>NC_092337.1:339385000-339720000 GCF_046630445.1 Rutidosis leptorrhynchoides | reverse complement strand
TAAATATGAAACATAAGGTTAGTGTATTATATGTATTTGTAAGTTAAAGTATAATGTTATATTAAAATTATGATCATTACTTTCATTAATATTATTATCAATATTAATATTGAAAATTAATATTTGTATCATTAATATTATTATAAGTATATATATATATATATATACATGTGAAATTTGATAAGCATAAGTTGTTGTATTATTATTGTTAATATTATTATTATCAATAAATTAATATTATAGCTAATAATATTATTAGTACCTTTATTAATATTAAACATTTTTATTATCATTATTGAAATCTGTGTTAGATAGATTATTATTATCAATAGATAATATATAGATATGAAAATGGGCATATATATAAATTGATATAGTATTATTATAACTAGTATTATTGTTATTAATAATATTATGATACATTTTATAGTAATTATTATAATTAGCATTGGAGATAATATTATTACATCTATTATATTGTCATAAATTTGTATTACTATTATTAAGATTAATATTAGTATATTTATGTTTATTAACAAAATTAACTAAAATCTATAAATAAAGCTACAGATAAAAAAAAAGATATATAAACATTGTTAGTTATATATATAAAACTAGATAAATATATACTGATTTATATATAAAACCAAACACCGAAATCGATCTTCTCCTATCTGCTTTATTTGTTTTCCACTTTTTTTCTACAGTTCAATTTTGTTTCTATTATAATGTAATATATCGATATCGATCTCAGTATATAGGATACAAAAGAGAAATCCATCGTACCAATCTGTAACAGCACAAATCAAATTCTTTATAATTTTTTTTTTCTATTTTCTGACCTTTTGAAATATTCTGTCGACAAGGATTTTGGCTGTAAGTTTAACGAATCTTTTTATGTTAGTGATAATTCATTCAACTCCTCTTTTTCCCTTATCAATTATCAGTTGTTTTTTTTATTGAATTAAACAGAAAAGAAAGAGGATTCAGCTTATTCCCTCTGTTCGTCATTCATTTTTCTAAATCTTTAAATTTCGAGTTTATTCTAAAATCTATAAATGCAGGTTTGTTAAAAATCCTTCCTTCAATCTATCTGCAAGTTTTCAGATCTTAACTTGCAAAATCAAAGAGTAATTTTGAGGTCAAAGTTTCAAAATAAAAAGTCAACCAAATCGTTCATCCAAAAATTCGTGATCGTTTTGATATCTCCGACTAAATTGATGATTTTAATGGTTTCTATGAACGATTTACAAAATATTTCATGTTAAAATCATAGCTTGATATACTCTAAATTTCATGATCAATTATATATATATTTTTTTCAAACAGCGACGAGCAGATTTTTTTTATTCTATATATATATATATATATATATATATATATATATATATATATATATATATATATATATATATATATATATATATATTTTTTTTTTTTTCTTTTCGTTTGCAAGTAATTCAGAGGTCTGTATGGATTTTTTTTTTTAAGAGTTTAAACCGTTTAGCTAATTGTTTGGGATTGTTCTTGAGTTGATCACTAGTGAGGAAGAAGAAGATTGCCCAAAAAGGGTTAAATGTATTTAAAATGGGTTAATATCAGGAAAAATGAAAATGGCTGAGTGGTTAATGGGGGTGTCGAGTCTACAAGAGGTCACAGGTTCGATACTAGGCCGGGGCATTCTTTTTTAGGCATTTTTTTTAAAGGTAGTCATTTACTAGTATTATGATTATTAGTACTATTATTATTATTATTATTGTTATTATTAATTGTTGTTAGTATTATGTTAAAATTATAGTATGATTACTATTATTATTATTATTAAAGTTATTATTATATAGTATCATAAAATAATATTGCTATTATTATTATTATTACTATATATTCATTAATATCGTTAAGATTATTATTATCGTTATCTACATTAAAATCAATAAAAGTATTTTGTTAAAATTTTAGAATTATTAAAAATATCAATATAAGGATTACTATTATTACTATGAATAAGAATGATATTGTTATTATAAAAATAATACAAATTATTTTCATTAATATTAGTACTTGTATCATTTTATGATTATTAGTATTATTATTATCATTAACATAGGTATTATTATTAGTATTATCATTATTATTATTAATATTACAAAGTATTATTAAAAGACTTATCAGTTAAACATTAAGATTAGTAATACTGTATAATTACAAAAATTCCTATTAAAACTACTAAAATTACCGTTATTATTAAATGTATTATTTTTACAAAAACTATCATTATTATCGTTATCAGTATTATCTATATTATTGTTATGAAAATAATTACGATTAGAAAATATAAAAGTTTTGATGAAGTTATTAAAGTTATAAGCATAAAAATAAAGATTATATATATAAAAACATATATCTACTACACATAACCCAACAATATTAATATTTTTCTATATAAAATGAAAATATATATATAATGAAAATTATTAATTTAATAATATATATATATATATATATATATATATATATATATATATATATATATATATATATATATATATATATATATATATATATATATATATATATATATATTGTTCGATTACAACTACGTGTGTTGATATATATACAAATGATATAGGTTCGTGAATCCGAGGCCAACCCTGCATTGTTCAATATAGTTATATGTATTTTTACTACAAAATACATTTGGTGAGTTTCATTTGCTCCCTTTTTAAATACTTTTGCAATATATATTTTTGGGACTGAGAATACATGCGCTGCTTTTATAAATGTTTTACGGAATAGACACAAGTAATCAAAACTACATTATATGGTTGGATTATTAACCGAATATCGCCCTTCATGTCTGGTAACCTAAGAATTTAGGGAAATGGCCCCTGATTGACGCGAATCCTAAAGATAGATCTATGGACCTTGACAAGTCCCATTCGGGGTACGAATGCTTTAGTACTTCGGGATTATTATTAAACAGACGAGAGATTCTGTTTGGGGATATTCTATGCATTAAAGTTAACGTCGGTTACCAGGTGTTCAATCCATATGAATGATTATTTTGTCTCTATGCATGGGACGTATATTTATGAGAACTGGAAATGAAATTCTTGTGGTCTATTAAAATGATGGAAATGATTATTTATGTTAAACTAATGAACTCACCAACCTTTTAGTTGACACTTTAAAGCATATTTATTCTCAGGTATGAAATAAATCTTTCGTTGTGCAATTGTTCATTTTAAAGATACTACTTGGAGTCATTCATGACATATTTCAAAAGACGTTACATTCGAGTCGTTGAGTTCATCAAGATTATTGTTAAGTCAATTTTAGTTGGATATATTAGGAAATGGTATGCATGCTGTCAACTTTCGAAGTAATGAAAGTTTGTCTTTTAAAAACGAATGCAATGTTTGTAAAATTGTATCATATAGAGGTCAAGTACCTCGCTATGTAACCAACTATTATGAATCGTTTGTAATCGATAGGGACTTCGTCACGATGGATTAGGACGGGTCTTTATAGTTGGTATCAGAGCGGTGGTCTTAGCGAACCAGGTCTGCATTAGTGTGTATAACTGATAAGTCGTTAGGATGCATTAGTGAGTCTGGACTTCGACCGTGTCTGCATGTCAAAAGTTTTGCTTATCATTAGTGTCGAAAATTATCTGCTTATCATCCTTAGAAAATTACTTGCTTATCATTCTTAGTCTAGACACATCTTATTGCATTAATTGCATGAATAGTGTATAGACAAAAATTCATATCTTAGCGTATCTACTAATTCATATCTTAGCATATCTGTTATCGTTCCCTTTGCCTGACAGATTCCGTAGATTCCTCCGTAACTTATAGAATTTTAGTATTATATATGCATATGTAAATTATGTATTGTAGGGTACTAATCTACATCCTATAATCTAATTCTTATCGAAAATCCTTCATCTGATCGTACGAGATGAATCTCTCAACCAGTTCGAGCCCCTCAAATTCTGATAGCTATTCCGATAGTTATTTCGACAACTATTCCGATATGGAGTCCCACTCAAGCTCCGAAAGCAGTGTGACCGGAATGAATCAACCAATCAGCCATCATCAATTTATCTGATGGGTTCGTATTCGATTTAATCAATGGAGACGAGAAGAAGGAAATCCTTTCCACCAACCGAATTCACCACTTGATGGAGAACCCGAAGCACTTACCGGCGAACCAGTCCGAAACATCATTTTCCCCCTCATTTCCCGAATATCTCACCACGATTATATTCTATCCACAATTCTAAATCGTATTCATCCGCTCGTCCGAACCGACAATCATCCCGGAATAATGGAAGAAGTCAACAAACTTCGCGCTCGAGTAATAAATTTGGAGAGTATGGTGCAAAACTTACCCGCTTCAGCAACATCACCGGCACCAACAGTACCATCAGTAACAGCACCAGTACCATCAACAATCCATGCCTCAACATCCCATTCAGTACCTCGAGTACAATCATCGTTCTAGGTATCGTTCTAAATCATTTATCTTCGTACGACATGGCGATTATGTAATCTCTAATGTTTTAGAGATTATATATTCTTATTCTAACGGTAAATCAAATGAGTTTAATATCATATTAACTCATTAACTCCATGATTACATCTGAAGAAAATATATATGTATATATGTTTTCATGAAGATTATAATAAAAAATTCTTTTGTACAAACTGTTAATGGTGAAAATATTTTAACGGGTAGGTAATACCCGAGGAATATTTAGATTTCACATTAATAAGTTACACTGTACATTCTTTCAAATCTGATTCAACAGTCATTTACTATCCTATTTACATCCACCGATATACATATCCGTTCACCGCAGAATAACCCTTTTCATTCAATTTCATATTTGGATTTTGATCTATCAGAATCCAACAAGTGGCATAATGAAGAAAACATTGGACAAAAATAAAAAATTTGTTAGAAACAAACAAATTAACCATGAGAAAATTTTGTTAAGAAGCCACGCTAACAAAATCCTAGCTAACTGATTACATTTTATTTATCGCAGTTTATTTATCGCAATTTAATTATCGCAAATTTATTTATCGTCATTTAATTTCTGTTATTTACTTTACGCATTTTATTTATCGTCATTTAATTTCTATATTTATTTTACGCACTTTAAATATCGGGACACGTATACAAGGTTTTGACATATCATATCGACGCATATATATATATATATATATATATATATATATATATATATATATATTATTTGGAATAACCATAGACACTCTATATGCAGTAATGATCGAGTTCTCTATACAGGGTTGAGGTTGATTCTACAATAATATATATACTTTGAGTTGTGATCGA
This sequence comes from Rutidosis leptorrhynchoides, assembly GCF_046630445.1. Classification (NCBI taxonomy): domain Eukaryota; kingdom Viridiplantae; phylum Streptophyta; class Magnoliopsida; order Asterales; family Asteraceae; genus Rutidosis; species Rutidosis leptorrhynchoides. Next base: position 339,714,633 of record NC_092337.1, on the reverse strand, counting down.
GTCTGAGACATGTACACGGGTCACGATACATATTAATTCGAATATTATACATATAATTATATATGAATTATTGAATTGCTAACTGTGGACTATCAACTGAGGACTATCAACATTGGACAATTAAAATGAATTAAAATATTGATTATAACATATGAAACTAAACAATTCTTCAAGTTTGCCACTTGATTTCATCTTAAACCTCATTGTATCTTGACGATTACAATCTGCATTCAAACCTTTCATGATTCTTGAAAACACCTCAATCGAGAGGATGAACCAACCGCACTTCATCTACGGAAGGAAATATTTATGTATATAGTATTGCACCTGAGAAACTCTCGACAACTGAGTAAAAGTTTAACACGTAGCCGCGTCAAATCCTTTGGCATTTATTAGCAAAAATAACTTTGCGATCCCTTTTCAAAGTAGCCAATTTTGTCACAGCTCTAGCAAGTCAACTTCGACTTTTCAGTCGGAATAGCCTTAATATAACCTTAATATATATGCGTACTCTTTTATTATTACCGGGGAACCTTTTATATTCCACCAAATTACCAGCAGATGTACCAGCAACCTCGTCGCTCCTTGGTTTAAATCTCTCCTGCAAATCACTATATTTATCTATTGAAGTCTCATCATGTACTCATTCGCATCTTGTAACAAGAATTGCCGTACCAATTACTGGGAATCAGCAAATCTGTATTGTGAGCCTCGCAATGTTTCCACATCAACAGTTATATGTATCCATATAACAGTTATCTCTTCGAACTATGATCTTCCATTCTGAAATTCTGAAATTCTGAAAAAGCACCCAGTCTGCGAATTAATACTCTGAATTTTGAAAAGTTGAATGAAGCAACAAAAACTGTAAACTACCTCAATAGCCAAAAGTTGATGATAAATAATTGTATGTTGGCAAAGTTCAGAAAAAGTTTGAAACTGAAAAACTGATTGAGCAAACTACGAAGGAGTCTCTAAAAAAATCACAAGGACTAAACTTGTACATTAAGAATTCTGATGATTCTGTTTCTGATGAAATCTTTAGCGAATACCTTACTTCTAACTCCAAACTCTTGTGGACAAATTTTCTTCACCATCCTTCGATATTAGAAATTCCAAGATATCATCGTATCTTTCATTATAAATATCCTCCATATTTCTGAAGATATTTTTATAACTATTCTTATCTGAAATCATTAATCTCTTCGTGCTATCAGTATTACATCATATAGAAACTGTTAGTTTCTATATTCTGTAAACTTTCGAGCTTAAAATATGAATGTTATTGAAGTAATGTTGGGAACTGATGCATGAGTTAGTATAATATAATGATAATTGATCAACGTGATTATATTACAGTAAGTCATGCTGAGTTTCTAATGGAACGTGATGATTCACAGATCATAATGTCATCATGTGTCATGTTACATAACTTTTTCATTCTGATTAACTTCTGAACATATCAAGAAACTATATTATTGATAGTTCTATTCTCAGTGATTCAGGTAATTTGACAAATCAAATCGTGCGATTATGTTCTTCTTGTTTAGAACATTAAGTTCCTTCAAAACTCCATACTTACGAATTCTGGACCGTTACTCACTTAACTAAAGGTCGAGAAGATAATAAAAAGGCAAAGAGTTCCAAAATATAAGAGAAAATATAAAGCCCAATAAAAACACGGAGGTTACAAACCGTGGATATTAATACGAATAACAATATAAAGACACGGTAGAATTAAGAATAGTATCATCCCAAGGTAATAGTAGAAGTAAACAGATTTTTCTGGTGGAAGATTGAAAAGAAGGATGACATAAATGATAATTAGAAAAATATCAAGGATTAGAACGGGATTAAGCATTTTCACAATCTTTTGGATGTATGAACTAAAAAAGAAAGTATAGGAATGATGAGAATAATGGAACGGAAGAGTTTAATTTATAAAAAAAAAATCAGACGTAACAATCGAGGCAGATCACCGTATTAAATTATAGAGATCTTAATTTTCTTAAATCCCGAAGAATTAGATCTTATAGATTTCGAAGATTTTCTTTAAATCCCTTGAATTTCGGAATTCAACCATGACTAGTCAAAAGTTATGATGAAACTTGTCTTTCTCACTTCACTATTTAGTGATAGATTCATTCGTACTCTTCAAGAAATCGAATTGTCTTATTCATATTACTATATAGTAATAAAACTCTATTTATCGACTCATAACCATCAGGAAAACATTTTTATTGTTAACCATGACTACCTCTCTCAAATTTCTGGACGAAATTTCTTTAACGGGTAGGTACTGTGACGACCCGGAAATTTCTGACCAAATTTAAACTTAATCTTTATATGATTTCGATACGATATGCAAAGTGTGTAATGTTGAGTCTAGAAAATTTTGAAACGATGTTCATATATTCATTTAATCTTCGACCATCCCCGACGATTCACGAACAATTGTTGTAAATAAATATGTGTATATTTGATTGTTTGTATATATAATAATTTGAAATTTTAAAATAAACCATAGAACTAAAATACGTAAGTTAAGATACAAAATAATTAGGAGTAATCTAAAACAATTATATATATATATATATATATATATATATATATATATATATATATATATATATATATATATATATATATATATATATATATATATATATATATATATATATATATATATATATATATATATATATATATATATATATATATATATATGATTACTATGTATAAGTAATATTATATGTACATTGTAACATGTATAAAATATTCAAATAGATCACTATATAAATAAATATGAAACATAAGGTTAGTGTATTATATGTATTTGTAAGTTAAAGTATAATGTTATATTAAAATTATGATCATCATTACTTTCATTAATATTATTGTCAATATTAATATTGAAAATTAATATTTGTATCATTAATATTATTATAAGTATATATATATATATATATATATATATATATATATATATATATATATATATATATATATATATATATACATGTGAAATTTGATAAGCATAAGTTGTTGTATTATTATTGTTAATATTATTATTATCAATAAATTAATATTATAGCTAATAATATTATTAGTACCATTATTAATATTGAACATTTATATTATCATTATTGAAATCTGTGTTAGATAGATTATTATTATCAATAGATAATATATAGATATGAAAATGGGTATATATATAAATTGATATAGTATTATTATAACTAGTATTATTGTTATTAATAATATTATGATACATTTTATAGTAATTATTATAATTAGCATTGGAGATAATATTATTACATCTATTATATTGTCATAAATTTGTATTACTATTATTAAGATTAATATTAGTATATTTATGTTTATTAACAAAATTAACTAAAATCTATAAATAAAGCTACAGATAAAAAAAAAGATATATAAACATTGTTAGTTATATATATAAAACTAGATAAATATATACTAATTTATATATAAAACCAAACACAGAAATCGATCTTCTCCTATCTGCTTTATTTGTTTTCCACTTTTTTTCTACAGTTCAATTTTGTTTCTATTATATTGTAATATATCGATATCGATTTCAGTATATAGGATACAAAAGAGAAATCCATCGTACCAATCTGTAACAGCACAAATCAAATTCTTTATAAAATTTTTTTTTCTATTTTCTGACCTTTTGAAATATTCTGTCGACAAGGATTTTGGCTGTAAGTTTAACGAATCTTTTTATGTTAGTGATAATTCATTCAAGTCCTCTTTTTCCCTTATCAATTATCAGTTATTGTTTTTATCGAATTAAACAGAAAAGAAAGAGGATTCAGCTTATTCCCTCTGTTCGTCATTCATTTTTCTAAATCTTTAAATTTCGAGTTTATTCTAAAATCTATAAATGCAGGTTTGTTAAAAATCCTTCCTTCAATCTATCTGCAAGTTTTCAGATCTTAACTTGCAAAATCAAAGAGTAATTTTGAGGTCAAAGTTTCAAAATAAAAAGTCAACCAAATCGTTCATCCAAAAATTCGTGATCGTTTTGATATCTCCGACTAAATTGATGATTTTAATGGTTTCTATGAATGATTTACAAAATATTTCATGTTAAAATCATAGCTTGATATACTCTAAATTTCATGATCAATTATATTTTTTTTCTTTTTTTTTCAAACAGCGACGAGCAGATTTTTTTTTCTTTTCGTTTGCAAGTAATTCAGAGGTCTGTATGGATTTTTTGTTGTTGAGAGTTTAAACCGTTTAGCTAATTGTTTGGGATTGTTCTTGAGTTGATCACTAGTGAGGAAGAAGAAGATAGCACAGAAAGGGTTAAATGTATTTAAAATGGGTTAATATCAGGAAAAATGAAAATGGCTGAGTGGTTAATGGGGGTGTCGAGTCTACAAGAGGTCACAGGTTCGATACTAGGTCGGGGCATTATTTTTGAGGCATTTTTTTTAAAGGTAGTCATTTACTAGTATTATGATTATTAGTACTATTATTATTATTATTATTATTATTATTATTATTATTATTATTATTATTATTATTATTATTATTATTATTATTATTATTATTATTATTATTATTATTATTATTGTTATTATTAATTGTTGTTAGTATTATGTTAAAATTATAGTATGATTACTATTATTATTATTATTATTAAAGTTATTATTATGTAGTATCATAAAATAATATTGCTATTATTATTATTATTACTATATATTCATTAATATCGTTAAGATTATTATTATCGTTATCTATATTAAAATCAATAAAAGTATTTTGTTAAAATTTTAGAATTATTAAAAATATCAATATAAGGATTACTATTATTAGTATGAATAAGAATGATATTGTTATTATAAAAATAATACAAATTATTTTCATTAATATTAGTACTTGTATCATTTTATGATTATTAGTATTATTATTATCATTAACATAGGTATTATTATTAGTATTATCATTATTATTATTAATATTACAAAGTATTATTAAAAGACTTATCAGTTAAACATTAAGATTAGTAATACTGTATAATTACAAAAATTCCTATTAAAACTACTAAAATTACCGTTATTATTAAAAGTATTATTTTTTACAAAAACTATCATTATTATCGTTATCAGTATTATCTATATTATTATTATCAAAATAATTACGATTAGAAAATATAAAAGTTTTGATGAAGTTATTAAAGTTATAAGCATAAAAATAAAGATTATATATATAAAAACATATATCTACTACACATAACCCAACAATATTAATATTTTTCTATATAAAATGAAAATATATATATAATGAAAATTATTAATTTAATAATATATATATATATATATATATATATATATATATATATATATATATATATATATATATATATATATATATATATATATATATATATATATATATATATATATATATATATATATATTTGTTCGATTACAACTACGTGTGTTGATATATATACAAAGATATAGGTTCGTGAATCTGAGGCCAACCCTGTATTGTTCAATATAGTTATATGTATTTTTACTACAAAATACATTTGGTGAGTTTCATTTGCTCCCTTTTTAAATGCTTTTGTAAAATATATTTTTGGGACTGAGAATACATGCGCTGCTTTTATAAATGTTTTACGGAATAGACACAAGTAATCAAAACTATATTATATGGTTGGATTATTAACCGAATATCGCCCTTCAAGTCTGGTAACCAAAGAATTTAGGGAAATGGCCCCTGATTGACGCGAATTCTAAAGATAGATCTATGGACCTTGACAAGTCCCATTCGGGGTACGAATGCTTTAGTACTTCGAGATTATTATTAAACAGATGAGAGGTTCTGTTTGGGGATATTCTATGCATTAAAGTTAACGTCGGTTACCAGGTGTTCAATCCATATGAATGATTATTTTGTCTCTATGCATGGGACGTATATTTATGAGAACTGGAAATGAAATTCTTGTGGTCTATTAAAATGATGGAAATGATTATTTATGTTAAACTAATGAACTCACCAACCTTTTGGTTGATACTTTAAAGCATGTTTATTCTCAGGTATGAAAGAAATCTTTCGCTTTGCAAATGTTCATTTTAAAGATACTACTTGGAGTCATTCATGACATATTTCAAAAGACGTTGCATTCGAGTCGTTGAGTTCATCAAGATTATTGTTAAGTCAATTTTAGTTGGATATATTAGGAAATGGTATGCATGCTGTCAACTTTCGAAGTAATGAAAGTTTGTCTTTTAAAAACGAATGCAATGTTTGTAAAATTGTATCATATAGAGGTCAAGTACCTCGCTATATAACCAACTATTATGAATCGTTTGTAATCGATAGGGACTTCGTCCGGATGGATTAGGACGGGTCTTTACAAGATGTATATATAAGGTCCATTAATTTATAATGTTTTAAAAATATTACATTTTTTGCAAATGTTGTTATAATTGACACGGATACTTATTACATTTTTCAGTATTATTAAAGTTATTATTACATATATTAAAAAACTTTCGTATAGAAAGGTTCTCCTTTTTTACTAAACATGACGTTTAAATTTAAGGGTACGGCCCCTGTAGTTAATTAGGAGTAATAACTTATTTGATTATATAATAATTTGATTATATAATAATAAGATAACAATAGTTTTTCGAATTTATTTATACGCAAAGAACCAAAACTAACGTAACCCTTCTTTTCTACTGATTTAATTCAGTTTAATATTGTTATTATTCTGTTTAATATAAGGTCTTACGTACTGTATTATGTCCAACTAAATGCATTTTCATGTCAATTAGCTATTACACATGTTTAATTAACATTAACATTATTATTAGTATATATTAATATTAATATATATGCTTAGTTGTTTGTTGACCTCTTTTATCTCATTAGTTTATGACGTTATTATCACTAATTATTTGAATATGATATATGATCCATATACATTATTAAACTATATATTAGATTTTAAGGATCTCCCTGAATCCAAACTACATTTAATTAGTCAGTTTGTATGCATGTGGTAAACATTAAAATGATTTTTTGTGTTTTATAAACTTTAACCAAATTCAATGTAAACCTTGAGAATCTGATTCACGAAGTTGAAGTGATGAAGTGCATTTGGAATCACATTTGCCTTTGATCATATTCTATATTTAATTTAATATTATACATTTAACATTTTTTTAATGTTCAAAGTAAGTTTCTTTTAAGAACTTTTAGGACTCCAAACAAGGACGTGATTGTGGTATCGATCAATCGCATAACCCACCTACGATAAACGAACAATATAAAGCATAAACATGATAATAAAGATAAACGACGCGGGGATTTAACGCGGTTATATCCAACTCCAATACACGGAGAGTGATTTACTCCATGCGCAAACCAAAAATTTTCACTATTAATTTTCGTGCACATGGTTACAAATTACATATGGCCTATTTATAGTGCTATTGATGTGTGCGAGGTGTACTAGAAAATAGTATTATTTTTACAACGAAATACTATTAAATATAATACAATTTTACACAAGATATTTATTTATTTATAGAATGGATATACCTAAACCTTGCTACAACACTTATAGGCAGTGTACCTAATCGTACAGTAGTGTAGTTTTTAGTAAGTCCGGTTCGTTCCACAGGGATACACTTAAACAAGCTTAACGCTATAATTTTTAACTTATAAAAATACAAATATATATATATATATATATATATATATATATATATATATATATATATATATATATATATATATATATATAAGTAATATTATTATTATAAAAAGGGGGTTTTTACCTTTTAATGACCGGTTTGTCGATTTTTAAAACTTTAGTCGCAGTTAAAACCTAATGTAAAATATTAAATAAATAAAAGACTTAATTTAAAGCGTAAAATAAATAACGATAATGAAATTGCGATAATTAAAAGTGCGATAATTAAAAAGTACGATAATTAAAAGTGCAATTAAATACAATGACAATAAATAAAAGTGCGATAATTAGAAGTGCAATTAAATATAAAAATAAAGGAATTATGCTTATTTAAACTTCCGTAATCATGATGTTTGACGTGTTGATTTTAGTTTATTCACATGGGTTAATTGTCTTTTGTCCTGGATTATTTAATATGCTCGTCTGGTTTTTGTCCATAACAGTCCATCAGTCATAAATATAAAGTGCGTGTGTCCTCGTCAAATTATCCTTATATTCGAAGTCAAATATTCCAACTAATTGGAGACTTAAACTGTAACAAGGTCTTAATACTTTGTTTAATAATTACACCAGGATATCGACTGCGTGTAATCCAAGGTTTTAATACTTTGTTAACAATTACACCAATTACCCTTGAATGTAATCCACCCCTGTTTCAACAAGTCTATTAACTATTAATCCAGTTCCGTGTCCGGGAAAATGAACAATTATTGGTATTTATAGATATCCCGCCCACCGTGCCCAGTCAAGCGTATGTGGTTATATATAAATACGTCAAATTATAAGTCTATATATTAAATTAACGAGGTATCATTTAGTTAATATAAAGCCCATTAATAGCCCATAGTCTAATTTCCACAAGTGTCGTTCTTTTATCCAAACCCCAGTTATGGTCCAAAACCCAATTACCCAATCTTAAATATTTTGGCCCAACATCGTGATTACTTCGTTTTAAATAAGCATAATAATAACTTAGCTACGAGACATTAATTTAAAAATAACATTAACCATAACTTACAGTGATTAAAAATAGCGTAGCGTTACACGGACAGAATTTCGACTTACACCCTTACAACATTCGCTAACATACCCTTATTATTAGAATTAAAATTAAAATTAAAATTATAATATAAATATAAATATATTTACGTATAGATAGAGAGATGGATATATGATATATAAACTGAGCCAAAACACGCGAATTTATAGGACTAGGCCTGAATTTCAGGGCCATGCGATCGCATGATTTTTGTTCTTCCAGGCCATGCGATCGCATGGCCAGCTGAGAGAGCTCAAAAGTCTTTAAAAACGTGGGCTGCTTATTTATTTATTATATAATATAATATATATAATTAAATATAATTATATATATATTATATTATATTCTTGTACTCCGTTGACTTGTAATTTTAGCTCCGTTGCGTCGCGCGTTGAGAGTTGACTTTGGTCCCGGTTCCGGATTTTCGAACGTCCTTGCATATAATTTAATATCTTGTACTTTGCGTTTTGCGTCTTTTACTTTTGTAATTTTGAGACGTTTCTTATCAATAATTGGAACCACTTTGATTGTATTTTGTACTTTTGAGCTTTTTGGTCATTTGCGTCTTCAATTTGTCGAATCTGTCTTTTGTCTTCACCTTTTATTATTTAAACGAATATCACTTGTAAATAGAATAATTGCAACTAAAAGCTTGTCTTCCTTGAGGGATAATGCTATGAAATATATGTTCATTTTTAGCATTATCAAATATTCCCACACTTGAGCGTTGCTTGTCCTCAAGCAATATAGTCTTGAAATAAAAATACTAAAATCACTTCTTTATTCTTCACACTTTGTACATCAGTGATTTTTATACGGCGGTATGAACAATGGTAGTAACGATGTGGTTTACAGTCCCACATGACTATAAAAATTTAGATCCTTAAGAAAATTAGATCTTTATGAAAACATTTGATCTTTTGAAAATTAAATCTAGATTTTACCCTAGATAAGTTTTCCGGAATAACCCTACACCGGTGTTTGCAAATTATTTTTGTGGATTTTGTGAGTTTCAGATTTGAAAATTTTAGCTCAAAACTTACGGTTTTGTGTCACCCACTTGCTAACCTTGTATTGGAAAAGCAACACGTCCAGTATACTTGTTCCGTATATTACCTTTCGATAAACTACCGTCCGGTTGTAAAGGAAAGCGTTGAACAAGCAACTGTTAAGGCAATGTCCCCTGACATGCTTTTAATTATGGTCTATAACGTGTCGGATGCAATTACTATCCTTGGTAGGAGCAATAGTAAAGCTCACCCTTATAATTTTCCGGTCTGGCACAAGGTCCTGTCTTCGACCATGCTATGCAACCACCGTTCTTACGGTTGACACCCGATTTGGTTCAGGTGACCTAATGAATTCCAGGTGAATTCCTAGGATTTTACGTTAAATGGTAATGAACGCATTGAAAATGGTTTTTTAGAAAACAAATCGGTTTGTAATTTTGATCAAAATATTTTCTCGTTCAAGCTCGAGTTTAGATATCATTGAATTCCATGAGTTTGTAATTCTCAATCTTTAAGATCAATCTCTAGGATTGAGTAATATCAGTCTTAAAAGCTGATTTTTTGATCTTTTAAGGAGATTTTCCTTTCTGGGGGTCTGATTCATTAGTCTTATCAAGCTAATTTGCACGACGTCCTCCCCATTTTACAAGACAGATCCTCTCATGGTTAGGATAAGTCTGACCACTTGGCGACCCTGTTTGATGCTGAGGTCCGTGGATTTCCTGCTGATTTTAGTGATGACTTTTCTAGATTTTTCGTCAACCTACAGCTGGTCTGGACGACAACTTCTTGACCTAAATCAAGAAGCGCGTTTCTTTTTCGGAAGACTTTACTTCCTTTTAATGATGGAATTGATTCATCGTGTAGATCCATCTTTCTTTCAAATATATTACAGTAAATTGGGTAAAACTGTTTAGATTAGTCTAAACCAAAAGTATCTTCAGTTATTTGTACAAAAATATGTGATATATGTTCAAAATAACTTGGTAAATTTTTCCCACACTTGGCTTTTATTTTTCTTTTTATTGTCCTCTATTCCATTTTAAATGAATTCTAACATTTTGGGTTGTTTCTCAATTTATGTCCTTTTCGAGGTAACAATAATTTCGGTGTTAACACCTAGTTTTATCGTTCATAAATATGTATAAACATGATTTTGAATTCATTTAATTGAAAATTTTGAAAAATTTTACTAGAATTGGGTAGTCAGTATATAAGACTAGGGCTGTTCTTTATTATCAGAGAGCACTAGATTCTAATACAACTACTGCGTTACTAGTATTTTTAATGGTAACCAAGTGTTTAAATCAAAAAATTTTAAAATTCCGAAAGAATTTAACCCCTTCCCACACTTAAGATCTTGCAATGCCCTCATTTGCAAGAAATCAGTAACAATTTAAATTATTGAGGGTGATTAGCGTAGAAAAATGATTAAATTTTACCAAAGTTTCCAAACATATTGGCGTTTGTTTGCTGAATGATAAATGGTGCATATCATTTGTTCATTCCGTCTTGTTGTTACATCACATTTGTTTTTCGTTTTGTCGTTAAAAGTACTAGCTTTTGCTGAACTTAATGCCAGTCTTTGAAAATGCGCTGTTTTATCCTGTTTTGTACAATTGAAAATATACATACATACAAATATAAACATGCATGACAATTTGAAATGGGACTTAAAATCCCACTTTCAAATCAAAAATGAAACATTAGTACAGCATAATAAAAATAGTAAACATTACAATAAAAATATCATAATATAATGTGTTTAAACATAAATAAACAGAAATAATAAAAATTAAAAATCATATAAATTACCAACAGGAACTATATCAATCATGGATAGGGGTTCCAGTTCATGTCATCGTCCGGGTTCCATGGTTGGTGATAGGTGTACTGGTATGCCTGGTTAGGGTCGTAGAGAGTATAAGGCGGTCTCATCTCGGGCTGGTGTGGAGGATAGTAAGCTGGTCTGGTCGGGATGTAGGGCTCCCGAGGTGACAGCCGGCTCATAATCAGACGCTGATGATAGTCCCATCTATCATGCTATCGTTGCCTGGAATGCTCGTAATCATTCCGGGCTTGCCACTGCTCCATCCGACGAAATCTCTCCGCGTTTGTCATGTCTACCTCATCTACACACTGGTAGACATCAGTCATAGCCTCCCGAATGACATCCCTAATGTCATCCGCTTCCTCCATCTCCTCATCTGAGCCTCTCTCTACCTGAGGTTGACTACCTACATAGGGTATTATCTGGTTGCGTCTACTCTTTAATACCTTTGCACCCGCATAAACCTTCAATCCTAAAAGCTCAACCTGTTCTCTACATTCCATAAGTGGACCCCTTGGTCCTTATCTACACCTAAATACTCTCCAATGAGAGTAACAAAAATACCTCCTCCAATTATCCCCCTTCCTGTATTCCTTCAACCATCTTAGATAAATAAAAACCAACACAGTAGGGGATATTAACAAAGCCTCTTGGGTCTCGAATACACTTTAGGTAAAATAAATCATGTAAGGTCAATTTTTCCTTGTTGTGACCTCTCTGTGTAATCGAGTTAGCCAAAAATCTAAGAATTATGCGAAGCTCGGCTTTGTTAATATGTAAGTAGGTATGTGTTCCTCCCCGTCCAAAAACATTATAGTCAGACATATGCCTCCAGACGGCGTTCGCATCAAAATTCCTATCTACCCTTTCACCACGATAAATCAAATTCATACAATCGGGTAGTAGTAATTCAGCGGGCGTATATATCTGTAATGCCCTGGCCATGTCCAGCATGGACATCCTGTACATCCTACCGCCAAGTATAAATCTAAGAAAACTTCTATCATCTAATCTATCTACATCTACATTTAACGCTATAGTACTCATCAGCTCAACACACCATTCCTTATATACAGGTCTACGAATGGTGAATAAGCGTTCCCAATCAGTAAAAGAAGAACTGCCATACCTTTGTATCAAATGCTCCCTAACACGGTCAGCAAGTTGGACCCTTTCCAAAGGATCCCAATCAATTACCCTAGGCACCTCCACATCTTTTGTTATTAATTTAAATTTATTACTTTGATATGCCGGGTAATCTCTCCATCGTCTATAGAATCTAAGATTAGGATGCAATGTGTGTTCAGGAATCGTTGGGTATTCTACAGGCGGATGCATCGGAAATACTATGAATTCAGTAACAAACTGTAGCGGATCATAATAAGGTACATGTTGATCAGGCTATTGTTGTGGTTCCTGTTGTGGTTCTTGTTCGGGTTCATATTGCATCTCTGGTTCAGGTTCTGGAGCTGGTCGTCTAGATGATGACGATGATGAACCTCCAGTATCGGCTCTCTGCAAAACACATTAAACACAAAATTTGTGCATCCAAATATGCATTAGTGTTAGCAAAATAACAATTTAAAACAATCACAATAACATGTTAAATCAAACTTAAACTTATATGCATTTTCATAATTTTTACAATTCTATACTTTTTCAAATAAGCACATATGAAAATGTAGACAAAGTTCATAAGCATTTAACTCAAATAACATGTCAAAATAGTCATTCCTAACAATTAAACAAGTCTCAAATGACAATTATATCAAATTAATCAAGTTCATGAATTTTGCACCTAAAAAGTCCACTTTAATCTCCAAAAATCATGTTTAGGATCAATGTTTGGATCATTTAACTACCTAAACATGTTACACTACTCAATTTAGAAATAATTCATGACAAAAATCGGCCATAACCTGTTTATATCAAAAAGCCCCAAATTGCTCAGGAACACAAACCCTAGATTTCTAAAATTTTTGAAGTTTTTGGCTTTAAATCATGTTAAATAGCATCAATCTAGGTTATACATACATAAAATACTAATAATTTAACTCTAATTACACTAGAAATTAACAAAATTGCATTAGGTAAAATATTGGTAATTATCACAAAAACTAGAGAATTTAAAAGTTTAGGGGTGTAATTTTTACCTTACTTGATAAACTTCTGAATAATTTCATGATTAGAGCGAGAAATTTGACGAATTATGGTGAAAAATGGTGAATTTTAGAGAGGATTTGAGTGTGTTTTCGTGTATATGTGTGTGTTTTGTGTGAAGAATAGACTCGCTGAGCTTTTTCTATCTGGCTTGTTTTCCAGCTCCATGCGATCGCATGGAGTTGGAGTTCAAAACCCATGCGATCGCATGGGGGTCCGGGTACAGTGTTTTTCCTCTTTTTTTTTTCGCTATATAAAACCTTATACTTTAATAAAACATAAAATTAATAAAATTTTAAAAATTTGTTTCTTTTTAGGATGAGGGCGTTTCGGATCGTTGTCATAGTCCGTCCCTCAACAAAATTTTAAAATTCGTCAATTCAAAGCGCGGTTTTAAAAGTAAAGATTTTTGGGTTTTTTTTTTGCATACTTTAGTTCAATAAGATTAAAAATAATGATAATAAAAGTTCTCGTCCTTCCCTCGAGTAGAGCAATTTCGGTTCAACGACCTATTCTTCAACTCACGAAGAATTTTAAAAATAAAGTTTTTAACTTAACGAAAAAAAGTAAATTTTTGTTTTTAAATTCACACCAAACTTAAATTTAAAATGCATAAAATTAAAAATTCATATTAAAAATTCACACCAAACTTAAATTATATTTTTATTTTTATACATACAAACTTATATTAAAAATATTAATTTTTCAAATATTTACAATTTTAAATATATTGATTTAAAAAGTTTACAATATTATTTTAATATTAATTATAAAAACAAAGTAAAAATAAAATTAAAAATCTTTTTGGTCTTTTATGCCACTTTAATCAATCAAATATCATCAAAAACATACGCCCCTCTTTTCGGTAAAGTAATTTCGGCTATATTACCTAGTTTTACTCCTGACGAATTTCTGAAATATTTTGAGTTGATTGAATAAAGATATTTATACCTTAAGAATAAACGGTAAATTTCGCAGTGATGTAATAAATTTTTGTATGATATCAATAATTTCGGTCACGCATACCTAATTTTATCGAATACCAATTTAATACTTTATAGCGAACAAATTAGCGTTTATTATCAAAAGGTTAAAAATAAAAATAAAAATAAAAACTGTACATACTTACCTGTGAGATAGTATTCTTAGTGATATGCTTTAGCCCACTCATAAGATAGTCGGACTAATTGATTTTCCATAGCTACATAGGCGTAACCTCGAGCATTCAACATTTTTTCTTCTAAACATATGAACGGTTCATCTCTGCATAAAGTAATAAATTCGGTATTGGAATATGTCTGATTCGTCGAACATTTTCCTTCGTGTGACCATTTTCCGCATTTGTGACATCTTTCAAGGTGTCGAGCTCTCCTTTTCGCTGCGGATTAATGATACTATTTCACTTGGAAGGGTGTCATTATTACGTTTAGTGATCAAAGCGTGTAGCATTAGACCATGGTTTAATTCACAGGAAGTCTTCATCTCGTAAAACCTAAAAAAAATAAAAATTCAGAATGGGGGGAGAAGACTAGTTCTTTAGGGTCTGCTAGGGAAAGACCATTCGGGTTCCATTTTCGAGAACTACACGAAAATAGAACATTTAACTCTAACAGAAATACATATTATCCTTTAAAGACTTGATTCTCCCCACACTTAGTTAGCTGTGGTGTTGAAATTGTGATTAACTTCGTTGTCAACTTCCATTGGACTATCTATGTAATGTTTAACTCTGTGACCATTAACCTTAAATTCAATCCCATTTGAATTTATTAATTCTACTGTTCCGTACGGGAAAACTCTTTTGACTATGAATGGTCCAGACCATCTTGATTTCAATTTTCCAGGAAATAGCTTGAATCGTGAATTGAAAAGAAGAACTCGGTCTCCTTCTTTAAATTCTTTTGAACTTCTGATTCTTTTATCATGCCATTTCTTCGTTCTTTCTTTATAGATTAACGAATTTTTGTATGCTTCTTGTCTTAATTCTTCTAATTCGTTTAATTGACTTAATCGTAGACATCTAGCTTCATGTAAATCAAGATTACATGTCTTCAAAGCCCAAAATGCTTTGTGTTCAATTTCTACTGGAAGATGACATGCTTTTCCGTAAACGAGTTTAAAAGGTGTGGTTCTAATTGGAGTTTTGTAGGCTGTTCTAAAAGCCCAGAGTGCATCCTCCAATTTAATGGACCATTCCTTCGGATTTGATCCTACGGTTTTCTCTAGAATACATTTTAAAGCTCGGTTGGTATTTTCAACTTGTCCACTTGTTTGTGGATGATAAGCGGTGGAGATTTTATGAGTTACTCCATATCTTTTGAGAACTTTCTCAAGTTGATTATTACAAAAACGAGTACCCCGATCACTTATTAAAGCTTTCGGTGTTCTGAACCTTGCAAAAAGACGTTTTAAAAAGTTGACTACAACTCGTGCATCGTTAGTTGGGAGAGCTTGTGCTTCCACCCATTTAGATACATAATCAATGGCAACGAGAATGTAGAGATTATTATGAGATTTTGGAAATGGACCCATAAAGTCAATACCCCAAATGTCAAATACTTCACATACTTGAATGACATTTTGTGGCATTTCATCACGTTGACTTATTTTTCCAGCCCTTTGACAAGCATCATAGGATTTGCAAAGAAGGTGTGCGTCTTTGTAAATTGTAGGCCAATAGAATCCAACATCGTAAACTTTTCTTGCTGTGAGTTGAGGCCCATAATGCCCTCCTGTTGGTCCTGTGTGACAATGGTTTAAGATTTGACTAGCTTCATTCCCGAATACACATCGGCGTATTATTCCATCGGGACAACTTTTAAACAAATGTGGATCTTCCCAGAAATAGTGTTTTATATCACTAAAGAATTTCTTTCGTTTTTGGTACGATAAACATTTTTCAAGGAATCCACATACTAAGTAGTTTGCATAATCTGCAAACCATGGAATTTCACTATAATCTATCTTCAATAGATATTCATCAGGAAAGTTGTCTTGTATGGCCGATTCATTTAGAACTTCTAATTCAGGATTTTCAAGACGAGAAAGATGATCAGCGGCTAGATTTTCTGCTCCCTTTTTTATCTCGGATTTCAATATCGAACTCTTGTAAGAGTAAGATCCAACGGATTAATCGTGGTTTAGCATCTTGTTTCGAAAATAGGTATCTAAGAGCAGAATGGTCGGTATAGATCACCGATTTAGCTAGAACTAGATATGAACGAAATTTGTCAAAAGCAAAGACAATATAAAGGAGTTCTTTTTCAGTAGTTATGTAATTTGTTTGTGCTCCTTGTAACGTCTTACTAGCATAATATATAGGTTGAAATCGTTTTTCAATCCTTTGTCCTAAAACGGCTCCCATTGCAAAATCACTTGCATCACACATAAGTTCAAACGGTAGATTCCAATTTGGAGTTATCATGATCGGCGCATTAGTGAGTTTTTCTTTAAGTATATTAAAAGATTTGATGCATTCATCTGAAAAGATGAACGGAGCATCCTTTTCTAGGAGTTTATTCATAGGAGTGGCAATTTTAGAAAAATCTTTTATGAAACGTCGGTAAAAATCGGCATGCCCTAGAAAAATCCTAACTCCTCTAACATTGGTGGGATGTGAAAGTTTAGCAATTACATCTACTTTAGCTCTATCCACTTCAATTCCTTCCTTTGAAATTTTATGACCAAGAACGATGCCTTCTTTAACCATGAAATGGCATTTCTCCCAATTAAGAACTAGATTTGATTGTTCGCATCTAATAAGCATTCGTTCAAGATTAACTAGACATGATTCAAATGTATCACCGAAGACTGAAAAGTCATCCATGAAAACTTCCATGCATTCTTCTATCATGTCGTGAAAAATCGCCATCATGCACCTTTGAAAGGTTGCAGGGGTGTTGCAAAGTCCAAATGGCATGCGTTTGTAAGCAAAAGTACCATAAGGGCATGTGAACATGGTTTTCTCTTGGTCCTCGGGTGCTATTGGAATTTGAAAATATCCGGAAAAACCATCAAGAAAACAATAGTAACTATTTCCGGCTAATCTTTCCAACATTTGATCAATGAAAGGTTAGGGAAAGTGATCTTTTCTAGTGGCGTCATTTGATTTTCTATAATCAATACAAACACGCCATCCTGTTACAGTCCTAGTAGGAATAAGCTCATTTTTCTCATTTGTGATGACAGTCATGCCACCTTTCTTAGGTACGCATTGAACTGGGCTTACACATGGACTATCAGAAATTGGATAAATTAAACCTGTATCTAGCAGTTTAATAATTTCTTTATTAACAACATCTTGCATGTTAGGATTTAGTCTTCGTTGGCGTTGCACATACGTTTTATGACCTTCTTCCATAAGGATTTTATGTGTGCAATACGAAGGACTTATTCCTTTAATATCATGAATCTTCCATGCAATGGCTGGTTTATGAGCTTTTAGCACAAAAATGAGTTTAGATTTTTCATTTTCAGTAAGAGAAGACGATATTATTACAGGTAATTCAGATTCACCATGTAAATAAGCATATTCCAAATGGTTTAGAAGTGGCTTTAACTCTAATGTCGGTGGTTCTTCTATCGATGATTTATATAGATATCTGTCTTCCTCTTTTAGCATTTGAATTTCTTCTGTTGTTGGTTCATATCCATTAGCCATAAGTGTAGCTAACATTTCAGTTTCATCAATTGGTTCAGTTCCTTCTCCTAAAGAACATTCTCCTGTTCCTTGTAATTCTGGAAATTCTTCTAACAATTCTGCATGTGATTCTATAGTTTGAATATAATAACATGTATCATCTGCAGATTGCGGTTGTTGCATGGCTCTATCCACAGAAAAGGTAACACTCTCGTCCTCTATACTTAGGGTCAGTTTCTTACCAAACACGTCTATTATTGCTTTAGCCGTGTTTAAGAATGGTCTTCCTAATATGAGAGGAACTCGAGAATCTTCTTCCATGTCCAGAATAACAAAATCTACTGAAAATACTAATGTACCAACTTTAACTAGCATGTTTTCCATTATCCCTCTTGGATATTTTACTGATCGATCGGCTAGTTGTATGCTTATTCGTGTTGGTTTCAATTCTCCAAGGTCTAGCTTAGCGTATAATGAATACGGCATTAAATTTATACTAGCACCTAAGTCTACCAATGCTTCTATTGAACTAAGACTACCCAGAAAACATGGAATTGTGAAACTTCCTGGATCTGATAATTTTTCTGGTATCTTATTCAACAGCACTGCAGAACAATTAGCATTCATAGTAACAGCCGAGAGTTCTTCCATTTTCTTTCTATTAGTGATTAGTTCTTTCAAGAATTTAGCATATCTAGGCATTCCTGAAATCACATCAATGAAAGGAAGATTAACATTTATCTGTTTAAACATATCCAAGAATTTGGATTGCTCGGCTTCAAGTCTCTCTTTTCTCATTTTACTCGGGTAAGGAAGTGGTGGTTGGTATGGTTTAACATAAGGTTTAACCTTAACTGTGTTATCTTCATTAACCTTTTCAA
Organism: Rutidosis leptorrhynchoides; assembly: GCF_046630445.1. Taxonomy (NCBI): domain Eukaryota; kingdom Viridiplantae; phylum Streptophyta; class Magnoliopsida; order Asterales; family Asteraceae; genus Rutidosis; species Rutidosis leptorrhynchoides. Next base: position 339,695,326 of record NC_092337.1, on the reverse strand, counting down.
CTACCGGTTCTTTTTCCTTATCTTGATCAGATTGTGGTTCTTGTGGAGTAGGAATAGCTTCATCAGAAATTATAGGTATTTCAGGTGGTTTAAGTGTAATACCACTTCTTGTGGTAATGGCTTTAGCTGTTTCATTCCGGGGGTTAGCATTTGTATCACTAGGTAGACTTCCCGGTTTTCTTTCACCTATTAACCTTGCTAGGTTGCTTACTTCTTGTTCTAGATTTTGAATAGAAGCTTGTTGATTTCTAAATGCTTGAGCATTTTGTTCATTGGTTTGTTTCTGAGATGTGAAAAATTGTGTTTGAGAATCAACTAGCTTCGACATCATATCTTCTAAATTTGGCTTTTTATCATCGGTTTGTGGTGGTTTATTTTGAAAATTAGGTCTTTGCTGGTTGTAAGTATTATTGGATACTTGTTGATTACTTGGACCTTGTTGGTTGTTGTATGGAACATTTTGGTTATAGTTCTGATTTTGATTGTAGATCGGTCTTGGCGGTTGATAATTATTCTGATAATTATTTCCAGGCCTTTGGTTTATGTATGAAACATTCTCTCTTTGTTCCATTGTTAGTTCAATACTGAGACAATCTTTTGTCAAATGTGGTCCTCCACACTGCTCACAATTAATTCGTATTGAGTGGATATCTTTAGTCATCTTTTCCATTCGTCTCTTGACAGCATCTATTTTTGAGGAAATGGAATCTAAGTCATGGCTAGAATCGGCTCTAGCTGCTTTAGATGATCTAACGATATCTTTTTCTTGGTGCCACTCATGTGAGTGGGAAGCAGTGTTATCAATAATTTTGTAAGCATCAGTTGCTGTTTTCTTCATAATGGAACCACCAGCTGCTATATCGATGTCTTTTCTTGTAGTGATGTCGCATCCTTGGTAGAATATTTGTACTATTTGACAAGTGTCTAAACCATGTTGCGGACATCCTCTCAATAACTTTCTAAATCTTGTCCACGCTTCATATAGAGTTTCGTTTGGTTTCTGTGTGAATGTAACAATTTCTCCTTGAAGTCTTAAGGCTTTAGATGCCGGAAAGAATTGTTTAAGAAAATTTTAAACTAAAACGTTCCATGTATCAATCGCCCCTTCAGGTAACGATTCCAATCAATCTTTGGCTTCTCCCTTTAAAGTCCAGGGAAATAACATGAGATATATCTGTTCATCCTTCACTTCTCTGATTTTAAATACAGTGCAGATCCTATTAAAGGTACGAAGATGTTCATTTGGATCTTCCTTCGGCGCACCACTAAATTGGCATTGATTAGTTACCATGTGTAGAATTTGTCCTTTGATTTCATAATCTGACGCATTAATGTCAGGTTGAGTAATTGCGTGACCTTGGCTAGTGCGTTTAGCTCTCATTCGGTCTTCCATACTTAGAGGTTCCAGATTTTCCATAATTGAATTTGTTGAATCTGAATCACTAGAGGATTCTGATTTAATGGTTGGTTCCTCAACAATCTCTGTTTGAATGATTGGTGGTTCCGGAGGAAATATTAATGGTTCAGGATCTATGAATTGTCCCTGAAGATTCTCCGGATTCTCAATTGTGAGGTCGGGTTCAAAAAATGGATTATCGGAAATTTGAATTGGAGTACTTGGTCGACTGGATGACGATTCTAAAGAAAAATCAACGGCGACAATATTTGCTAGATGTCTTGATCGAGTTACAGGTGGTGAACGTACAAAAGGTGGTGAACGTTTTGCTCGGTGCATTCACTGAATATCCTATTAGTTTTTAAAAAGGAAGAAAAATTATATAAGTTATCAAATTAATAGACTTTTCTGATTTTGCCCACGTTTCGAATAGCTAAAAGATGCAGTAGAGGGGCAGGATTCGTTTGGTCTCAATATAATTGAGTACTGTTTGGCTCTAATAACCCGGTCCACGTACAAATCCAACTATTACTACGAACCAGAAAATTTTGATGTCTATCAATTTAACCACTTAAAATAATTTTTCGTAATTTAAAGAAATTTTAGAGAAGAAATAGAAAAAAAATCTAAGTCCTAAAACTAGAATGTCGAGAAATAAGAAAGAAAAAGAGCGCGTCGAAAAACGTCGAAAAATAAAAAGTGTCGAAAAATAAAAATAAGAAAGTAGCGCGTTGAAACTTAAAAAGGAGCTAAAAACTAAGAATTAAAAGTTGCGTCTAAAAATATTAAAGCTTAAAATAAATATTATATCCCAAATGGAAATAACTTAAAAAGGTACTAAAACTTAAAAACGGCGTCGCAAAATTCTAAAGCACCTAAATCTTAGTCTAAAGAAAAAGCACTTAAGGGATTTTACGGCAAAGCCTAAAAATCTAGAAGTAAAAATACTATGGTAAAAACTATGACTTAAAACTAAAAACGAGCGAAAAATACAAATATTACGCTAAAATAAATTAAAAAGGAACAAAATATAAAAATATACTTAAAGTTGTAAAAAGTACAATTTTTATAAAAATATTATTTTTATATTATTTATTTATTAAAACTATTAATTTTATAATTTAATTAAACTAATTAACCTAAATATATAAATTAAATACTAAAACTAACTTAATTAATTAAATAACAAAACCCTAATTAGGGTTTTATAATAATAATAATAATTAAATATACTCCGTAATTAATGCGAAACTAGGTCAAATATGGCGTGTCTGACAGGGCCATGCGATCGCATGGTCCTCACGTTAAAAATCCATGCGATTGCATGGAGTAGATTTTCGGGCCTGAAATTGGGCTGCTACAGTACGGGCAGAGTAGTTTATATATATATATATATATATATATATATATATATATATATATATATATATATATATATATATATATATATATATATATATATTTTTTTTCTGTTTTGCTGTTTTATAATTTATAAAATATTTATATTAAGTAAATAAAACTTTTTTTTTACAAAATAAAAATAAAGAAACTTTATAAAACTTATATTTTTAACAAACTCTTAAAAATATATAAATTTTGGTTTTTCTTTTTATATTTTTGAATATATTATTTTTACAAAAGCGTATTTTTTATAAAAGTAAACTAAAAATTAATAAAAATCTTTTTTTTATATAGCGTTGCGCTTCCGGCGTTTAAGCAGAATTGTCCCCGGCAGTGGCACCAAAAATACTTGATGTGTACGAGGTGTACTAGGAAATAGTATTATTTTTACAACGAAATACTATTAAATATGATACAATTTTAAACAAGATATTTATTTATTTATAGAATGGATATACCTAAACCTTGCTACAATACTTATAGGCAGTGTACCTAATCGTACAGTAGTGTAGTTTTTAGTAAGTCCGGTTCGTTCCACAGGGATACACTTAAACAAGCTTAACGCTATAATTTTTAACTTATAAAAATACAAATATATATATAAATAATATTATTATTATAAAAAGGGGGTTTTTACCGTTTAATGACTGGTTTGTCGATTTTTAAAACTTTAGTCGCAGTTAAAACCTAATGTAAAATATTAAATAAATAAAAGACTTAATTTAAAGCGTAAAATAAATAACGATAATGAAATTGCGATAAATAAAAGTACGATAATTAAAAAGTACGATAATTAAAAGTGCAATTAAATACAATGACAATAAATAAAAGTGCGATAATTAGAAGTGCAATTAAATATAAAAATAAAGGAATTATGCTTATTTAAACTTCCGTAATCATGATGTTTGACGTGTTGATTTTAGTTTATTCCCATGGGTTAATTGTCCTTTGTCCTGGATTATTTAATATGCCCGTCTGGTTTTTGTCCATAACAGTCCATCAGTCATAAATAGAAAGTGCGAGTGTCCTCGTCAAATTATCCTTATATCCGAAGTCAAATATTCCAACTAATTGGGGACTTAAACTGTAACAAGGTCTTAATACTTTGTTTAATAATTACACCAGGATATCGACTGCGTGAAATCCAAGGTTTTAATACTTTGTTAACAATTACACCAATTACCCTTGAATGTAATCCACCCCTGTTTCAACAAGTCTATTAACTATTAATCCAGTTCCGTGTCCGGTAAAATGAACAATTATTGGTATTTATAGATATCCCGCCCACCGTGCCCAGTCAAGCGTATGTGGTTATATATAAATACGTCAAATTATAAGTCTATATATTAAATTAACGAGGTATCATTTAGTTAATATAAAGCCCATTAATAGCCCATAGTCTAATTTCCACAAGTGTCGTTCTTTTATCCAAACCCCAATTATGGTTCAAAACCCAATTACCCAATCTTAAATATTTTGGCCCAACATCATGATTACTTCGTTTTAAATAAGCATAATAATAACTTAGCTACGAGACATTAATTTAAAAATAACATTAACCATAACTTACAGTGATTAAAAATAGCGTAGCGTTACACGGACAGAATTTCGACTTACACCCTTACAACATTCGCTAACATACCCTTATTATTAGAATTAAAATTAAAATTAAAATTATAATATAAATATAAATATATTTACGTATAGATAGAGAGATGGATATATGATATATAAACTGAGCCAAAACACGCGAATTTATAGGACCAGGCCTGGATTTCAGGGCCATGCGATCGCATGGTTTTTGTTCTTCCAGGCCATGCGATCGCATGGCCAGCTGGGAGAGCTCAAAAGTCTTTAAAAACGTGGGCTGCTTATTTATTTATTATATAATATAATATATATAATTAAATATAATTATATATATTATATTATATTCTTGTACTCCGTTGACTTGTAATTTTAGCTCCGTTGCGTCGCGCGTTGAGAGTTGACTTTGGTCCCGGTTCCGGATTTTCGAACGTCCTTGCGTATAATTTAATATCTTGTACTTTGCGTTTTGCGTCTTGTACTCTTGTAATTTTGAGACGTTTCTTATCAATAATTGGAACCACTTTGATTGTATTTTGTACTTTTGAGCTTTTTGGTCGTTCGCGTCTTCAATTTGTCAAATCTGTCTTTTGTCTTCACCTTTTATTATTTAAACGAATATCACTTGTAAATATAACAATTGCAACTAAAAGCTTGTCTTCCTTGAGGGATAATGCTATGAAATATATGTTCGTTTTTAGCCTTATCAGCTATTTAACAACGACTTAGAAGCAAACAAGTAATTCTAATCGCATTCCAATTTTCTCTTGCTGAGCTAGTTTTCGCGGTCACGAACATTACTCCATATAATCCTCGCAGTCGAGAAGTAAATCCAGTCAGCAATCCAATTCTTGTATAATTCGACTTCGCACTCCAACAATATCCCACTCAAAGGAGACATTAAACAAACTCAAGATTCGCCAACTCGTCAACTATGTTTATACAGCCCACAGCAACCCCAGATTAGCTGATTAACAACTCCTTTTGATACCGCCGGATGAGACACCCGAATCACGCCGCATTCCCATCGCTATCCTACAATGGAAAGTAGTCTTTCAACACCAAACTACACCGATGAGTGATAATCCAATCTCGTAGTTACTAGCTTGAGTCATCTCGGTTTCTTTCGCCACCATTGAAGTGTGCGAGACTTTAATTACAACGATTTAACATGAGATAATTGCCTCAACGATCGCTCTAGACATGTCTAATCCTGCCACTAACATGTCAACGACCAACCGTACAAATTAAGCGTCTATCTATGAATTTTCTTTCTCAGCAATCAGAAAATCCCAACAGATGCCTTTGTAGACTATTGATAAAAGCACCCGGTGAGAACGTCATCACCACCTTTTTTCAAATTTCCGCTTTCACGTTGGTACACTGACCTCCTCATAGCGCTATGAATTTCATGAACCTGATCTTCTCAACCCAAACACGCTCCCACTATACGAGTAAGAAATAAACCGCGACTACTCGAGAAGAAACTTGGTTCGTACCACTGGTCAGTCTCAGATTTCTTTGTCATTGGAGAGTAAAACAAGTATTCGAAGCCCTAATTTATCCAAAATAGATGCACTAATACGAAGAACATTCGAGATTTACGTCCCACAAGCATCTCCACAATCCCCACTAATCGTCTAACTTCCACTAGCTCGATAACTTTTATTGGTTACCATTCTCACACTAAGTTCCTAACACCCTTAACAATCCTAGAAACCTCAAGTTCACCTGCATATTCCAAGCATCTTGAAATATCCGACCAGTTATTTGGTTAACACGTCTGAAACCCCGCAAGCACCAAACTTCATCGATAACTCCTACTATCAATTTCAACCCAAACTTCATCGATAACTCCTACTATCAATTTCAACCCGATGTCTCTTGTTCGTTACATGTCCGCTCTAAACTCGAGAGAGAACCACCATCCCGAGCTTCCGTAACAATCCAACATCCCCAATAAACACAGCTCATATCATTCTAAGTTTCTGAGACAAAACCGTCTCGCACTCGCATCATCAAACCCGAAAAATTCATCCTGAAAACTACCCAGAATCAACAATTCGTATCTTAAATCCAACGGTGTGATCATCACCAAATTTTTTGCCACATAGAACTGTGTGGGTAGTATCACTGGTAAAAAATTAAAATCGATCCAACAGTAGAAGAACCTACAATTAAATTTCTATAATATTTGCGCCAACAAACCTCGAAGGGTTTTCCATGACGACTGCTGATGTGGCCAAAACGGACGGCTTAATTTGCGATGGTGTCATCAGGCTGCCACCCGTCTGTCAAGGTTCGTCACAGGAGGAACGGTGTTTTAAATTTATAATATGCGGGGCCTAAATCTACTATTCCTACCTAAGGATGAGTAAGGAAAGTATGACCTAGGGTCGTTCGTTTTAAGAAGACAACGGGATCGAACCTTTCGTAGTAGTAAACATTATTAGACTTATAATTTCTAAAGAGTAGTGTTGGGTGTATTTTTGGTTTTTCTATTTTCTAAGACAGATAAATAAAGGAAAGTGATAAAGATAAAGTTTGTAATTCAGATAAAGTTAAAAGCAAGTGCATGTTATGATTTCGCTAGTTACCTGGCTGAAAATATATGGCGTCGGCTCATGAATAGGTGATGACGTTAAACCAGTTATACTGGTCCTACCGCCTCTGTCAGAACACCTACATGTCACTGTGCAAGTACGTTAGGCTTTAAGATTTTGAATAGACAGCAATGTCCCATACCCCCCGACGCTCGAGAAACATGAACTACATGCAAACACTGACAGCTCATAAATAGGAGCGACCCAGTGAGGTGACATATTAACGATAGTTAAGATCTAAACTTTCTTAAGTATAAGCAAAGATAGAAGGTATCCCTGAAGAGACATGATGTGTTTCCAATGTTTTCGTTAATGATTGGACATATATAATAAGTTAGGCCCTTAATTAAAAGAGAAGAACCATAAAGAACACCATGGCCAAGTTACAAAATAACCTCCATACACACGTTTGGTTATCCTAACAGTCCAATCCTTTATGGGTTTTAAGCAAACAGATCCTAATTAACCAATAATCCCTCAAGCGGGGTGCAATGCTTGAGACCACGTTATGGTGCAATGTACTGTATCCGCACTGAAAATTAGCTTCCATGGCCATTCACGGCAGAGGCATAGAGAACTACAACCGTTGTGCCTCCTCATATGCTTACAGTGTTTAAATGCTAGTGACTACACAAGCATAGCTTAGGGCTAAGCATGTGTAACAACCCGACTTTTTCAGTTTGCTATCGTTACTTGTCCATTAAGTGTTTAACGGTGGTTACTTAGAGTTGTGTGTTTAATGGAATTAAATACATGCTTATTAGAGAGATTCTTTAATTAATAAGTTATATTAATCTATGAATTTATTTCGGAAGGTGAAATAACTAGAAAACGTTACGATTAAGTTTATCGCCTAGAATGCTTTTCAGTTTACGGAACTCAGGAAAACGACGAAATAATTATTTTCAATAATTATTAACTTTAAGAAGAACTAATTTAATTTATTATTTATTTAATGAATTAAATTCGGTGATTTTGTTTCAACGACTAGTTAACGTTCCGGAGACCCGGTACGGTTAACGGCATTCGAAACGGACCACGCGCGTACCAAGAGTTAAGAAAAAATGAGCCCGAACACCCATTAAAGGGCCATTCGGCCGACCCCACCCCCATGCACCTTAATGGACTTAATTTGGCTAGTGGATCATTAGTGGTTTGTGTTTAGGCCTAATTATTAACTATAAAAGGAAAAATAAATCACAAGAACCCTTATTTGTTCCCCATTCTAGTTGACACCCTCTCCCTCTCCCCCTCTCTAGGCCGTCGGCCATCACCACCACCATACCACCATCAAAAGTTGTTTTTAGAAGAAACCCCGTGCACGAAAGACATTCCTTTGATTGTTCTACACGCGATAGTACAAGCTATTCAATCGTTTGAGGTATAATTGCAAACCCTAACTTTTCTAAATCTAAATTTTTTTCAATTACATAGTGTATTAGAGTCTAGTGCTCAATTAATGGTGTCTAGTGTCATTATTTATCGTTTGATTGCGTAATTAACGTTGTATGTACGAAAAATAAATTTGTTTATTGATGATATGATTTAATTGACATGAAATATGACTTTTTAATATGTTTAAATAGAAAGATATCGAAAAGTTATTAATTTTAGACTCCGATTTTGCGTGATTTCGTTACCGTATGCTTAAGATGTGCTTAATCGAAGACTTGACTAAGCTTTGTGCGTAATCCGAATTTTTTGAGTTGCATTCTTTGTATTTTAGCTTATAAAAAGTGTACTACTGTATTCCTTATGAAAATTTATGCAATTTAGACTTAATATTTGCATCAAAAGGTTATGTAATGCTCCCGTTATGTCAAAACGAAGATTTAGTTTTTAAAGTGAGCTGAATCGTTTTTCAAAGTTACATAAAAATTGCTAGAGTGAAGTAGGAATTGTTTGAGACTTTTATATTCTAGAATATGTTATTTTAAGTGTTCCTTGATATGTTTCATTTGTATGAGAACTTGTTAGAACGTGATTTTCCATGAGATATATGCTCATCTTTGTGATGTGTCCGGTTGATGATTAAAAACTGATGAGTCTGTAAAGATTTGAAAATCTGTACAAATTGGCTAAATAAATGTTTCTGATTATTTTATCACTAAAATTATGAGATGTTTTGAGATGACTCCAATTGGCCTTTTGTCAAAATCTATTTTCTATATTTTCTGAGAAATATTTCAAAACTGATGCGCGAGCAGAAATTGCTGTAATGAACAATGATTAGACCCCTTCTGACTTCTGACTTTTATTTATCATATGAGGCTTTGGCTGGATTTTTTGGAATCGATTTTAAGTGTAGTTAAGATCTGGAGTTGTTCATGATTTAATGATTTATGTGCTATGAGCTATAGTTGGATCTTTCTATGACGTCCTAAATTCTAAGTCGTGCTTTAAGGTGCAAAAGTGCAATATGCTCAACTATGACATGAAAAGTGATACTTGACCTAGGTTTGACTTATTGATCATGTTTGTATTACCTACTGAGATGTTTGACTTTAGTTGACCACTTTGACCAAGTTGACTTTAGGGTTGACTTTCGTTGACTTGCTTGGATTAGTTGACTTTTGCTTGTTTGTTGAGTCAGTCTGAGCACTATGACTTTGCGTACACTATGGGTTAACATGGTTTAACCTATAAGTGTATAATTAAGATGATTTACTTATTTAAGTTACGTTGTTCAGTCGAGATTGTTTGACAACCGTACGTTTTGATAAGAAATTACAAGAGCTTTTGCTAAGGTGAGTCTACAGTCCCAACTACATTTTTACAGGGATGAGATGCATGCTTTTTACAAATGTTTTACATATTAGGCACAAGTAACTTACAAAGAATATACATATGAGTTCAGATCAAAAATCCCTTAGCTTGATTATATTAGTTACTTTGTAAGCTCGAGTTATAGGGACGATACCGTTAGGTTTGACAAACCTCGCCTAAAACATAGCAGGCATCTATTCTGTTGTTACTCGTACACTTGATCAGTGTAGCACAATGTATAGGGTAAACTAAAGACGTGGGCTCGGCCTACGCAAAGGTTAAAGCTTTATAATCAAGTGCTCATGATAATGTATACTTTTCCAATGATGTTTTCTAAGAAAATCTTGTGACCTAACTTATGAAATGATTTACTAAACCTGTAGTTTCACTCAACGTTTTCGTTAAAGTTTTGCATCTTTCATCTCAGGTACTTAGAGGTAGTGCTTCCGCTTATCTGAAGTTATTATGCTGTTTGCTGCTAGAACTGGATGGCGTCCAGCATATTTATTGTTTTCATTTCAAGAACAAACATTCGCATTTAAACTACTTTATTTCAAGATGTTTTGGGTTCATAGACCTTAGTTATTTATGTCAAATGTTTTCCAGTTACTTTTCTTTAATAAATGACTTCGATTGATAATTAATGCGAATACTTTTCGAAAACGTCTCATATGAAGGGCGTGACCGCTAAACTATGGGACCAGGAGTTAATATTCCGTTAGTGGATTCTGACGGGGTATTACACCATGTACTACGTATCTTAGTCTGAGTTTCCATTACGAAAGAGCGACTGTCGGAATCCATAGCGTAGGTTGCCTTACTACAATCGTTTTGCCTCTAACAAACGCACTATGTATCCAGCAGCGTTTATTACCAAGGGGTGACACAGATAGTGTACTCTGAATGGGGTTTCGTGACTTCGCAATAATAGAACCAATAACCATGTTCTATTAGTTGGAAAGCGATTGAGTTTAATTCATAATCGAAAAATATCTCAACGACCTCACGCTTATACAGTTATTATTTCAGCATCGTAACTAACTACATCATAACAAACACTTAAAGATAACTACTCACTAATCATGGCAATAATATTATCTATCATCATAGGAATAGAAAGCATTATAACAGATAGAAAAAGGGATAAAAGTACCAGTAGATTAAGCGAGTTCCTAAAGTACAAAAGTGACAACTTCGACCTCTAAACAGCTTCTACCACGATCTTCGACGTTCTCCTCCAGGTACTAATTTTCCCGCTAGGAGGTGAGAAGGCCTCGAAAGTGTCTAAAGTGAAGTATTTAGTAAGAAGTGTGAAGTGGGAAGTGTGTGTTGAAAATGGATTAAAAATGACCTATTTATAGCCAAAAATCCCAGATGGGCAAGTCGAGTACATGGCCATGCTTTATGGGAAAGTCGTGTACACAGGCCGTGTGGCAACATTGCCTATGTAAAGCAGCCGTGTACTGGTCATCGTGGGAAAACCGTGTGACTTTTGGGAAAGTCGTGTGGGCAGTATTTCTAGGTCGTTTTTGCTGATTTCTTGGATCGTAACTTTCTTTCTAGGGTCGTAACTTGACTTTCACCGTTTTTTCTCTAGATTCTCCGTTTTAAGCCCATTTTCGTTAATTCTTCTGGCATCGTATTTGTTATCACTTGACTTATCAAATAAAGCAAATAAATGCTTAATACAGAAATAAAGTTTTTATCTCTAATGTTATAGGACTAAATATCTGGGGTAAGAACGTGACTTTTTATCCAATATTAAATACCAGTGCCATTTCCATCTCCAACAATCCTGTAATGCATTCAAGGACCAAGCACATTGATGTATGTAGTGACCCGAATTTTCCATGTTTATATATTAAATGAAAACTATATTTACATGATTAAATATTTCCAACATGTTAAGCAATGAAACTTGTTAAGACTTGATTAATTGAAATGAGTTTATGTAGACAATTGACCACCCCGTTTGCCTGATGATTCACGAACGTCATAACTTGTGATAATTATATAATCGTTTTAATTTTTTTTATGATGTAAGTTTTTATTATATATATATATATATATATATATATATATATATATATATATATATATATATATATATATATATATATATATATATATATATATATATATATATAAGAAGAAATACAATTAAATCAAAGATGTACAAGTAAAGCACTATTTGCTACAGTAAAATACTATTTACTATAGTAAAACACTATTTACTACAGTAAATTTTCGCTTTGCTACAATAAATACTATTTGCTACAGTGAAATACTATTTGCTACAGTAAAATACTATTTGCTACATTAAAATACTATTGCTATAGTAAATACTATTTACTCATATTCAATCCGTATTCATACTCGTACAATACCCAACCTCTAGACGTATATACTATTAGTATATACACTCAATGATCACCTCCTTAGCAGCCTTAATGAGTCATCAAACATGTGGGAACCATCATTTGGCAAATAGCATGAATGATTACACTAAAAATTAAACTAATGGAGCCTATATCTTGACTCCATATTCATGTTTTCTTTCACCCACCATAAACACATTTTCATTCCACTTTTCTGCATCAAATACATCTCTCTCAAATTCTCTCTTGTTGTTCTAAGTGTTCTTCATCATCTTCATCAGAATCTACATCAATCTAGCTCATAAATCCATACATAAACCAACTTACAAAACAACAACTCAAGAACACATCAAGAACACTTTCAAGTTTACTAGCTTACTTCCAACCTTGCAAATCCATTTCAAGTGATTATCTAATCTCAAGAAATCTTTGTTATTTACAGTAGGTTATCTTTCTAATTCAATGTAATACTCATATTCAAACTTTGATTCAATTTCTATAACTATAACAATCTTAATTCGAGTAGTAAACTCACTTGAACTTGTTTTTGTGTCATGATTCTACTTCAAGAACTTTCAAGCCATCCAAGATCCTTTGAAGCTCTAGATAATTTCTTGTCATTTCCAGTAGGTTTACCTACTATACTTGAGGTAGTAATGATGTTCATAACATCATTCGATTCATATATATATAACTATCTTATTCGAAGATTTAAACTTGTAATCACTAGAACATAGTTTAGTTAATTCTAAACTTGTTTGCAAACAAAGTAAATCCTTCTAACTTAACTTTTAAAATCAACTAAACACATGTTCTATATCTATATGATATGCTAACTTAATAATTTAAAACCTAAAAACACGAAGAACACAGTAAAACCGGACATACGCCGTTGTAGTAAAATCGGGGGCTGTTTTGGGTTAGATAATTAAAAACTATGATAAACTTTGATTTAAAAGTTGTTCTTATGAGAAAATGATATTTCATATGAACATGAAACTATATCCAAAAATCATGGTTAAACTCAAAGTGGAAGTATGTTTTTCAAAATGGTCATCAAGATGTCGTTCTTTCGACGGAAATGACTATCTCTTTCAAAAATGACTTGTAAATTATATTTTTGACTATAAAACTATACTTTTTATGTTTATATTATTAGTATTTGGTTCAATATGAAACCATAGCAATTGGATTCACTCAAAACGGATTTAAAACGAAGAAGTTATGGGTAAAATAAAATTGGATACTTTTGCTTGTTTTAGCTACGTGAAACTTTGTAACAAATCTATACTAACCATAACTTAACTAACTTATATTGTATTATACATGTATTATAACATATATTATGTAATCTTGATAGACCATAGACACATATACAATGTTTTGACATATCATATCGACGTCATCTATATATATTATTTGGAATAACCATAGACGCTCTATATGCGGTAATGATCGAGTTAGCTATACAGGGTTGAAGTTGATTCCAAAATAATATATATACTTATGTGATCGAGTCTGAGACTTGTATACACTTCGTCGTGGATTGATTCGAGATAATATATATATATATATATATATATATATATATATATATATATATATATATATATATATATATATATATATATATATATATTGATTTATTTTTGTACTACTAACTGTGGACAATTATTTATGGACGACTAACATTGGACTGTCAACTTAACAAACTTAAATCGTTAAAACGTAATAAAATATGGTATGAATATATTTCGATCATACTTTGATATATATGTATATATTTGTTATAGGTTCGTGAATTGACCCGTGGCCAAGTCTAATTCTCGATGAATTGATAATCTGTGAAAGTGAGTTATAGTCCCATTTTTGAAATCTTATATTTCTGGGATGAGAATATATGCAGTTTTATAAATATTTTACATAATAGACACAAGTAATCGAAACTACATTCTATGGTTGGATTATCTAAATCGAATATGCCCCTTTTAGCTTGGTTGTCTAAGAATTAGGGAACAGTACCCCTAATTGACGCGAATCCTAAAGATAGATCTATGGGCTTAACAAATCAAATCCGAGGTACGGATGCTTTAGTACTTCACTTTATTATTATACAGACGAGAGGATTATGTTTTGGGAATATTCTATATGCATCTTGTTAATGTTGGTTACCAGGTGTTCATCATATGAATGATTTTTATCTCTATGCAGTTTGCAAAATCCCTGATATGAGATGGATGTTTATGAAAAGTGAAATCTTGTGGTCTATTATTACAAATTGATATACATATAGGCTAAACCTATAACTCACCAACATTTTTGTTGACGTTTTAAGCATGTTTATTCTCAGGTGATTATTAAGAGCTTCCGCTATTGCATGCTAAATTAAGGACAAGAATTGGAGTTAGCTTGCTTGTAAAATATTGTTTAAAAACTGCATTCGGAGATTTAAATCGATGTGTAATATTATTGCAAACCATTATGTAATGGTCGTGTGTAAAATGTTATATTTTAGATTATCATTACTTGATAATCTACGTTATGCTTTTAAACCTTTATCGATAAAATAAAGGTGATGGTTTGTTTTTAAAATCGAATGCAGTCTTTGAAAAACATCTCATATAGAGGCCAAAACCTCACAACGAAACCAATAAATATGAAACGTTTATAATCGGTATGAACGGGACATTTTAGTTGGTATCCGAGCGTTGTTCTTAGAGAACCAAAAATTTGCATTAGTGTGTCTAACCGAGTTTGTTAGGATGCATTAGTGAGTCTGGACTTTGACCGTGTTTACTTGAAGAACAATTGCTTAACACTTTTTGTTGGAAACCATATATTGTTAACATGTAAATATTATGTGATATATTAATCTCTTAACGTGTTTTATATTGTGTGATAGATGTCTACATCTAGTACAAATCCCATCGATTCACCTAATAATAATGAAGAGTCGAATGAATTGTGGGAAGTTTCACAAAATCCGGAAGAAGAAGAAGAAGAACCGGAAGAAGAGGAACCGGAAGAAGAGGAACCGGAAGAAGAGGAATCGGAAGAAGAGGAACTGGAAGAAGAGGTACCGGAGGAGGAAATATTAGGAACCACAGAAAACAGATAAATAAAAGAAAATCATCAATTAATGGACCAAAGTTAAAAATGGTTTGTGGTGTCTCCGCTGAGGAGGAAAAATATTGGGAAAATTACTAATTTTCCGATGAATCGGATCCCGATGAGGATTCCGATGATGTTATAGAAATTACCTCGGCTCAATTTAATAAGGCAAAAGGAAATTATAAGGGAAAAGCTATCAAAATAGAAAAACCCGAGTCCAAAACCAATGAACTTTATGTTAACATGAAATACCCCGATGGTGTATACCGTAAACACCCGTACTTCTTAAATTTTAACTATAAACCGGGAACATCTAAACCACCAGGTTTTTCTAGACCATTTGTGAATACGACGGCTCGTATTAGAGGAGCACCATGTATCCCTAAGAAATTAGCTAAACGAACTAAGTCCGAGGAGGAAGAAACAAGTGAGTCGGAATAAAGAGTTGTAATCATGCTGTGTAATATATGTATTATAGTGTGCTTGTACTTTTATGATATATGTAAAAATTGCTTGTATTGTTTGTTAATTATCTTTTACGAATCAAATCCTCGTCTATTTTACAGTATAAAAACACAAAATGGATGTTAAGGATAGACAACCGAATATTTTAGAAGACCTACCAGGGGATATGATTGATGAAATTTTGTCTAGAGTCGGTCAGGATTCATCGGCTCAATTGTTTATGGCAAAATTAGTTTGTCGAACATTTGAAAGACGTTCCAAGCATGCCTTAGTTTATAAAAGGCTTTCCTTTGAAAGATGGGGTATATCACATTGGGGAGACCTTAAGTTACGCCGTGTTTTCTTTAAAGCATTAAGTGCGGGGAACCCAAATGCAATTTTACGCTACGAGTTGAGAGCCTATTTTGACTCCACATATCCCAACATAGGACTTCGTTCTTTAGAAAGAGCTTCCGACACGCAACTTAAAGAAGCATGTTATGTTTATGGGTTATTGATGTTCGCTTCTCATCAAATTGAGAAAAAGAACATTGGATTACAACTGTTAAATAAAACATTCCCACAAGTGACGGATTCAGTAGTTGGGGTGAGAAACAAGATTTTTAGATTGTTACGGGGCTGTTGGGCATTACGTAACCCCCGTCCTTTTGACGACATTACAACATGCTGCCTAGCCAACGGTCACCACGGTTATTTTCCACAAGACCAAGGATGGGAAATAGTATTAGTAAAACCCGAATGCATGATTTGTTTCTAGACCTACGAATTACGTGTCTTGATTGCCTTTGCTGAACGACTTGCGTTAAACTAGAATGGTCTTCGCGAGTGCCTTGTATCGAAGTTATTGTGTACTATATTTCATGCTATATGTAAAAAGTGATATTGTACGTTTGTAAAATATTGTATAAAAGTTTGAACGTAATATTGTTATAATCAGTTTTTCATATAGAATTGTAGTAGTTAAATTGTATATTAGCTACTAAGTATGAACTTAACAGGTAGGTACTACCCGAATTAAAACTTATAAAATGCTAATATGAAGAAAAAGCTTTTATAAGTGAGTTCATATTATGCTACGAAATACTATTGACTACTCTTAATATTCTATATGATTAACTTAATTCTTTTGGGCTATTTTTGAAGGAAATGGCACCGACGACTCGTCAGAACTTGAACATGAGCGAGGAAGACTTCCGTGCATTCCTTGCTGCAAACATAGCCGCAGTATAGGCTGCAATGCAAAACAACAACAATAATTCAGGGTCTAACAGTGGAGTTAACTCCACAGGAAACTGTGTAGGATGCTCCTACAAGGCATTCACTGCCTGTACGCCTCTGGAATTCGATGGGACTGAAGGACCAGTCGGACTAAAATATTGGACCGAGAAGGTCAAATCTGTGTTTGATATAAGCAAATGTGCTAAAGAAGACAAGGTAAAGTATGCCACGCATACATTCATAGGTACTACGTTAACATGGTGGAACACCTACCTCGAACATGTGGGACAAGATGCTGCTTACGCACTACCGTGGTCAGCATTCAAACACTTGATGAATGAGTAGTACCGTCCCAGAAACGATGTCAATAAGCTCAAAACAGAGCTTAGAGAATTACGAGCGCAAGGATTCGATATCACCACATATGAACGACGATTCACTGAGTTGTGTTTATTGTGTCCAAGAGTGTTCGAAGATGAAGAAGAGCAGATTGATGCATTTGTAAAGGGGCTACCAGAGAGAATTCAGGAGGATGTGAGTGTGAGCGTGCCCAATTCAATGCAAAAGGCAAGCCGAATGGCTCACAAACTTATAAACCAGATCGAGGGAAGGATTAAAGAGCAGGCAGCCGAAGAGGCCAAAATGAAGCAAGTCAAGAGGAAGTGAGAAGAAAACAGTGACAAGAGTCACCAACACAACAACAGTAACTATCGCATTAACAATCAACACAACAATCACAATTCCAATCGCACCATTTTTCGCAACAACAAACGCAACAACAACAAACGCAACAACAACCATCACAACAACAAATGCAACAACAACCGTCCCAACAACAATAACAACCGTAACAACAACAAGAATCAGAAAAAGTCATGCCAAAGGTGTGAAGAGTACCATCTGACTGGGTTCTGCATGACAACTTGCACCAAGTGTAAGAGAACTGGTCATGGTGCGACGAAGTGTGAAGTCTACAGACCAATGACCAACAGAATTAAAGGAACAAATAATGTCAGAACAAATAATGTCGGAACAAAGAATGCCACCATTATTTGTTATGGATGTGGGAAACCGGGCCACTTCAGGACTAACTGCCCGAACCAAGGGAATATTAATGGACAAGGCCACGAAAGACTTTTCAATATTAATGCGGCAGAAGTACAGGAAGACCCGGAGCTTGTTACGGGTACGTTTCTTATTGACGATAAACCTGCTTATGTTTTATTTGATTCGGGTGCAGATAGAGGCTATATGAGTAGAGATTTTTGTGCTAAATTAAGTGGTCCATTGACGCCTATGAATAATAAATTTTTACTCGAATTAACAAACGATAAATTAATTTCAGCAGATAAAATATGTCGGAATCGAGAAATTAAACTGGTTAGCGAAACGTTTAAGATTGATTTGATACCAGTAGAGTTAGGGGGTTTTGATGTGATAATTGGCATGGACTATTTGAAAAAGGAGAGAGCAGAGATCGTATGTTACAAAAATGCAATTCGCATTGTACGAGAAAAAGGAAAACCCTTAATGGTGTACGGAGAAAAGAGCAACGCGAAGCTAAATCTTATTAGTAATTTGAAGGCGCAAAAGCTAAAAAGAAAAGGTTGCTATGCTGTTCTAGCACATGTCGAAAAAGTACAAACACATCAATGATGTTCCCGTTGCAAAAGAATTTCCCGATGTATTTTCGAAAGAATTACCGGGACTACCTCTACACCGATCCGTTGAATTTCAAATAGACCTTGTACCAGGAGCTGCACCAATAGCTCGTGCTCCATACAGACTCGCGCCCAGTGAAATGAAGGAACTCTAGAGTCAATTACAAGAACTTTTAGAGCATGGTTTCATTCGACCAAGTACATCACCGTGGGGAGCTCCGGTGTTGTTTGTCAAAAAGAAGGATGGTACATTCAGGTTATGTATCGACTACCGAGAGTTGAACAAACTTACCATCAAGAACCGTTATCCACTACCAAGAATCGACGACTTATTTGATCAACTACAAGGCTCGTCGGTTTATTCGAAGATTGATTTACGTTCCGGGTATCATCAAATGCGGGTGAAGGAGGATGATATTCTAAAGACTGCTTTAAGGACGCGTTACGATCATTATGAGTTTATGGTTATGCCATTTGGACTGACTAACGCACCAGCTGTGTTCATGGACCTCATGAACTGCGTGTGTGGACCATATCTTGACAAGTTTATCATTGTTTTCATCGATGGCATACTCATTTACTCAAAGAATGATCAAGAGCACGAAGAACATTTGAGAAAAGTGCTAGAGTTGTTGAGGAAAGAAAAACTGTACGCTAAGTTTTCAAAGTGTGCATTTTGGTTGGAAGAAGTTCAATTCTTCGGTCATATAGTGAACAAAGAAGGTATTCTGGTTGATCCGGCAAAAATTGAAACCGTTGAAAAGTGGGAAACCCCGAAAACTCTGAAGCATATACGCCAATTTTTAGGATTGGCTGGTTACTACAGAAGATTCATCCAAGATTTTTCCAAAAATAGCAAAACCCTTGACTGCATTGACACATAAAGGGAATAAATTTGAATGGAAGGATGAACAAGAGAAAGCGTTTCGGTTATTGAAGAAAAAGCTAACTACGACACCTATATTGTCATTGCCTGAAGGGAATGATGATTTTGTGATATATTGTGACGCCTCAAAGCAAGGCCTCAGTTGTGTATTAATGCAACGAACGAAGGTAATTACCTATGCGCCCAGACAATTGAAGATTCACGAGTAAAATTATACGACTCACGATTTGGAATTGGGCGCTGTTGTTTTTGCATTAAAGACTTGGAGGCACTACTTATATGGGGTCACAAGTATTATATATACCGACCACAAAAGTCTCCAACATATATTTGATCAGAAACAGCTGAACATGAGGCAGCGTAGGTGGATTAAATTGTTGAATGATTATGATTTTGAGATTCGTTACCACCCGTGAAAGGCGAATGTGGTAGCCGACGCTTTGAGTAGAAAGGACAGAGAACCTATACGGGTAAAAGCTATGAATATAATTATTCGTACTAACCTTACTACTCAAATAAAGGAGGTGCAACAGGGAGTTTTAAAAGAGGAAAAATTAAAGAATGAAATAACCAAAGGATCGGAGAAACATATTAATATTCGGGAAGATGGAACTCGATATTGGACTGAAAGAATTTGGGTACCAAAGTTTGGAGGTGTGAGATAAATGGTACTTAGTGAAGCACATAAAACCAGTGTAACATCCCGCATTTTTTCGTTAAATTTATTTTTAACACCGTCTTTTTTTATAGATAATATCTGTTGTTATCTAAATTCGTGTCTTTCGTTAACTAACGTTCTTAATATTTCCGTTATTTGATTTTAACATCTCTCATTTACTCTAGTGTTTTTAAAATATTCGTTCGGTTAATTCACGCACCCGCTTTAAACTCGAGAGACTAGACTTGTCAAGAGACCAAAATGGTAACTAGTTGTTGACTTAGTCAACTCCACTTCCACCATTCATTTCACTTTTCATTTCTTTTTCTTTTTCCATTTTCTCTCAACATAAAATCCCCAACTTAAACTCATCTTCATATTCATCACTCATTCATCATCTAATTTGGATTTAGGGAGCTCACAACAAATCCGACTACATATTCTTGATCCTCTCTTCATCCTCTACGTTTTGATACTAACTTCATCGATTTTGGGTAACTTTCTAAAAACTCTAGATTTCTCAAATTTGATTTTTAGACTTGAAATGGTGTTATTTAGTGTCTATGGCTCAAGTCTAACATGAATATGTGTTTGGTTTGCTCGTTTTGTTGTTTTGAGTAACTAGCTTGAATATGAAAAATGGGTGTGCTTAATCTTGAATTTTGGATGATTAAATGTTGTTTAAATGTTAAAGTTCATGTATTAAATGTGTTACTAGCATCATTAGTTTCGTTTTGGTATGTAGGTTGATTTAGAAAAACTTCATTAACAAAATTGATGAATTCATGATTCTTGGTTAGGATTTGATGAACTTTAAAATGGATTTTTGATGCATTGAATGTTATGACATGTTGTTAGTAAGTGTTTAGTTGCAATGTATGTTTAATTACCTTCGAAACGGCGTATCGTATGCGTAAATTGGATTCCCGAATCATCGTTTGCATTTTTGAGCTTGAAACGTTAAATAATGATCATTTATTGAGGTTTTCATTGTTGTTAATGATGGATTTGATTGATGAAATGTGTTTAGTTGTATTCCTCGTTAAATTACCTTTCCAACGATATAAGATACGTGTTTTTAATGTTTGCGGTTCATAAGTTATGGTTGTTTGAAGTTGGATTCGTTTAAGTGTTCAAAACTGCCAGACTTGCTGAACAGACCATCTGAGCGCCGTTCAAGGTCCTGGAGCGCCGCTCCGGGCCCCGGCTGTCCAAAAACACACATTTTTGTTTAATTCTAACTATGCTACGCACCCCCGATCAACATGAAACTTGGCCAACATGCTTATATATGATTAAAAACCTCAGAAAAATAGTTCGAGACCCGACCCGAACGTGTTGACTTTTTCGTTGACTTTGACTTGGATCAAAGTTGACTTTTATTCAAACTTAACCAATACTTTGTTTAATCGTTATAACCTTTCGTTTACACTTATATCTTGCATGAAACTTGACAACGTGATTCACATGCTACATAATCGAGTCGTAACGAGCCATAGGACTAATTGAACACATTTCGTCCGACCTTGTGTCGTGACCGGTTAATTGATACAACTTACTTGTTTAGGTCAAGAATAAACAACTTTCATGCACACGTTTATTTTGTGAAGTACTTATATACTCGTGCACCCGAGGTGAGATCATAGTCCCACCTTTTCAACAACTTTTATACTTTTAAATCGTGGGCTGAGAAACATATACTTTGTTACATCTTGTACTAACTTTTATGCTTTGAACACAAGTACGAAAACAAACATTCCACAGCAAGTTTGAACAAAAATCCTCAATTCAATTATCATTAGTTGCACTTGCGGATGTAAGCGTGAACTTATGTTGTGTGGATCCATACGGGCTAGTCTTGCCCTCATTCGGACGGTTCGCTACCGTCGGCGGATGAAATATATTTTCAATTTTAGTGTATATTCTAACACTACGTAACAGGGTACCAAACAGTAAAGTCTTGATAATTGGGTGCTCGCGAACGTACTTTTGGAATGCAAATGATTTGGTAAATCAACTATATTAAATCTTGTGGTTCAAAAACAACGTTTATTGCAACACCTATGATTTCACCAACGTTTTTCGTTGACAGTTTTCTATATGTTTCTCAGGTTCATACTTGGCTACTTGATACATGCTTCCGCACACTTTGATTACTTGCTTGGAGTCAAGCATACATGCATACGCTAGCGATAGCACTTTTGGATTCAAACTTAAAGCATACATACTTACGCTATTTATAGCAACTGTGATTTTAAACTAATTATGTCGCAAGTTATTTCATTTATACTTTACAACTTTTGTAAACTTAAAATAGTTGTCGAACCGTTTGGTAAACTAAACTTTGTAAGTCTTATACATTTCAAATGAATGCGACATAATTTTGGTCAAACGCGTCTCATTTAGGGACTATGACCACGTAACGGGACCTAAGTTAATGACGCTGTCAATGAAGATTTTGTCGGGTCGTTACAACTAGATACTCAATACATCCAGGAGCAGGAAATATGTACCGAGATCTCAAGAAACATTTTTGGTGGCCGGGTATGAAAGCCGATATTGCTACATACGTAGGAGAATGTTTGATGTGTTCTAAGGTAAAAGCTGAACATCAGAAACCATCAGGTCTACTTCAACAACCTGAAATCCCGGAATGGAAATGGGAAAACATTACCATGGATTTCATTACTAAATTGTCAAGGACTGCAAGTGGTTATGATACTATTTGGGTAATAGTCGATCGTCTCACCAAATCAGCGCACTTTCTACCAATGCGAGAAGATGATAAAATGGAAAAGTTTTCACGACTATACTTGAAGGAAGTCGTCTCCAGACACGGAATACCAATCTCTATTATCTCTGATAGGGACGGTAGATTTGTTTCAAGGTTTTGGCAAACGTTACAACAAGCATTAGGAACTCGTCTAGATATGAGTACTACCTATCATCCACAAACCGATGGGCAGAGTGAAAGGACGATACAGACTCTTGAAGACATGCTACGAGCATGTGTTATTGATTTTGGAAACAGTTGGGATCGACATCTACCGTTAGCAGAATTTTCCTACAACAACAGTTACCACTCGAGTATTGAGATGGCACCGTTTGAGGCACTTTATGGCAGAAAGTGCAGGTCTCCAATTTGTTGGAGTGAAGTAGGAGATAGACAAATTACGGGTCCAGAAATTATCCAAGAAACTACCGAGAAAATCATTCAAATTCAACAACGGTTGAAAATGCTCAAAGTCGATAAAAGAGCTACGCGGACAGTAAAAGAAAAGATATAGAATTTTAATTTGGTGACATGGTCATGCTTAAAGTATCACCTTGGAAAGGCGTTGTTCGTTTTGGAAAACGGGAAAAACTAAACCCGAGATACATTGGGCCATTCAAGATTATTGATCATGTCGGACCGGTAGCTTATCAACTTGAATTACCGCAACAATTAGCCGGCGTACATAATACCTTTCACGTCTCGAATATGAAGAAATGCTTAGCTAAAGAAGATCTCACTATTCCTTTAGACGAAATCCAGATCAATGAAAAACTTCAATTCATTGAAGAACCCGTCGAAATATTGGATCGTGAGGTTAAAAGACTTAAGCAAAATAAAATACCAATCGTTAAGGTTCGATGGAATGCGCGTAGAAGACTCGAGTTCACCTGGGAATGTGAAGATCAGATGAAGAAGAAATACCCACACTTATTTCCAGAAGATGCGTCAACACCTTCAACAGCTTAAAATTTCGGGACGAAATTTATTTAACGGGTAGTTACTGTAGTGACCCGAACTTTTCCATGTTTATATATTAAATGAAAACTATATTTACATGATTAAATGTTTCCAACATGTTAAGCAATCAAACTTGTTAAGACTTAATTAATTGAAATGAGTTTATGTAGAAAATTGACCACCCCGTTTGCTTGATGATTCACGAACGTCATAACTTGTGATAATTATATAATCGTTTTATTTTTTTATGATGTAAGTTTTTATTTTATATATATATAAGAATAAATACAATTAAATCAAAGATGTACAAATAAACACTATTTGCTACAGTAAAACACTATTTGCTACAGTAAAACACTATTTGCTACAGTAAATTTTCACTTGCTACAGTAAAATACTATTTGCTACAGTAAAATACTATTTACTACGGTAAAATACTATTTACTACAGTACTATTTGCTACAGTAAATACTATTTACTCGTATTCAATCCGTATTCGTACTCGTACAATACCCAGCCTCTAGACGTATATACTATTGGTATATACACTCAATGATCAGCTCCTTAGTAGCCTTAATGAGTCATCAAACATGTGGGAACCATCATTTTGCAACTAGCACGAATGATTACACTAAAAATTAAACTAATGGAGCCTATATCTTGACTCCATATTCACGTTTTCTTTCACCCACCACAAACACATTTTCATTACAACTTTTCTGCATCAAACACATCTCTCTCAAATTCTCTCTTGATGTTCTAAGTGTTCTTCATCATCTTCATCAGAATCTACATCAATCTAGCTCATAAATCCATACATAAACCAACTTACAAAACAACAACTCAAGAACACATCAAGAACACTTTCAAGTTTACTAGCTTACTTCCAACCTTGCAAATCCATTTCAAGCGATTATCCAATCTCAAGAAATCTTTGTTATTTACAGTAGGTTATCTTTCTAATTCCAGGTAATACTCATATTCAAACTTTGATTCAATTTCTATAACTATAACAATCTTAATTCGAGTAGTAAACTCACTTGAACTTGTTTTCGTGTCATGATTCTACTTCATGAACTTTCAAGCCATCCAAGATCCTTTGAAGCTCTAGATCATTTCTTATCATTTCCAGTAGGTTTACCTACTATACTTGAGGTAGTAATGATGTTCATAACATCATTCGATTCATATATATATATATATATATATATATATATATATATATATATATATATAACTATCTTATTCGAAGATTTAAACTTGTAATCACTAGAACATAGTTTAGTTAATTCTAAACTTGTTTGCAAACAAAGTAAATCCTTCTAAATTAACTTTTAAAATCAACTAAACACATGTTCTATATCTATATGATATGCTAACTTAATGATTTAAAATCTGGAAACACGAAGAACACCGAAAAATCGGACATACGCCGTTGTAGTAAAACCGGGGGCTGTTTTGGGTTAGATAATTAAAAACTATGATAAACTTTGATTTAAAAGTTGTTCTTCTGAGAAAATGATATTTCATATGAACATGAAACTATATCCAAAAATCATGGTTAAACTCAAAGTGAAAGTATGTTTTTCAAAATGGTCATCAAGATGTCGTTCTTTCGACGGAAATGACTATCTCTTTCAAAAACGACTTGTAACTTATATTTCCGACTATAAACCTATACTTTTTCTGTTTATATTATTAATATTTGGTTCAATATGAAACCATAGCAATTGGATTCACTCAAAACGGATTTAAAACGAAGAAGTTATGGGTAAAATAAAATTGGATACTTTTGCTTGTTTTAGCTACGTGAAACTTTGTAAAAAATTTATACTAACCATAACTTAACTAGCTTATATTGTATTATACATGTATTCTAACATATATTATGTAATCTTGATCGACCATAGATACGTATACAATATTTTGACATATCATATCGATGTCATCTATATATATTATTTGGAATAACCATAGACACTCTATATGCGGTATTGATCGAGGTAGCTATACAGGGTTGAGGTTGATTCCAAAATAATATATATACTTTGAGTTGTGATCTAGTCTGAGACTTGTATACACTGGGTCATGGATTGATTTAAGATAATATATATATTGATTTAT
Organism: Rutidosis leptorrhynchoides; assembly: GCF_046630445.1. Taxonomy (NCBI): domain Eukaryota; kingdom Viridiplantae; phylum Streptophyta; class Magnoliopsida; order Asterales; family Asteraceae; genus Rutidosis; species Rutidosis leptorrhynchoides. The sequence goes on along the minus strand of NC_092337.1, from coordinate 339,669,339 downwards.
TTCTGTACTACTAACTGTGGACAATTATTTATGGACTACTAATGTTGGACTGTCAACTTAACAAACTTAAATCGTTAAAACGTAATAAAATATGGTATGAATATATTTCGATCATACTTTGATATATATGTATATATTTGTTATAGGTTCGTGAATCGACCCGTGGCCAAGTCTAATTCTCGACGAATTGATAATCTGTGAAAGTGAGTTATAGTCCCATTTTTAAAATCTAATATTTCTGGGATGAGAATGCATGCAGTTTTATAAATGTTTTATGAAATAGACACAAGTAATCGAAACTACATTCTATGGTTGGATTATCTAAATCGAATATGCCCCTTTTAGCTTGGTAGCCTAAGAATTAGGGAACAGTACCCCTAATTGACGAGAATCCTAAAGATAGATCTATGGGCCTAACAAACCCTATCCGAGGTATGGATGCTTTAGTACTTCGATTTATTATTATACAGATGAGAGGATTCTATTTTGGGGATATTCTATATGCATCTTGTTAATGTCGGTTACCAGGTGTTCATCATATGAATGATTTTTATCTCTATGCAGTTTGCGAAATGCCTGATATGAGATGGATGTTTATGAAAAGTGAAATCTTGTGGTCTATTATTACAAATTGATATACATATAGGCTAAACCTATAACTCACCAACATTTTTGTTGATGTTTTAAGCTTGTTTATTCTTAGGTGATTATTAAGACCTTCCGCTGTTGCATGCTAAATTAAGGACAAGAATTGGAGTCAGCATGCTTGTAAAATATTTTTTAAAAACTTCATTCAGAGATTTAAATCGATGTGTAATATTATTGTAAACCATTATGTAATGATCGTGTATAAAATGTTATATTTTATATTATCATTACCTGATAATCTACGTTATGCTTTTAAACCTTTATCGATAAAATAAAGGTTATGGTTTGTTTTTAAAATCGAATGCAGTCTTTGAAAAACATCTCATATTGAGGTCAAAACCTCGCAACGAAACCAATAAATATGAAACGTTTATAATCGGTATGAACGGGACATTTCAATGTACGGTATCATTTCCCAAAGATCATGTACAGAAAGAAGATGTCGAGCTACAATTCATTTCAATAGATCAACAGTTAGCAGATCTATTCACTAAGCCACTAGGTGAGAAACGCTTCAACTATCTCATTTCTGAGCTGGGTATTCTTGAACTCTAATAGTATGAAGACGAATTTGTTGTCGTGCAGGTGATGTGTGCGAGGTGTAGTACGAAATACTATTATTTTTAATACGAAATACGGTACAATTTACACAAGTTTTATTATTTATTTATAGATGGAATATATCTAAATCTTGCTACAACACTTATAGGTAGTGTACCTAATCATAGAGTAGTGTGGTTTTTAGTAAGTCCGGTTCGTTCCACAGGGAGCTCGCTAAGTTTAACGCTATATTTTTAACAACTATATTTATATATACATAATTATATATAGTAATATTATTATAAAAGGGAGTTTTTACCGTTTAATGACGATAATATAAATGATAGAATTTAAATTGCGATAAAGTAAATTGCAGTAATTAAAATGACAGTAAATAAAGGTACGATGAAATATGAAATAAAAGTATTATGCTTATTTAAACTTCTGTAATCATGATGTTTGACGTTTTGATTTTAATTTATTACCCTGGGTTAATTGTCCTTTGTCCTAGATTATTTGATACCTATTTGGTTTTTGTCCATAATAGTCCACCGGTCATAATTACAAAATTCTCGTCAAATTAACCTTATTTCCGAAGTCAAATATTCCAACTAATTAGGGATTCGAACTGTAACAAGGTTTTAATACTTTGTTTAATGATTACACCAGGCTATCGACTGCGTGTAATCTAAGGTTTTATTACTTTGTTAACAATTACACCAATTATCCTTGTATGTAATCCAGCCCTGTTTTAATGAGATATGAATATTAATTTACCTACTTGATCAGAATGAATAATCAATTACCCAACCCGAATAATTAATTAAATGATTGTAAACGATGTCATATAAACGTCACTAAATAGGCCATTCGTAATCAATTTAATAATTATTAGTTTAACTAATTTGAAGATATGTTTGACAGGTTCCAATGAGTTATCGTTCAATTAGACAATACCCCCTACCTATTAATAGTCAATAGTCCAATGTTCACAAGTGTCCGTCTTTTGTCGAAACCTTAATTATGGTATAAAATCCAATAACCCCGTCTTAATATTTAGCCCAACATCACGATTACTTCGGCTCAAATAAGCATAATAATAACTTAGTTACGAGACATTAATTTTAAAGGGAAGATCATAGCTTACAGTGATTATTTATCGCGTAGCGTTACCCGGACAGAGTTCCGACTTTAAAACCCGTAAAACATTTCTTACAATAACTCAACTAAACCATAACTTTATTATTAAAATTAACTTAAATTAAAATTATAATATATATATTAAGTTTACAGAGGAAGAAAGAAAAATTGTGTACATAATTCGCTGAAAACGTCGCCTTTTATAGCACTTGGCCAGGTTCTGACCTCCATGCGATCGCTTGGATTTTTAGCTTCCAGGCCATGCGATCGCATGGCCAGCTGGGTGCAGATATTTTTGATTCAAAACGTGGGCGGCTCGATTATTTAATATATATAATATAATATTTATAATTTTATATAATTTTATATAATTTTATATATATTATATTATATTTTTGTGCAATGTTGACTTGTAATTTTAGGTCCGTTGACTCATGCGTTGATGCTCGATTTATGTCTCAGTTCCGGATTTTCGAACGTCCTTTCGTATGCGTAGATATCGTGTACTTTGCGTTCCGCGGTTCGTACTCTTGTCATTTTTAGACGTTTCTTATCAATAAATGGAACTACTTGAATTATATCTTGTTCATTTGAGCTTTTTGGTCATTTGCGTCTTCAAATCGTCGTTTTCTTCTTTTGTCTTCGCACTTATTTATTTAAACGAATATTACATAAAAATAGAATAATTGCAACTCAAAGCTTTACATATTGGAAGGATATTGATACTAAATATATGTTCATTTAGAGCACTATCAAATATCCCCACACTTGAACGTTGCTTGTCCTCAAGCAATACAGATCTTGAAATTAAATCACACTTCACTCGAATCACTTTTTATTCTCACACTTTATACATCAGTGATTTTGATACTGCAGTATGAATAATGATAGTAACAGTGTGGTTTACAATCCCACATGACTATAAAAATTTAGATCCTTTAAGAAAATTGGATCTTTATGAAAACATTTGATCTTTTGAAAATTCTAGCTTTTACCCTAGATAAGTTTTCCGGAATAACCCTTCACCATTGTTTGTAAAATGTTATTGTGGGTTTTGTGGGTTTCAGATTTTAAAATTTTAGCTCAAAACTTGCGGTTTTGTGTCACCCACTTGCTAACCTTGTATTAGGAAAGCACACGTCTAGTATACTTGCTCCGTATATTACCTTTCGGTAAACTACCGTCTGGTTGTAAAGGAAAGCGTTGAACAAGCAACTGTTAAGGCAATGTCTAATGACATGCATTTGGTCATGGTCCACAACGTGTCGGATGCAATTACTATCCTTTGTAGTAGAAATAGTAAAGATCACCCTATAATTTTTTGATCTGGCACAAGGTCCTGTCTTTGACCATGCTATGAAACCACCGTTCTTACGGTTGACACCCGATTTGGTTCAGGTGACCTAATGAATTCCAGTGAATTCTTAGTATTTTACGTTCAATGGTAATGAACGCATTGAAAATAGGTTTTCAGAAAACAAATCGGTTTTAATTTGATCAAAATATTTTCTCGTTCAAGCTCGAGTTTAGATATCATCGAATTCTATGAGTTTGTAATTCTCAATCTTTAAGGTCAATATCAAGGATTGAGTGATATCAGGCTTAAAAGCTGATTTTTGATCTTTTACGAGATTATCCTTTCTGGGGGTCTGATTCATTAGTCTTATCAAGCTAATTTGCACGGAGCCCTCCCTATTTTACGAGACAGATCCTCTCATGGTTAGGATAAGTCTGACCACTTGCCGACCTTGTTTGATGCTGAGGTCCGTGGATTTCCTGCTGATTTTAGAGATGACTTTTCTAGATTTTTCGTCAACCTACAGCTGGTCTGGACGACAACTTCTTGACCTAAATCAAGAAGTGCGTGTCTTTTTCGAAAGACTTTACTTCCTTTTAATGATGGAATTGATTCATTGTGTAGATCCATCTTTTTTCAAATATATTACAGTAATTCGGGTAAGACTAATTAGTTTAGTCCAAAGCAAAAGTACCTACAATAATCTTGTACAAAAATATGTGATATATGTTTTAAAGAACTTGGTAAATTCTTTCCACACTTAGCTTTTATTTTTCTTTGCCTTTTTATTCTCCTTTATTCCATTTTAAATGAATTCAAACGTTTTGGGTTGTTTCTCAATTTATGTCCTTTCTGAGGCAACAATAATTTTGGTGTTAATACATAGTTTTATTGTTCATAAATATGTATAAACAAGATTTTGAGTTCATTTAGTTGAAAATTTTTCAAAATTTTACTAGAAGTGGGTAGTCAGTATATAAGACTAGGGCTGTTCTTTATTATCAGAGAGCACTGGATTCTAATATAACTACTTCTTTACTAGTAAAATTTAACGGTGGCTATTAAACCAAGTGTATAAGTTAAATGTTTAAAACCCAAAAGAATTTAATTCCTTCTCACACTTAAGATCATGCAATGCCCTCATTTGCATGAAATCAGACTATAATTATAAATTCATGAGGGTGATTAGTGTAGAAAAGTGATTAAAAATACCGAGTTTTGAAACATATTATTTTATATCACATTTGATATTTTGCGTCTTGTCGTCAAAATTAGTAGCTTTTGCTGAACTTTAATCCCAGTCTTTGAAAGTGCGCTGATTTACCCTGTTTTGTACATAAGATAAACTACAAACATATATATATATATATATATATATATATATATATATATATATATATATATATATATATATATATATATATATATATATATTATAAAACCTTTATTTATTAAAACAATTTAAATGAATAATTTTTTAAAATTTTGTTTCCTTTTACTTTAGGTAATTTCGGTATGTTTACCTAGTCCGTCCCTCGGCAAAATTTAAAATTTGTCGTTTTTAAAGCGATTGTTTTAAAAGCAAAGTTATTTGGGTTTTTTAATTTTTTTGGTATACTTTAGATCAATAAAATTAAAAAAATAATGATAACAAAATTTTTCGCCCCACCATCGGGTAAAGCAATTTCGATTATATGATCTAGTCTTTAACTTACGACGAATTTTAGAAATTATTTTTTAAACTTAATGAAATAAAGTAAATTTTGTTTTTAAATTCACACAAAACATAAATTTAAAAAGCGTATTAATTTCATACAAACCTACAAAACAAAATAAAATTCAGAATGGGGGGAAGAAAACTATTTCTTTAGTGTCTGCTAGTGGAAAAGACCAATCAGATTCGATTCTCGGAACTACACGAGAACAGAACAACTAACTCTAGACTGCATTTTCTTTTTAGAACATCTGAATCTCCCCACACTTAGGTAGCTGTGGTCTCGAAATTGTGATTAACTTCATTGTCAATTTCTCTTGGACCATAATCAACTTGCATATCTGTGACTTTTGCTATAAGCCATTGGTCGGATTCCTGTGTAATATTCACAAATTCAACTAGTTTTTCCTTTTCTTTAGGCGAAAGATTGGATGCTAACCTACTACATAACTTAAAGTTCCCCTTGGTTCTAGCATCGCGAATCTGTTTTATAAGTTTCTTCATGGAACTATTAATAACGGGGTCGTTTAATTTCGTATCAACAACGGGCTTCTTTGTTATTAGGTCATCATTAGGTGTTACTTCATTTTCCCCACAATTAGGCGTTTTATTATTGTTAAGCACTACCGTTGGAGTTGGTAAAACAACATGGTTCTTACCAATCATTTTTGTTGGTTCAACGGCTTCGGTTGGTGGAGATTTAGTCTTTCGAATCACAAAAGTGACCGATTTGTCACCATCACTAAGTGTCATTCTACCCTCTCTTACATCAAATAATGCCCTGGTGGATGCTAAGAATGGTCGACCTAAAATTAGAGGAATGTTTGAGTCCTCTTCTATGTCAATAACAATAAATTCGACTAGGAAGGTTAAATTACCTACTTGAATGGGTAGATTGTCAGCAATTCCAACTGGGTGCCTAATGGTTTGATCAAAGAGTCGAACACTAATCTCTGTTGGACTTAACTCACCTACTCCTAATCTCTTATATAATGAAAGAGACATTACACTCACACTTGCACCTAAATCTGCTAGTGCATCATACATGACACAATCACTAAGTAGACAAGGAACAATAAATTCACCCGGATCACCCAACCTGGGTGGAACTTTTGGTGGAACTGTCTTTACCGGGTTTATTTTTACGATTTTTGTTTCTTTTACTTTCTTATTCTTCTTCTTCTTTCCAGAGATATCACAAACTTTATTACCTATTACTTGCTCATACTCAACTCCTTTTCTTGGAAACGGGATGGGTGATCTGTATGGTACAACTACTGGCTTTACATGCTCGGGTGGTGGTGGTGGTGGTGTAACTTCTTCATTGTTACTCACATCTAAAACCTTCCCATCTTCTGGTGCTGGTTTTTCAGAATTCGTTGATACCATATTAACATTCTCATTCTGAGGATTTACTTCAGTATTACTCGGTAGCTTTCCTTGTTCCCTCTCACTCATCATGCTAGCAAGAGTACCTACGTGTTTTTCTAGATTCAAAATGGAAGCTTGTTGAGTTCTGATAATGCTAAAAACGAACATATATTTCATAGCATTATTCCTCAAGAAAGACAAGCTTTTAGTTGCAATTGTTCTATTTACAAGTGATATTCGTTTAAATAATAAAAGGTGAAGACAAAAGACAGATTCGACGAATTGAAGACGCAAACGACCAAAAAGCTCAAAAGTACAAAAGACAATCAAAAAGGTTCCAATTATTGATAAGAAACGTCTCGAAATCACAAGAGTACAAGATTCAAAACGTAAAGTACAAGATATTAAATTGTACGCGAGGACGTTCGAAAATCCGGAACCGGGACCAGAGTCAACTCTTAACGCTCGACGCAACGGACTAAAAATTACAAGTTAACTATATATATAAATATAATATAATATATAATTAATTATATTAATTATATATATATTATATATATATATTAAAAACCGTCGGCAGAGAAAACTCCAAGGACTGAGCTGTAATTTCTATCTCCGCGACTCGCGGAGTTTGAAGGGGATTTTGTCGCGAGTCGCGGAGCCCCAAAATTCAACTCTGGCTATAAAGCAAACCGAATTCTGATCAAATTTCATATCTTATTTCTCTCATCTCTCAATATATACGATATATATATATATATAATTTATATTTTAATTTTAATTTTAATTATAATTCTAATAATAAGGGTATGTTAGCGAATGTTGTAAGGGTGTAAGTCGAAATTCTGTCCGTGTAACGCTACGCTATTTTTAATCATTGTAAGTTATGTTCAACCTTTTTATATTAATGTCTCGTAGCTAAGTTATTATTATGCTTATTTAAAACGAAGTAATCATGATGTTGGGCTAATTACTAAAATTGGGTAATTGGGCTTTGTACCATAATTGGGGTTTGGACAAAAGAACGACACTTGTGGAAATTAGACTATGGGCTATTAATGGGCTTTATATTTGTTTAACTAAATGAAAGTTTGTTAATGTTAATATAAAGATTTACAATTGGGCGTCCCTATAAATTACCATATACACTCGATCGGACACGATGGGCGGGGTATTTATATGTACGAATAATCGTTCATTTAACCGGACACGGGAATGGATTAATAGCCACTAGAATAATCAAAACAGGGGTGAAATTACATTCAAGGGTAATTGGTGTAATTGTTAACAAAGTGGTAAAACCTTGTTACAATTCGAATCCCCAATTAGTTGGAATATTTAACTTCGGGTATAATAATAATTTGATGAGGACACTCGCACTTTATATTTATGACTGATGGACTGTTATGGACAAAAACCAGACGGACATATTGAATAATCCAGGACAAAGGACAATTAACCCATGGGCATAAAACTAAAATCAACACGTCAAACATCATGATTACGGAAGTTTAAATAAGCATAATTCTTTTATTTCATATTTAATTTCCTTTATTTTATATTTAATTGCACTTCTAATTATCGCACTTTTATTTATTTTATTTTATCGCACTTTTAATTATCGTACTTTTTAATTATCGCAAGTTTATTTTATCGCACTTTTATTATTCGCAATTTCATTATCATTATTTACTTTACGCTTTAATTTAAGTCTTGTATTTATTTTATATTTTACATTAGGTTTTAACTGCGACTAAAGTTTTAAAATCGACAAACCGGTCATTAAACGGTAAAAACCCCCCTTTATAATAATAATATTACTTATATATATGTTTGTATTTTTATAAAAGTAAACTAATATAGCGTTGAGCTTTGTTTAAAGATTTCCCTGTGGAACGAACCGGACTTACTAAAAACTACACTACTGTACGATTAGGTACACTGCCTATAAGTGTTGTAGCAAGGTTTAAGTATATCCATTCTATAAATAAATAAATATCTTGTGTAAAATTGTATCGTATTTAATAGTTTTTCCTAGTAAAATATAAACTATTTCGTATACCTTAGCTTTGACATCAAGTATTTTTGGCGCCGCTGCCGGGGAATATCTTAAAAGCCGGAAGCGCAACGCTAATATAAAAAAAAAAAGATTTTTTTGTTTACTTTTATTAAAATTCGCTTTTGTAAAAATACGTTTTAAAAATTCGAAAATATAAAAAGAAAAACAAAAATATAAGTATTTTTAAGATTTTGTTAAATATTTAAGTTTTATAAGTTTCTTTATTTTTATTTTAGTTTATAAAAATATAAGTTTTATTTTAAAATCTTTTATTTATTTAAAAAACAGAAAACATAAAATAAAAAAAAATAAAAAAAATAAAGAAAAACGCGTAAAAATTGAAAGCTGTCAACTGAAATTCTGAACCCCGCGACTCGCGGGGTTTGATGCAATAAATGCCGCGACTCGCGGAGACCATCTGACACACGGACAAAAACCCTAAATCTGCATTAATTACGGGTTATTTTTAATTATTATTATTATTTAAACCTAATTATTATTATTATTATTATTAGTTTTATTTTTATTTTTACTTTTTATTTAATTTATGTATTTTGTTTAATTAGTTTTATTAAAATTGTAAAATTAATAGTTTAATAAAATAAATAATATAAAAATAATATTTTTATAAAAATTGTACTTTTTACAACTTTTTGTATATTTTTATATTTTGTCTTTTTTTAATCGTTGTAGCATAACTTTTGTATTTTTAGCTCATATTTAATTTTAAACTTAGTTTTTGCTATAGTTATTTTTACTCCTAGATTTTTAGGCTTTGCCGTAGAATTCCTTAAGTGCTTTTTCTTTAGACTAAGATTTAGGTGCTTTAGAATTTTGCGACGCCTTTTTAAGTTTTAGTTTCTTTTTAAGTTATTTCCATTTGGGATTTAGTTTTTTCTGTAAGCTTTAATATTTTTAGACCTTTTACTATGTACCAATTATCATTCCAATTAGTAATTTCAATTTGCGATTATAATTTTAAGTTAGTTGTAGTAATAAGGTTAGGTTAGTCAAGTATTTTTAAGTTTTTATAAGTTTCTTTTATTTTTCCGTCACCTTTTATTTTTCAACCATTTTTTTTCTTTTTCGACCTTTTTCGACGAACTCTTTTTCTTTCTTATTTCTCGCTATTCTAGTTTTAGGACATAGAATTTTTTCTACTTCTTATCTAAATTTCTTAAAATTACGAAAATTTATTTTAAGTGGTTAAATTAATAGACATCAAAATTTTCTGGTTCGTAGTAATAGTTGGATTTGTACGTGGACCGGGTTATTGGAGCCAAACAGTCCTCAATTATATTGAGACCAAACGAATCCTGCCCCTCTGCTGCATCTTTTGGCTATTCGAAACGTGGGCAAAATCAGAAAAGTCTATTGATTGGATAACTTATTATAATTTTTCTTTCCTTTTTAAAAAAAACTAATAGGATATTCAGTGAATGCACCGAGCAAGACGTTCACCACCTTTTGTACGTTCACCACCTGTAACTAGATCAAGACATTTAGCAAATATAACCGCCGTTGATTTTTCTTTAGAATCGTCATCCAGTCAACCAAGTACTTCAGTTCAAATTTCCGATAATCCATTTTTTGAACCCAACCTCACAATTGAGAATCCAGAAAATATTCAGGAACGGTTCATAGATCCTGAACCATTAAACTTTCCTCCGGAACCACCAATCATTCAAACAGAGATTGTTGAGGAACGAACCATTAAATCAGAATCATCTATTGATACCGATTCAACGAATTCAATTATGGAGAATCTGGAACCTTTAAGTATGGAAGACCGAATGAGAGCTAAACGCACTGGCCAAGGTCACGCAATTACTCATCCAGACATTAATGCGCCAGATTATGAAATCAAAGGACAAATTCTACACATGGTGACTAATCAATGCCAATTTAGTGGTGCGCCGAAGGAAGATCCAAATGAACATCTACGTACCTTTAATAGGATCTGCACACTATTTAAAATCCGAGAAGTGGAGGATGAACAGATATATCTCATGTTATTTCCCTGGACTTTAAAGGGAGAAGCCAAAGATTGGTTGGAATCGTTACCTGAAGGGGCGATCGATACATGGGATGTTTTAATTGACAAATTTCTTAAACAATTCTTTCCTGCATCTAAAGCCGTAAGACTTCAAGCAGAAATTGTTACGTTCACACAAAAGCCAAATGAAACTCTATATGAGGCGTGGACAAGATATGGAAAGTTGTTAAGAGGATGTCCGCAACATGGTTTAGACACCTGTCAAATAGTACAAATATTCTACCAAGGATGCGACATCACTACAAGGAAAGATATAGATATAGCAGCTGGTGGTTCTATTATGAAGAAAACCGAAACTGATGCTTACAAAATTATTGATAACACTGCTTCCCACTCACATGAGTGGCACCAAGAAAAAGACATCATTAGATCATCTAAAGCAGCTAGAGCCGATTCTAGCCATGACTTAGATTCCATTTCCGCAAAGATAGATGCTGTGGAGAGACGAATGGAAAAGATGACTAAGGATATTCACTCAATACGAATTAGTTGTGAGCAGTGTGGAGGACCACATTTGACAAAAGATTGTCTCAGTATTGAATTAACAATGGAACAAAGAGAGAATATTTCATACATAAACCAAAGGCCTGGAAATAATTATCAGAATAATTATCAACCGCCAAGACCGATTTACAATCAAAACCAGAATTATAACCGAAATATTCCATACAACAACCAACAAGGTCCTAGCAATCAACAAGTATCCAATAATACTTACAATCAGCAAAGACCTAATTTTCAAAACAAACCACCACAACAAACCGATGATAAAAAGCCGAATTTAGAAGATATGATGACGAAGCTAGTTGAAACTCAAACGCAGTTTTTCACATCTCAGAAACAAACTAATGAACAAAATGCTCAAGCATTTAGAAATCAACAAGCTTCTATTCAAAATCTGGAACAAGAAGTAAGTAACCTAGCAAGGTTAATAGGTGAAAGAAAACCGGGAAGTCTACCTAGTGATACAAATGCTAACCCCCGGAATGAAACAGCTAAAGCTATTACCACAAGAAGTGGTACAACACTTAAACCACCGGAAATACCTGTAACTTCTGATGAAACCATTCCTACTCCACAAGAACCACAACCTGAACAAGAAAAGGAAAAAGAACCGGTAGTTGAAAAGGTTAATGAAGATAACACAGTTAAGGCTAAACCTTATGTTAAACCATACCAACCACCACTTCCTTACCCGAGTAAAATGAAGAAAGAGAAACTTGAAGCCGAGCAATCCAAATTCTTGGATATGTTTAAACAGATAAATGTAAATCTTCCTTTCATTGATGTGATTTCAGGAATGCCAAGATATGCTAAATTCTTGAAAGATCTAATCTCAAATAGAAAGAAAATGGAAGAACTCTCGGCTGTTACTATGAATGCTAATTGTTCAGCAGTGCTGTTGAATAAGATACCAGAAAAACTATCTGATCCAGGAAGTTTCACAATTCCATGTTTTCTGGGTAGTCTTAGTTCAATAGAAGCATTGGCAGACTTAGGTGCTAGTATAAATCTAATGCCGTATTCACTATACGCTAAACTAGACCTTGGAGAATTGAAACCAACAAGAATAAGTATACAACTAGCCGATAGATCAGTAAAATATCCTAGAGGGATAATGGAGAACATGCTAGTTAAAGTTGGTACTTTAGTATTTCCAGTAGATTTTGTTGTTTTGGACATGGAAGAAGATTCTCAAGTTCCTCTCATATTAGGAAGACCATTCTTAAACACGGCTAAAGCAATGATAGACGTGTTCGGTAAGAAACTGACCCTAAGTATAGAGGATGAGAGTGTTACCTTTTCAGTTGATAGAGCAATGCAACAACCGCAATCTGCAGATGATACATGTTATTATATTCAAACTATAGATGCACATGCAGAATTATTAGAAGAATTTCCAGAATTACAAGGAACAGGAGAATGTTCTTTAGGAGAAGGTAATGAACCAATTGATGAAGCTGAAATGTTAGCTACACTTATAGCTAATGGATATGAACCAACAACTGAAGAAATTCAAATGCTAAAAGAAGAAGACAGATATCGATATAAATCATCGATAGAAGAACCTCCGAAATTAGAGTTAAAGCCACTTCCAAACCATTTGGAATACGCTTATTTACATGGTGAATCTGAATTACCTGTAATAATATCGTCTTCTCTTACTGAAAATGAGAAATCACAACTCATTTCTGTGTTGAAAGCTCATAAACCAGCCATTGCATGGAAGATTCATGATATTAAAGGAATAAGTCCTTCGTATTGCACACATAAAATCCTTATGGAAGAAGGTCATAAAACGTATGTGCAACGCCAACGAAGACTAAATCCTAATATGCAAGATGTAGTTAAGAAAGAGATTATTAAACTGCTAGATGCAGGTTTGATATATCCAATCTCTGATAGTCCATGGGTAAGCCCAGTTCAATGCGTACCTAAGAAGGGTGGCATGACTGTCATTACAAATGAGAAAAATGAGCTTATTCCTACTAGGACTGTAACAGGATGGCGTGTATGTATTGATTATAGAAAATTAAATGACGCCACCAGAAAAGATCACTTTCCCTTACCTTTCATAGATCAAATGTTGGAAAGATTAGCCGGAAATAGTTACTATTGTTTTCTAGATGGATTTTCCGGATATTTTCAAATTCCAATAGCACCCGAAGATCAAGAGAAAACCACATTCACGTGCCCTTATGGTACTTTTGCTTACAAAAGAATGCCATTTGGACTTTGTAACGCCCCTGCAACCTTTCAAAGGTGTATGATGGCAATTTTTCATGACATGATAGAAGAATGCATGGAAGTATTCATGGATGACTTTTCAGTCTTCGGTGATACATTTAAATCATGTCTAGTTAATCTGGAACGAATGCTAATTAGATGCGAAAAATCAAATCTAGTACTTAATTGGGAGAAATGCCATTTCATGGTTAAAGAAGGCATCGTTCTTGGACATAAAATTTCAAAAGAAGGAATTGAAGTGGATAGAGCTAAAGTAGATGTAATTGCTAAACTTCCACATCCCACCAATGTTAGAGGAGTTAGGAGTTTTCTAGGGCATGCCGGTTTTTACCGACGTTTCATAAAAGATTTTTCTAAAATTGCCACTCCTATGAATAAACTCCTAGAAAAGGATGCGCCATTCATCTTTTCAGATGAGTGTATTAATTCTTTTAATATTCTTAAAGAGAAACTCACTAATGCACCAATCATGATAACACCAAATTGGAATCTATCATTTGAACTAATGTGCGATGCAAGTGATTTTGCAATGGGAGCCGTTTTAGGACAAAGGATTGAAAAACGATTTCAACCTATATATTATGCTAGTAAGACATTACAAGGAGCACAAACGAACTATACAACTACTGAAAAAGAACTCCTTGCTATTGTCTTTGCTTTTGACAAATTTCGATCATATCTCGTTCTAGCAAAAACGGTGGTCTATACCGACCATTCTGCTCTTAGATACCTATTTTCAAAACAAGATGCTAAACCAAGATTAATCCGTTGGATCTTACTCTTACAAGAGTTTGATATTGAAATCCGAGATAAAAGAGGAGCAGAAAATCTCGCCGCTGATCATCTTTCTCGTCTTGAAAATCCCGAATTAGAAGTTCTGAATGAATCGGCCATACAAGACAACTTTCCTGATGAATATCTATTGAAGATAAATTATAAAGAAATCCCATGGTTTGCAGACTATGCAAACTACTTAGTTTGTGGATTCCTTGAAAAAGGATTATCGTACCAAAGACGAAAGAAATTCTTCAGTGATATAAAACACTATTTCTGGGAAGATCCACATCTGTTTAAAAGTTGTCCCGATGGAATAATACGCCGATGTGTATTTGGAGATGAAGCTAGTAAAATTTTAAACCATTGTCACACAGGACCAACAGGAGGGCATTATGGGCCTCAACTAACAGCAAGAAAAGTTTATGAAGCTGGATTCTATTGGCCTACAATTTACAAAGACGCACACCTTCTTTGCAAATCCTGTGATGCATGTCAAAGGGCCGGAAAATTAAGTCAACGTGATGAAATGCCACAAAATGTCATCCAAGTATGTGAAGTATTTGACATTTGGGGTATTGACTTTATGGGTCCATTTCCAAAATCTCATAATAATCTATATATACTCGTAGCCATTGATTATGTATCTAAATGGGCGGAAGCACAAGCTCTCCCAACTAACGATGCACGAGTTGTAGTCAACTTTTTAAAACGTCTTTTTGCAAGGTTTGGAACACCGAAAGCTTTAATAAGTGATCGGGGTACTCATTTTTGTAATAATCAACTTGAGAAAGTTCTTAAAAGATATGGAGTAACTCATAAAATCTCCACCGCATATCATCCACAAACAAGTGGACAAGTTGAAAATACCAACCGAGCTTTAAAACGTATTCTAGAGAAAACCGTAGGATCAAATCCGAAGGAATGGTCCATTAAATTGGAGGATGCACTCTGGGCTTTTAGAACAGCCTACAAAACTCCAATTGGAACCACACCTTTTAGACTTGTTTATGGAAAAGCATGTCATCTTCCAGTAGAAATTGAACACAAAGCATTTTGGGCTTTGAAAACATGTAATCTTGATTTACATGAAGCTGGACGTCTACGATTAAGTCAACTAAACGAATTAGAAGAATTAAGAGATGAAGCATACGAAAATTCGTTAATCTATAAAGAAAGAACGAAGAAATGGCATGATAAAAGAATCAGAAGTTCAAAAGAATTTAAAGAAGGAGACAGAGTTCTTCTTTTCAATTCACGATTCAAGCTATTTCCTGGAAAATTGAAATCAAGATAGTCTGGACCATTCATAGTCAAAAGAGTTTTCCCATACGGAACGATAGAATTGATTAATTCAAATGGGATTGAATTTAAAGTTAATGGTCACAGAGTTAAACATTACATACATGGTCCGATGGAAGTCGACAACGAAGTTAATCACAATTTCGATACCACAGCTAACTAAGTGTGGGGAGAATCAAGTCTTTAAAGGATAATATGTATTTCTGTTAGAGTTAGATTGTCTGTTTTCGTGTAGTTCTCGAAAATGGAACACGTATGGTCTTTCCCTAGCAGACCCTAAAGAACTAGTCTTCTCCCCCCATTCTGAATTTTTATTTTTTTTAGGTTTTTACAAAATGAAGACTGCCTGTGAACTAAACCATGGTCTAATGCTACACGCTTTGATTACTAAACGTAATAATGACATACTACCGAGCGAATTAGTATCAGTAATCAGAGAAAGAATGGACGGAGTTAGAAAAGAATCCAGATGCGAAGATAATAAGTTACAATTTGGTAAAGGAAAATCAAAATCCGCAGCAAAAAGAAGAGCACGACACCTAGAAAGATGTCACAAATGCGGAAAATGGTCACATGGAGGTAAATGTTCAAATAATCAAACCTATTCAAATACCGAATTTGTTACTGTATACAGAGACGGACCGTTCATATGTTCAGAAGAAAAGACACTGAATGCTCGAGGTTACGCCTATGTAGCCATGGAAAACCAATTAAACCGACTATCTTATGAATGGAATAGATCATATAACTAAGAAATCTATTTCACAGGTATGTCTGTACAGTTTTTATTTTTATTTTTATTTTTAACCTTTTGATAATAAACGCTAATTTGTTCGCTAAAAAGTATTAAATTGGTATTGAATAAAATTAGGTTTGGCGACCGAAATTATTGATATCATTCAAAAATTTATTACATCACTGTGAAATTTAACGTTTATTCTTAAGGTATAAATATCTTTAATCAATCAACCCAAAATATTTCAAAAATTCGTCATGAGTTAAATTAGGTCTTGGAACCGAAATTACTTTACCGAAAAGAGGGGCGCATATTTTTGATAATATTTGATTGATTAAAGTGGGATAAAAAGCCAAAAAGATTTTTTTTTATTTTTACCATGTTTTTAAAATTAATATTGTAAATTTTGTAAAAACAATATATTTAAAATTGTAAATATTTGAAAAATTAATATAAGTTTGATATGAATTTTTGAATTTTTAAATTAAGTCGGGTGTGAATTTTTAATTTTTAAAATATGAATTTTTAAATTTATGCATTTCAAATTTTAAGTTTGGTGTGATTTTTTTTATATTAATTTTGAATTTTATATTTAAGTTGTGTGAATTTAAAAACAAAAATTTACTTTATCTCATTAAGTTAAGAATATGATTTTTAAAATTCGTCGTAAGTTGAAGACTAGGTCTTTGAACCGAAATTGCTTTACCCGAGGGAGGGACGAGAACTTTTATTATCATTATTTTTAATCTTATTGAATTAAAGTATGCCAAAAACATTAAAAAAAACCCAAAAATCTTAGCTTTTAAAACAATCGCTACAAAAAGACAAATTTTAAAATTTTGTCGAAGGACGGACTAGGACATCGATCCGAAACGACCTCGTCCTAAATAACAAGGGAAACAAAATTTTAAAATTAAATACTTAATTGTTTTATAAGTTAAAGATTATAAAAAAAAAAAAAAAAAAAAGAGCAAACTCCGCGACTCGCGGAGTTTGGAGCCTAAATCTCCGCGACTCGCGGAGGGACCAAAAATCAGAAAAAAAAATAAAAGAGCTGCACGATCAGTTTCATTCCCCACACATAAACACCCGAATTCTGCACGCGAAAAACCCCGAAAATACACCCAAAAACACCCCAAAAATCCCAATTTTTAACCGTTAATCACCAAATTTTTTGCTAAAATCATGTTGAGAAGGATGCTATCTAAGAATTACTCAAGAAAAACGGTAAATTTCTACACCTAAACACCATTTAATTCGAAATTTGGTGTTCTTGAGCTATTTTTTCCCCAATTTGATTTTGATGCTTTTTAGTGTAATTAGACTTAAATTGTTTATGTATTATGCTTGTATAACCTAGATTGATGCTGTTTAACATGATTAGAAGCCTTAAACTTCAAATTTTGAGTAATCTAGGGTTTGTGTTCTTGAGCAATTTGGGGCTTTTTGATATAAACAGGTTATGGCCGATTTTTGTCATGAATTGTTGCTAAATTGAGTAGTGTAACATGTCTAGGTAGTTAAATGATCCAAACTTTGAGCCTAAACATGATTTTGAGAATTAAAGTGGACTTTTTCAAGTCTAAAATTCATGAACTTGATTTTTGAAAGATAATGCCATTTGAGACTTGTTTAATTGCTAGTAATGATTATTTTGACATGTTATTTGAGTTGAATGCTTATGAACTTGGCGAAAATTTTCGTATATGCTTATTTGAAAAAGTGTAGATTTGATAAAAATGTGAAAATAAGCTTAAGTTTGATATAAATTGATAATGTCATTGTAATTATTTTGATTGATGATTTTGCTGACACTAATGCATATTTGGATGCACAAAATTTGTGTTTGATGTGTTTTGCAGAATGAAAGGGGTGAATCTTCATCCCAAGCCCGCAATGCTCCTGCTGAGAATTTGGAACAACAGGAGGTGGATAACTACTACAAGCAGGATGTACCTCATCCAGTCATGACCTTTTCGGATATGCACTTGGAAGAGTTGCACCCGAACCTGAGATTTGACAGACTTTGGATAGATTATCCAAAATATCAACGGGGTTTGCATACTCTTCACTCTAAGGTTGTTGAGGTACCGAGGGTCATAGAATGGGGACCCTTAGAAGCTGTAGAATTGGCCGGGCCAATTAGGGAATTACTTGTACAGAGGTATGGTAATTCTTCTTTTAATGACTGGATATGTTTATTCACCATACGCAGACCTGTATATAAAGTATGGTGTGAAGAGTTGTTATGTAGTATAGAGTTGAATGATCGGGTAGCTAGTTTAACCGATCGTTCTTTTATTAGATTTTTGTTAGGCGGTTCGATGCGCCACATGTCTTTACTGGACATGGCTCAGGCTTTACGTATATATACGCCTGAGGAGTTAGCGTCTGCCGATTGTAGAGGATTGATACTAAACGGTAGAAAGATAGATGAGAATTTTGATACACACGGTGTGTGGAGTCAAATGACAAGCCATCACCGTTTCAAAGGGGGAAATTACTCTTATTTGGATATAGATAGAGCCGAATTAAGAGTGATACATAGGTTTTTAGCTAATTCGATTACACAAAGGGGTAAGAACAAAGAAAAAGTAAATGAACAGGATTTGTTTTACCATATGTGTATTCGAGACCCACAAAGCGCTGTAAGTATACCATATTGTGTGGGTTATTATTTATCAGCTATGGTTCGGGGGATGCATCCACATAGCATAATAGGAGGTGGTATTTTTATTACTTTGATTGGTGAATATCTCGGTGTGGATATAAGTCGGGGGGGATTATTACTAGAAGAGCCGGAACCCCGCGACACTATAGGTTTAAATGTATACCATGGTGCGAAAGTTTTGAAGAGGCGAAATAACGCCGCAGTACGATACCATGGTAGACATCCACAGGTAGAGAGAAACCAGCAACAAGGTAATGTAGGAGGGGGGAATGAGATGCAAGAAATGCATAGGTTTATAGCTTCTCAGGAATACGAAAATGCTAGACAGAGAGCATTTGAAGATTGGCAAGTTCATCAGAACCAGATCATAGCTCATTGGCAACATATAGGTAGAAACTATATTCCTACACTGAAACCCATCTTCCCTCCTTGGTCGATAGAGATGCAGCCACCATATCCTACGTATGACCCTGCCGAAGCATTCTATAGCACTTATGGTTATGCCTGGAACCCCTATTGGTACCAATATCATCCTTAGTTTACTTATTATTTTTTTTATTTTGTAATTTGTAATTATTGATACATTTAATATTTTTGTTAATATTGTAATCATTTTTATAATTATCTAACTTTTATTCTTAGATTTTAATAATTTTTGAATGTGGGGTAATATAACAAACTTCAAAAATATGTATATATGTTTGCAGTTTATCTTATGTACACAACAGGGTAAAACAACGCATTTTCAAAGACTGGCATTAAGTTCAGCAAAAGCAACTAATTTTGACGACAAGATGCAAAATATATGTGAAATAACAACAAGACGGAATGAACAAATGATGTGCACCATTTATCATTCAGCAAACAAACGCCAATATATTTGGAAACTTTGGTAAAAATTTAATCATTTTCACACAAATCACCCTCAATAATTTAAATTTTTACTGATTTCTTGCAAATGAGGGCATTGCAAGATCTTAAGTGTGGGAAGGGGTTAAATTCTTTCGGATTTTAAAATTTTTATATTAAACACTTGGTTACCATTAAAAATACTAGTAAATCAGTAGTTGTATTAGAATCTAGTGCTCTCTGATAAAAAAGAACAGCCCTAGTCTTATATACTGACTACCCAATTCTAGTAAAATTTTTCAAAATTTTCAATTAAATGAATTCAAAATCATGTTTATACATATTTATGAACGATAAAACTAGGTTTTAACACCGAAATTATTGTTACCTCGGAAAGGACATAAATTGAGAAACAAACTAAAATGTTAAAATTCATTTAAAAATGGAATAGAGGACGATAAAAAGGAAAATAAAAGCCAAGTGTGGGAAAATTTACCAAGTTATCTTAAACATATATCACATATATCTGTAACAAATAACTGAAAATACTTTTGCTTTGGACTAAACTAAACTGTTTTACCCGATGAAAGAAAAGAAGAGATGGATCTACACGATGAATCAATTCCATCATTAAAAGGAAGTAAAGTCTTCCGAAAAAGACACGCGCTTCTTGATTTAGGTCATGAAGTTGTCGTCCAGACCAGCTGTAGGTTGACGAAAAATCTAGAAAAGTCATCACTAAAATCAGCAGGAAATCCACAGACCTCAGCATTAAACAGGGTCGCCAAGTGGTCAGATTTATCCTAACCATGAGAAGAATTTATCTCGTACAATGGGGGGGCACCATGCAAATTAGCTGGATAAGACTAATGAATCAGATCCCCAGAAAGGATAATCTCCTTAAAGATTAAAAATCAGCTTTTAAGACTGATATTACTCAATCCTAGAGATTGACCTTAAAGATTGAGAATTACAAACTCATGGAATTCAATGATATCTAAACTCGAGCTTAAACGAGAAAATATTTTGATCAAAATTACAAACCGATTTGTTTTCTGAAAACCCTATTTTCAATGCGTTCATTACCATTGAACGTAAAATCCTAGGAATTCACCTGGAATTCATTAGGTCACCTGAACCAAATCGGGTGTCAACCGTAAGAACGGTGGTTGCATAACATGGTCAAAGACAGGACCTTGTGTCAAACCGACAAATTATAAGGGTGAGCTTTACTATTGCTCCTACCAAGGATAGTAATTGCGTCCGACACGTTATAGACCATAATCAAAAGCATGTCACGGGACATTGCCTTAACAGTTGCTTGTTCAACGCTTTCCTTTACAACCGGACGGTAGTTTGCCGAAAGGTAATATACGGAACAAGTAAACTGGACGTGTTGCTTTCCAAATACAAGGTTAGCAAGTGGGTGACACAAAACAGCAAGTTTTGAGCTAAAATTTTCAAATCTAAAACCCACCAAACCCACAAAAATATTTTGCAAACACCGGTAAAGGGTTATTCCGGAAAACTTATCTAGGGTAAAAACTAGATTTCAAAAGATCAAATGTTTTCATAAAGATCCAATTTCCTTAATGGATCTAAATTTTTATAGTCATGTGGGACTGTAAACCATATCGTTACTACCATTGTTTATACCACCGTATAGAAATCACTGATGTACAAAGTGTGAAGAATAAAGAAGTGATTCTAGTATTTCAAGACGATATTGCTTGAGGACAAGCAACGCTCAAGTGTGGGAATATTTGATAATGCTAAAAACGAACATATATTTCATAGCATTATTCCTCAAGAAAGACAAGCTTTTAGTTGCAATTGTTCTATTTACAAGTGATATTCGTTTAAATAATAAAAGGTGAAGACAAAAGACAGATTCGACGAATTGAAGACGCAAACGACCAAAAAGCTCAAAAGTACAAAAGACAATCAAAAAGGTTCCAATTATTGATAAGAAACGTCTCGAAATCACAAGAGTACAAGATTCAAAACGTAAATTACAAGATATTAAATTGTACGCGAGGACGTTCGAAAATCCAGAACCGGGACCAGAGTCAACTCTTAACGCTCGACGCAACGGACTAAAAATTACAAGTTAACTATATATATAAATATAATATAATATATAATTAATTATATTAATTATATATATATTATATATATATATTAAAAACCGTCGGCAGAGAAAACTCCAAGGACTGAGCTGTAATTTCTATCTCCGCGACTCGCGGAGTTTGAAGGGGATTTTGCCGCGAGTCGCGGAGCCCCAAAATTCAACTCTGGCTATAAAGCAAACCGAATTCTGATCAAATTTCATATCTTATTTCTCTCATCTCTCAATATATACGATATATATATATATAATTTATATTTTAATTATAATTCTAATAATAAGGGTATGTTAGCGAATGTTGTAAGGGTGTAAGTCGAAATTCTGTCCGTATAACGCTACGCTATTTTTAATCATTGTAAGTTATGTTCAACCTTTTTATATTAATGTCTCGTAGCTAAGTTATTATTATGCTTATTTAAAACGAAGTAATCATGATGTTGGGCTAATTACTAAAATTGGGTAATTGGGCTTTGTACCATAATTGGGGTTTGGACAAAAGAACGACACTTGTGGAAATTAGACTATGGGCTATTAATGGGCTTTATATTTGTTTAACTAAATGAAAGTTTGTTAATGTTAATATAAAGATTTACAATTGGGCGTCCCTATAAATTACCATATACACTCGATCGGACACGATGGGCGGGGTATTTATATGTACGAATAATCGTTCATTTAACCGGACACGGGAATGGATTAATAGCCACTAGAATAATCAAAACAGGGGTGAAATTACATTCAAGGGTAATTGGTGTAATTGTTAACAAAGTGGTAAAACCTTGGTTTACACGCAGTCGATAACCTGGTGTATTCATTAAACAAAGTATTAAAACCTTGTTACAATTCGAATCCCCAATTAGTTGGAATATTTAACTTCGGGTATAATAATAATTTGATGAGGACACTCGCACTTTATATTTATGAGTGATGGACTGTTATGGACAAAAACCAGACGGACATATTGAATAATCCAGGACAAAGGACAATTAACCCATGGGCATAAAACTAAAATCAACACGTCAAACATCATGATTACGGAAGTTTAAATAAGCATAATTCTTTTATTTCATATTTAATTTCCTTTATTTTATATTTAATTGCACTTCTAATTATCGCACTTTTATTTATTTTATTTTATCGCACTTTTAATTATCGTACTTTTTAATTATCGCAAGTTTATTTTATCGCACTTTTATTATTCGCAATTTCATTATCATTATTTACTTTACGCTTTAATTTAAGTCTTGTATTTATTTTATATTTTACATTAGGTTTTAACTGCGACTAAAGTTTTAAAATCGACAAACCGGTCATTAAACGGTAAAAACCCCCCTTTATAATAATAATATTACTTATATATATGTTTGTATTTTTATAAAAGTAAACTAATATAGCGTTGAGCTTTGTTTAAAGATTTCCCTGTGGAACGAACCGGACTTACTAAAAACTACACTACTGTACGATTAGGTACACTGCCTATAAGTGTTGTAGCAAGGTTTAAGTATATCCATTCTATAAATAAATAAATATCTTGTGTAAAATTGTATCGTATTTAATAGTGTTTTCTGCTAAAATTAATAACTATTTTATATACTACCCCGCTGCACATCAAGTTCTTAATGACTGATCAAACTTCTCATTTGTTTGGGTTTGAGATGTAATAAATTGTGTTTGAGATTCCATTAGCTTTGCCATCATTTCTTCCAGATTTGGGTTTTTCTCTTCGGTTTGTTATGGTGGTTTATACAAGCTAGGTCTTTGTTGATTGAAAATGTTGTTTTGAGTTGGTTGGTTATTCGGACCTTGTTGGTTGTACGAGTTATTGTTGGGTCCATTTAGATTGTAAAGAATGTTTTGATTTCGATTGAAGTTTGGCCTTGGCGGTTGATAATTATTCTGATAATTATTTCTCGGCCTTTGGTTCATGTAGGAAACATTCTCACGTTGTTCCATCATTTGCTCGATGTGACAATCTTTCGTTAAGTGTGGTCCACCGCATTGCTCACAACTTATTCGTATTGCGTGAATATCTTTAGTCATCTTTTCCATTCGTCTCTCGAAAGCATCTATTTTTGTGGAAACGGAATCAAAGTCATGGCTAGAATCGGCTCTAGCCGCTTTAGATGAACGAAAAATATCTTTTTCTTGATGCCACTCATGCGAGTGGGAGGTTGTATTATCAATTATTTTGTGAGCTTCGGTTGCGGTTTTCTTCATAATGGAACCACCAGCTGCTGTGTCGATCTCTTTTCGTGTAGCAACGTCGACACCTTGGTAGAATATTTGTACTATTTGATAAGTGTCTAAACCGTGCCGAGGACATCCTCTCAACAACTTTCCGAATCTTGTCCACGCCTCATATAATGTTTCATTTAGCTTTTGCGTGAATGTAACAATTTCTCCTTGAAGTCTCACGGCTTTAGATGCCGGAAAGAATCTTTTAAGAAATTTCTCAACTAAAACATCTCATGTATCAATCGCTCCTTCAGGTAACGATTCTAACCAATCTTTGGCTCCTCCCTTTAAAGTCCAGGGAAATAACATGAGATAGATCGGTTCATCCTCAACTTCTCTGATTTTAAATAGAGTACAGATCCTATTAAAGGTACGAAGATGTTCGTTTGGATCTTCCTTTTGTAGTGACCCGAACTTTTCCATGTTTATATATATTAATTGAGATTGATATTTACATGATTAAATGTTTCCAACATGTTAAGCAATCAAACTTGTTAAGACTTGATTAATTGAAATATGTTTCATATAGACAATTGACCACCCAAGTTGACCGGCGATTCACGAACGTTAAAACTTGTAAAAACGACTTGACGATATATATATGGATATACATATGGTTAACATGAGATTATGATAAGTAAGTATCTCCATAAGTATATTAACAATGAGTTATATACATATAAACAAGACTACTAACTTAAGGATTTCGAAACGAGACATATATGTAACGATTATCGTTGTAACGACATTTAAATGTATATATATCATATTAAGATATATTAATATATAATAATATCATGATAATATAATAATTTAACATCTCATTAGATATAATAAACAATGGGTTAACAACATTAATTGAGATCGTTAACTTAAAGGTTTCAAAACAACACTTACATGTAACGACTAACGATGACTTAACGACTCCGTTAAAATGTATATACATGTAGTGTATTTAGATGTATTAAAATACTTTTGGAAGACTTCAAGACATATATCAAAACACTCATACTTAACGAAAATGGTTACAGTTACTTTCCCATTATTTTCTTTCATCAAGAATTCTAGTCGTATTCTTACCCGTATTATACACAGCTTCAAAACGTACTTACTATGGGTATATACCAATAGGAACTAGCATGGGATTCCACTCTTGATTATGTCATGTATGACTAATCAATTTTAACTTCTACCATGAGCTAGTCAACTAACTAGAACTCCTTTTAACCCCACTCACCACTCACCAATTAACACTCATCATTCACTCCATTTCACTTCCAAATCTCTTTCTAATTCTCTCTCAACACACCCACAGTATTATGAACGTATTTTTCCAGTAGTTAATCATCATCTTCATCAAAAATCACTTCAAGAATCAAGCTATAATCATCATAGGAAGAACACTTCAAGAATGCTTCAAAAATCCCGTCAAGTTTACTAATTTACTTCTAAGCTTTCTAATCCATTCCAAGTAATCATCTAAGATCAAGAAACCTTTGTTATATACAGTAGGTTATCTTTCTTATTCAAGGTAATATTCATATTCAAACTTTGATTCAATTTCTATAACTATAAACTATCTTAATTCGTGCAAAAATCTTACTTGAACTTGTTTTTGTGTCATGATCCTACTTCAAGAACTTTCAAGCCATCCAAGATCATTTGAAGCTAGATCATTTCTTGTCACTTCCAGTAGGTTTACCTACTAAACTTGAGGTAGTAATGATGTTCATAACATCATTCGATTCATATATATAAAACTATCTTATTCGAAGGTTTAAACTCGTAATCACTAGAACATAGTTTAGTTAATTCTAAACTTGTTCGCAAACAAAAGTTAATCCTTCTAACTTGACTTTTAAAATTAACTAAACACATGTTCTATATCTATATGATATGCTAACTTAATGATTTAAAACCTGGAAACACGAAAAACACCGTAAAACCGGATTTACGCCGTCGTAGTAACACCGCGGGCTGTTTTGGGTTAGTTAATTAAAAACTATGATAAACTTTGATTTAAAAGTTGTTATTCTGAGAAAATGATTTTTATTATGAACATGAAACTATATCCAAAAATTATGGTTAAACTCAAAGTGGAAGTATGTTTTCTAAAATGGTCATCTAGACGTCGTTCTTTCGACTGAAATGACTACCTTTACAAAAACGACTTGTAACTTATTTTTCCGACTATAAACCTATACTTTTTCTGTTTAGATTCATAAAATACAGTTCAATATGAAACCATAGCAATTTGATTCATTCAAAACGGATTTAAAATGAAGAAGTTATGGGTAAAACAAGATTGGATAATTTTTCTCATTTTAGCTACGTGAAAATTGGTAACAAATCTATTCCAACCATAACTTAATCAACTTGTATTGTATATTATGTAATCTTGAGATACCATAGACACGTATACAATGTTTCGACCTATCATGTCGACACATCTATATATATTTCGGAACAACCATAGACACTCTATATGTGAATGTTGGAGTTAGCTATACAGGGTTGAGGTTGATTCCAAAATATATATAGTTTGAGTTGTGATCAATACTGAGATACGTATACACTGGGTCGTGGATTGATTCAAGATAATATTTATTGATTTATTTCTGTACATCTAACTGTGGACAACTAGTTGTAGGTTACTAACGAGGACAGCTGACTTAATAAACTTAAAACATCAAAATATATTAAAAGTGTTGTAAATATATTTTGAACATACTTTAATATATATGTATATATTGTTATAGGTTCGTGAATCAACAGTGGCCAAGTCTTACTTCTCGACGAAGTAAAAATCTGTGAAAGTGAGTTATAGTCCCACTTTTAAAATCTAATATTTTTGGGATGAGAATACATGCAGGTTTTATAAATGATTTACAAAATAGACACAAGTACGTGAAACTACATTCTATGGTTGAATTATCGAAATCGAATATGCCCCTTTTTATTAAGTCTGGTAATCTAAGAATTAGGGAACAGACACCCTAATTGACGCGAATCCTAAAGATAGATCTATTGGGCCTAACAAACCCCATCCAAAGTACCGGATGCTTTAGTACTTCGAAATTTATATCATATCCGAAGGGTGTCCCGGAATGATGGGGATATTCTTATATATGCATCTTGTTAATGTCGGTTACCAGGTGTTCACCATATGAATGATTTTTATCTCTATGTATGGGATATGTATTGAAATATGAAATCTTGTGGTCTATTATTATGATTTGATATATATAGGTTAAACCTATAACTCACCAACATTTTTGTTGACGTTTTAAAGCATGTTTATTCTCAGGTGATTATTAAGAGCTTCCGCTGTTGCATACTTAAATAAGGACGAGATTTGGAGTCCATGCTTGTATGATATTGTGTAAAAACTGCATTCAAGAAACTTATTTTGTTGTAACATATTTGTATTGTAAACCATTATGTAATGGTCGTGTGTAAACAGGATATTTTAGATTATCATTATTTGATAATCTACGTAAAACTTTTAAACCTTTATTGATGAAATAAAGGTTATGGTTTGTTTTAAAATGAATGCAGTCTTTGAAAAACGTCTCATATAGAGGTCAAAACCTCGCAACGAAATCAATTAATATGGAACGTTTTTAATCAATAAGAACGGGACATTTCAGTTGGTATCCGAGCGTTGGTCTTAGAGAACCAGAATTTTTCATTAGTGTGTCTTATCGAGTTTGTTAGGATGCATTAGTGAGTCTGGACTTCGACCGTGTTTACTTGAAAAATGATTGCTTAACAAATTTTGTTGGAAACTATATATTTTTAACATGTGAATATTATGTGATATATTAATCTCTTAACGCGTTTGATATTATGTGATAGATGTCTACCTCTAGAACAAGTCCCATTGACTCACCTAATAATAATGAAGAGTCAAATGTAAATTGGTATGATTCGTGGACTGATTCACAAGTTCCCGAAGAGGAACCGGAAGAAGAGTCAGAACCAGAAGAAGAATCGGAATCGGAAGAAGAATCGGAACAGGATGAAGAAATAGAACCGGTGGGGGAAATAATAAAACGGTTAAGTAAAAGAAAATCCTCAACCAACCGACCAAGGTTAATTATGGTCAATGGTGTTTCCGCTAAGGAAGCAAAATATTGGGAGGATTACCAATTCTCCGATGAATCGGATTCCGACGAGAATTCCGATGATGTTATAGAAATTACCCCAACTGAATTTAAAAAGGCAAAAGAAAATAATAAGGGAAAGGGCATAAAAATAGAGAAATCTAATTCCAACCCCGATGAACTTTATATGTATCGTCAACCCCCGAAGTCCTTAAGTTGTAACAATGACCCGGGAACCTCTAAACCACCAGGTTTTTCTAAACCAATGTGGAAAATAACGGCTCGTATTAGGGGAACATCATATATCCCTAGAAACTTGGGAAAACGAACCAAAACCAAAGAAGAAGAAACAAGCGAGTCGGAATAAGATAGTTGTATTCGTGTGGTGTAATATATGTAATATAGTGTGCTTATGCTTTATGATATATGTAAAAATTGCTTGTATTAATAAGTATTTTTTTATGAATCTAACTCTTGTCTATTTTACAGTATAAAAACACAAAATGGATAGACAACCCAATATTTTAAGAGACCTACCCGGAGACATGATTGATGAAATCTTGTCTAGAGTCGGTCAGAATTCCTCGGCACAACTATTTAAGGCGAGATCAGTTTGTAAGACATTCGAAGAACGTTCCAAGAATGATTTGGTTTATAAAAGGCTTTCGTTCGGAAGATGGGGGATATCACATTGGGAAATCCATAAGTTACGATGTGTTTACTTTGACGCATATATTGCGGGGAACCCAAATGCTATTTTACGCAACGGGTTAAGAAATTATTTTGACTCAGTATATCCAAATATAGGACTTCGTGATTTAGAAAAAGCGGCTAACATGCAACATAAAGAAGCATGTTATGCTTACGGGTTAGTAATGTTCGCTTCTCACCAAAGTGAGAACAAGAACATCGGGCTACAACTATTAAACAAAACGTTCCCTCAAGTGACGGAGTCGGTAATTGGGGTAAGAAATGAGGTTTTTAGGTTATTACGAGACTGTTGGTCATTACGTAACCCTCGTCCCTTTGACGACGTTAAAACACGCTGTCTTATCAACGGCCATAACGGTTATGTTCCACAAGACCAAGGATGGGAAGTAATCCTAGTAAAACCAGAATGCATGACTTGTTTCTGGACGTATGAATTACGTGTCTTTATTGCCTTTGCTGAACGACTTGTGTACTAGCTAGAATTATCTTCACAACCATCTTGTATCAGATTTATTGTGTGCTATATTTGATGCTATATGTAAAATAAGTGGTATTGTAAGTTTGTAAAATATTGTGTAAAAGTTTGAACGCGAAATATTATTATAATCTGTTTTTCATATAGAATTGTAGTAGTTGAATTGTATATTAGCTACTAAGTATGAACTTAACGGGTAGGTACTACCCGAATTTAAACTTATAAAACGCTAATATGAAGAAAAAGCTTTTATAAATGAGTTCATATTATGCTACGAAATACTATTAACTACTCTTAATATTCTGTATGATTAACTTGTTCCATTTAACTATTTTGAAGGAAATGGCACCGACTACTCGACACACTGTGAATATGAATGAAGAGGAATTCCGTACTTTTCTAGCTTCAAACATAGCTGCAGTACAGGCTGCGCTATATACCAACAATAACCTTGGATCTGGCAGTACAGGAAATCGTGTAGGATGCACCTACAAAGAATTCACTGCCTGCAAACCTTTGGAATTTGATGGAACCGAAGGACCGATCGGATTGAAACGGTGGACCGAGAAGGTCGAATCGGTGTTTGCCATAAGTAAGTGTACTGAAGAGGACAAAGTGAAGTACGCTACGCATACCTTTACAGGTTCTGCGTTAACATGGTGGAATACCTATCTAGAGCAAGTGGGACAAGACGATGCGTACGCACTACCGTGGTCAGCATTCAAGCACTTGATGAACGAGAAGTACCGTCCCAGAACCGAGGTCAATAAGCTCAAGACAGAACTTAGAGGGTTACGAACCCAAGGATTTGATATTACCACGTACGAAAGACGATTCACAGAATTGTGCCTATTGTGTCCGGGAGCATTCGAAGATGAGGAAGAGAAGATCGACGCGTTTGTGAAAGGATTACCGGAAAGAATCCAAGAAGATATAAGTTCACACGAGCCCGCCTCCATACAACAGGCATGTAGAATGGCTCACAAACTCGTGAACCAAATTGAAGAAAGAATTAAAGAACAGACTGCTGAAGAGGCCAATGTGAAGCAAGTCAAAAGAAAGTGGGAGGAAAACGGTGATAAGAATCACCAATACAACAACAACAGCAATTACAACAATAATCGCAACAATTATCCCAACAATCGCAACATCAATCGCAACTACAACAAACGGCCCAACAACAACAACAACAACAACAGCAACTACAACAATCATCCCAACAACAATAATAACCGCAACAACAACAACAACAACAATCAGAAGCAGCTATGCCAAAGGTGTGAAAAGAATCACTCGGGGTTCTGCACCAAATTTTGCAACAAGTGTAAAAGAAATGGTCATAGCGCGGCGAAGTGTGAGGTCTACGGACCAGGGGTTAATAGAACGAAAGGAACAAATGGTGTCGGAACGAGTAATGGCGGAGCAAGTAGTGTCGGAGCAAGTTATGCCAATGTAGTTTGTTATAAATGTGGAAAACCGGGCCACATTATTAGAAATTGCCCGAACCAGGAGAACACGAATGGACAAGGCCGTGGAAGAGTTTCCAATATTAATGCGGCAGAGGCACAGGAAGACCCGGAGCTTGTTACGGGTACGTTTCTTATTGACAATAAATCTGCTTACGTTTTATTTGATTCGGGTGCGGATAGAAGCTATATGAGTAGAGATTTTTGTGCTAAATTAAGTTGTCCATTGACGCCTTTGGATAGTAAATTTTTACTCGAATTAGCAAATGGTAAATTAATTTCAGCAGATAATATATGTCGGAATCGAGAAATTAAACTGGTTAGCGAAACATTTAAGATTGATTTGATACCAGTAGAGTTAGGGAGTTTTGATGTGATAATCGGTATGGACTGGTTGAAAGAAGTGAAAGCAGAGATCGTTTGTTACAAAAATGCAATTCGCATTATACGAGAAAAAGGAAAACCCTTAATGGTGTACGGAGAAAAGGGCAACACGAAGCTACATCTTATTAGTAATTTGAAGGCACAAAAACTAATAAGAAAAGGTTGCTATGCTGTTCTAGCACACGTCGAGAAAGTACAAACTGAAGAAAAGAGCATCAATGATGTTCCCATTGCAAAAGAATTTCCCGATGTATTTCCGAAAGAATTACCGGGATTACCCCCACAGCGATCCGTTGAATTTCAAATAGATCTTGTACCAGGAGCTGCACCAATAGCTCGAGCTCCTTACAGACTCGCACCCAGCGAGATGAAAGAACTGCAAAGCCAATTACAAGAACTTTTAGAGCGTGGTTTCATTCGACCAAGCACATCACCGTGGGGAGCTCCTGTTTTGTTTGTTAAGAAGAAAGATGGTACATTCAGGTTGTGTATCGACTACCGAGAGTTGAACAAACTTACCATCAAGAACCGCTACCCACTACCGAGAATCGACGACTTATTTGATCAACTACAAGGCTCGTCTGTTTATTCAAAGATTGACTTACGTTCCGGGTATCATCAAATGCGGGTGAAAGAAGATGATATTCCAAAGACTGCTTTCAGAACACGTTACGGTCATTACGAGTTTATGGTCATGCCGTTTGGTTTAACTAATGCACCAGCTGTGTTCATGGACCTTATGAACCGAGTGTGTGGACCATACCTTGACAAGTTTGTCATTGTTTTCATTGATGACATACTTATTTACTCAAAGAATGACCAAGAACACGGTGAACATTTGAGAAAGGTGTTAGAAGTATTGAGGAAGGAAGAATTGTACGCTAAGTTTTCAAAGTGTGCATTTTGGTTGGAAGAAGTTCAATTCCTCGGTCACATAGTGAACAAAGAAGGTATTAAGGTGGATCCGGCAAAGATAGAAACTGTTGAAAAGTGGGAAACCCCGAAAACTCCGAAACACATACGCCAGTTTTTAGGACTAGCTGGTTACTACAGAAGGTTCATCCAAGACTTTTCCAGAATAGCAAAACCCTTGACTGCATTAACGCATAAAGGGAAGAAATTTGAATGGAATGATGAACAAGAGAAAGCGTTTCAGTTATTGAAGAAAAAGCTAACTACGGCACCTATATTGTCATTGCCTGAAGGGAATGATGATTTTGTGATTTATTGTGACGCATCAAAGCAAGGTCTCGGTTGTGTATTAATGCAACGAACGAAGGTGATTGCTTATGCGTCTAGACAATTGAAGATTCACGAACAAAATTATACGACGCATGATTTGGAATTAGGCGCGGTTGTTTTTGCATTAAAGACTTGGAGGCACTACTTATATGGGGTCAAAAGTATTATATATACCGACCACAAAAGTCTTCAACACATATTTAATCAGAAACAACTGAATATGAGGCAGCGTAGGTGGATTGAATTATTGAATGATTACGACTTTGAGATTCGTTACCACCCGGGAAAGGCAAATGTGGTAGCCGATGCCTTGAGCAGGAAGGACAGAGAACCCATTCGAGTAAAATCTATGAATATAATGATTCATAATAACCTTACTACTCAAATAAAGGAGGCGCAACAAGGAGTTTTAAAAGAAGGAAATTTAAAGGATGAAATACCCAAAGGATCGGAGAAGCATCTTAATATTCGGGAAGACGGAACCCGGTATAGGGCTGAAAGGATTTGGGTACCAAGATTTGGAGATATGAGAGAAATGGTACTTAGAGAAGCTCATAAAACCAGATACTCAATACATCCTGGAACGGGGAAGATGTACAAGGATCTCAAGAAACATTTTTGGTGGCCGGGTATGAAAGCCGATGTTGCTAAATACGTAGGAGAATGTTTGACGTGTTCTAAGGTCAAAGCTGAGCATCAGAAACCATCAGGTCTACTTCAACAACCCGAAATCCCGGAATGGAAATGGGAAAACATTACCATGGATTTCATCACTAAATTGCCAAGGACTGCAAGTGGTTTTGATACTATTTGGGTAATAGTTGACCGTCTCACCAAATCAGCACACTTCTTGCCAATAAGAGAAGATGACAAGATGGAGAAGTTAGCACGACTGTATTTGAAGGAAGTCATCTCCAGACATGGAATACCAATCTCTATTATCTCTGATAGGGATGGCAGATTTATTTCAAGATTCTGGCAGACATTACAGCAAGCATTAGGAACTCGTCTAGACATGAGTACTGCCTATCATCCACAAACTGATGGGCAGAGCGAAAGGACGATACAAACGCTTGAAGACATGCTACGAGCATGTGTTATTGATTTCGGAAACAGTTGGGATCGACATCTACCGTTAGCAGAATTTTCCTACAACAACAGCTACCATTCAAGCATTGAGATGGCGCCGTTTGAAGCACTTTATGGTAGAAAGTGCAGGTCTCCGATTTGTTGGAGTGAAGTGGGGGATAGACAGATTACGGGTCCGGGGATTATACAAGAAACTACCGAGAAGATCATCCAAATTCAACAACGGTTGAAAACCGCCCAAAGTCGACAAAAGAGCTACGCTGACATTAAAAGAAAAGATATAGAATTTGAAATTGGAGAGATGGTCATGCTTAAAGTTGCACCTTGGAAAGGCGTTGTTCGATTTGGTAAACGAGGGAAATTAAATCCAAGGTATATTGGACCATTCAAGATTATTGATCGTGTCGGACCAGTAGCTTACCGACTTGAGTTACCTCAACAACTCGCGGCTGTACATAACACTTTCCACGTCTCGAATTTGAAGAAATGTTTTGCTAAAGAAGATCTCACTATTCCGTTAGATGAAATCCAAATCAATGAAAAACTCCAATTCATCGAAGAACCCGTCGAAATAATGGATCGTGAGGTTAAAAGACTTAAGCAAAACAAGATACCAATTGTTAAGGTTCGATGGAATGCTCGTAGAGGACCCGAGTTCACCTGGGAGCGTGAAGATCAGATGAAGAAGAAATACCCGCATCTATTTCCAGAAGATTCGTCAACACCTTCAACAGCTTAAAATTTCGGGACGAAATTTATTTAACGGGTAGGTACTGTAGTGACCCGAACTTTTCCATGTTTATATATATTAATTGAGATTGATATTTACATGATTAAATGTTTCCAACATGTTAAGCAATCAAACTTGTTAAGACTTGATTAATTGAAATATGTTTCATATAGACAATTGACCACCCAAGTTGACCGGCGATTCACGAACGTTAAAACTTGTAAAAACGACTTGACGATATATATATGGATATACATATGGTTAACATGAGATTATGATAAGTAAGTATCTCCATAAGTATATTAACAATGAGTTATATACATATAAACAAGACTACTAACTTAAGGATTTCGAAACGAGACATATATGTAACGATTATCGTTGTAACGACATTTAAATGTATATATATCATATTAAGATATATTAATATATAATAATATCATGATAATATAATAATTTAACATCTCATTAGATATAATAAACAATGGGTTAACAACATTAATTGAGATCGTTAACTTAAAGGTTTCAAAACAACACTTACATGTAACGACTAACGATGACTTAACGACTCCGTTAAAATGTATATACATGTAGTGTATTTAGATGTATTAAAATACTTTTGGAAGACTTCAAGACATATATCAAAACACTCATACTTAACGAAAATGGTTACAGTTACTTTCCCATTATTTTCTTTCATCAAGAATTCTAGTCGTATTCTTACCCGTATTATACACAGCTTCAAAACGTACTTACTATGGGTATATACCAATAGGAACTAGCATGGGATTCCACTCTTGATTATGTCATGTATGACTAATCAATTTTAACTTCTACCATGAGCTAGTCAACTAACTAGAACTCCTTTTAACCCCACTCACCACTCACCAATTAACACTCATCATTCACTCCATTTCACTTCCAAATCTCTTTCTAATTCTCTCTCAACACACCCACAGTATTATGAACGTATTTTTCCAGTAGTTAATCATCATCTTCATCAAAAATCACTTCAAGAATCAAGCTATAATCATCATAGGAAGAACACTTCAAGAATGCTTCAAAAATCCCGTCAAGTTTACTAATTTACTTCTAAGCTTTCTAATCCATTCCAAGTAATCATCTAAGATCAAGAAACCTTTGTTATATACAGTAGGTTATCTTTCTTATTCAAGGTAATATTCATATTCAAACTTTGATTCAATTTCTATAACTATAAACTATCTTAATTCGTGCAAAAATCTTACTTGAACTTGTTTTTGTGTCATGATCCTACTTCAAGAACTTTCAAGCCATCCAAGATCATTTGAAGCTAGATCATTTCTTGTCACTTCCAGTAGGTTTACCTACTAAACTTGAGGTAGTAATGATGTTCATAACATCATTCGATTCATATATATAAAACTATCTTATTCGAAGGTTTAAACTCGTAATCACTAGAACATAGTTTAGTTAATTCTAAACTTGTTCGCAAACAAAAGTTAATCCTTCTAACTTGACTTTTAAAATTAACTAAACACATGTTCTATATCTATATGATATGCTAACTTAATGATTTAAAACCTGGAAACACGAAAAACACCGTAAAACCGGATTTACGCCGTCGTAGTAACACCGCGGGCTGTTTTGGGTTAGTTAATTAAAAACTATGATAAACTTTGATTTAAAAGTTGTTATTCTGAGAAAATGATTTTTATTATGAACATGAAACTATATCCAAAAATTATGGTTAAACTCAAAGTGGAAGTATGTTTTCTAAAATGGTCATCTAGACGTCGTTCTTTCGACTGAAATGACTACCTTTACAAAAACGACTTGTAACTTATTTTTCCGACTATAAACCTATACTTTTTCTGTTTAGATTCATAAAATACAGTTCAATATGAAACCATAGCAATTTGATTCATTCAAAACGGATTTAAAATGAAGAAGTTATGGGTAAAACAAGATTGGATAATTTTTCTCATTTTAGCTACGTGAAAATTGGTAACAAATCTATTCCAACCATAACTTAATCAACTTGTATTGTATATTATGTAATCTTGAGATACCATAGACACGTATACAATGTTTCGACCTATCATGTCGACACATCTATATATATTTCGGAACAACCATAGACACTCTATATGTGAATGTTGGAGTTAGCTATACAGGGTTGAGGTTGATTCCAAAATATATATAGTTTGAGTTGTGATCAATACTGAGATACGTATACACTGGGTCGTGGATTGATTCAAGATAATATTTATTGATTTATTTCTGTACATCTAACTGTGGACAACTAGTTGTAGGTTACTAACGAGGACAGCTGACTTAATAAACTTAAAACATCAAAATATATTAAAAGTGTTGTAAATATATTTTGAACATACTTTAATATATATGTATATATTGTTATAGGTTCGTGAATCAACAGTGGCCAAGTCTTACTTCTCGACGAAGTAAAAATCTGTGAAAGTGAGTTATAGTCCCACTTTTAAAATCTAATATTTTTGGGATGAGAATACATGCAGGTTTTATAAATGATTTACAAAATAGACACAAGTACGTGAAACTACATTCTATGGTTGAATTATCGAAATCGAATATGCCCCTTTTTATTAAGTCTGGTAATCTAAGAATTAGGGAACAGACACCCTAATTGACGCGAATCCTAAAGATAGATCTATTGGGCCTAACAAACCCCATCCAAAGTACCGGATGCTTTAGTACTTCGAAATTTATATCATATCCGAAGGGTGTCCCGGAATGATGGGGATATTCTTATATATGCATCTTGTTAATGTCGGTTACCAGGTGTTCACCATATGAATGATTTTTATCTCTATGTATGGGATATGTATTGAAATATGAAATCTTGTGGTCTATTATTATGATTTGATATATATAGGTTAAACCTATAACTCACCAACATTTTTGTTGACGTTTTAAAGCATGTTTATTCTCAGGTGATTATTAAGAGCTTCCGCTGTTGCATACTTAAATAAGGACGAGATTTGGAGTCCATGCTTGTATGATATTGTGTAAAAACTGCATTCAAGAAACTTATTTTGTTGTAACATATTTGTATTGTAAACCATTATGTAATGGTCGTGTGTAAACAGGATATTTTAGATTATCATTATTTGATAATCTACGTAAAACTTTTAAACCTTTATTGATGAAATAAAGGTTATGGTTTGTTTTAAAATGAATGCAGTCTTTGAAAAACGTCTCATATAGAGGTCAAAACCTCGCAACGAAATCAATTAATATGGAACGTTTTTAATCAATAAGAACGGGACATTTCACCTTTAGCGTACCACTAAATTGGCATTTATTAGTTACCATGTGTAGGATTTGTCCTTTGATTTCATAATCTGGCGCATTAACATCTGCCTTAATAATGGCGTGATCTTGGCCCGTGCGTGTGGCTCTCATTCGGTCTTCCATACTTAGAGGTTCAGTTACTTCCATAATTGAATTTGTTGAATAAGAATCACTGGAGGATTTTGATTTAACGGTTTGTGGTTCAGGAGGAATGATTAGTGTTTCAGGATCTTGGAATTGTCCTTGAATATCCTCCGGGTTCTCAATTGTGAAGTCGGGTTCAAAAAAATGGATTATCGGAAATTTGAGTTGGAGAACTTGTTCGACTAGATGATAATTCTAAAGAAAAATCAATGGTGATTATATTAGCTAGATGTCTTGATCGAGTTACAGGTGGTGAACGTATGAAAGGTGGTGAACGTTTTGCTCGGTGCATTCACTGAATATCCTATTAGTTATAAAAATAAAAATTATATAAGTTATTAAATTAATAGACTTTTCTGCTTTTGCCCACGTTTCGAATAGCCAATAGATGCAGCAGGTAGACAGGACCCTTTAAATCGAAAGTCCACAACTCGCTACTAACAAATCCAACTATTACTACGAACCAGAAAATTTGGATGTCTATCAATTTAACCGCTTAAAGTAATTTTTCGTCTAAAAACTAGAGCGTAGAAATGAGAAAGAAAAAGAGTGCGTCGAAAATGTCGAAAAATAAAAATAAGAAAGAAAAATGTCGAAACTTAAAAGTCTAAAAATTAAATATAAAAAGTTGCGCCTAAAGGTATTAAAGCTTAAAAGGAATTCTATATCCAAAACGGCAATAACTTAATTAGGCACTAAAATCTAAAATTGCGTCGCAAAATTCTAAAGCGCCTAAATCTTAATCTAAAGAAAAAGCACTTAAGGGATTTTACGGTAAAACCTAAAAATCTATAAAATAACTACGGCAAAAACTAAGTTTAAAACTAATTACGAACGACAAATATTAAAAACTATTAATTTAACCGAATAAAAAGATACAAAATATAAAAATAAAACTAAAGTTATAAAAATACAATTTTTATAAAAATATTATTTTTATATTATTTATTTTATAAAAGTATCAAGTTATAATAAAAACTTAATTAAAACTAATTAATTAAAACTAAGAAATAAAATATTAAATAATTAAAACCCTAATTACTAATTAATTAATTATAAATATTATTAATACCCTAACCCTAATCGTACGTCCAAGGTTTCAGACCTGTCCAGTCACACCATGCGGTCGCATGGGTTTTGGTCGTTGGCCTTATGCGATCGCATGGCCCATCAGTCCAGAAATGAATTTGAGCTTAATTCAGGTTCGGCCCGTTTTAATTTTAATAATTATATTTATTTGATTTCAAACTTTTTACAAAATAATATATAAGTAAAATTTATTTAAAATAAACTTAAATTTTAAAAACTATAAATAAAAATACTTTTTAATTTATAAACAAAAATCTTAAAAATATATATTTATATATATATATATATATTTTTTAACACTTATTAATAATACAAAATGTTTTTACAAATTAGAGAAAAAAATATAGCGTTTCTCATCGGTTCCCTGGGAGCCTTGCTAAAAACTTGATGTGTGCGAGGTGTAGTACGAAATACTATTATTTTTAATATGAAATACGGTACAATTTACACAAGTTTTATTATTTATTTATAGATGGGATATATCTAAACCTTGCTACAACACTTATAGGCAGTGTACCTAATCGTAGAGTAGTGTGGTTTTTAGTAAGTCCGGTTTATTCCACAGGGAGCTGGCTAAGTTTAACACTATATTTTTAACAACTATATTTATATATATAATTATATATGAAAAATGAAATAAAAGTATTATGCTTATTTAAACTTCCGTAATCATGATGTTTGACGTTTTGATTTTAATTTATTACCCTGGGTTAATTGTCCTTTGTCCTGGATTATTTGATACCTATTTGGTTTTTGTCCATAATAGTACATCGGTCATAATTATAAAATGCTCGTCAAATTAACCTTATTCCCGAAGTCAAATATTCCAACTAATTAGGGATTCGAACTATAACAAGGTTTTAATACTTTGTTTAATAATTACACCAGGTTATCGACAGCGTGTAATCCAAGGTTTTATTATTTTGTTAACAATTACACCAATTATCCTTGTATGTAATCCACCCTTGTTTTAATGAGATATGAATATTAATTTACCCACTTGATCAGAATGAATAATCAATTACCCAACCCGAATAATTAATTAAATGATTGTAAACGATGTCGTATAAACGTCACTAAATAGGCCATTCGTAATCAATTTAATAATTATTAGTTTAACTAATTTGAAGATAGGTTCGACAGGTTCCAATGTGTTATCGTTCAATTAGACAATACCCCCTACCTATTAATAGTCAATAGTCCAATGTTTACAAGTGTCGGTCTTTTGTCCAAACCTTAATTATGGTACAAAATCCAATAACCCCGTCTTAATATTTAGCCCAACATCACGATTACTTCGGCTCAAATAAGCATAATAATAACTTAGTTACGAGACATTAATTTAAAAGGGAAGAACATAGCTTACAGTGATTATTTATCGCGTAGCGTTACCCGGACAGTGTTCCGACTTTAAAACCCGTAAATATTTCTTACAATAACTCAACTAAACCATAACTTTATTATTAAAATTAACTTAAATTAAAATTATAATATATATATTTAGTTTACAGAGGAAGAAAGAAAAAATGGTGTACATAATTCGCTGAAAACGTCGCCTTTTATAGCACTTGGCCAGGTTCTGACCTCCATGCGATCGCATGGATTTTTAGCTTCCAGGCCATACGATGGCATGGCCAGCTGGGTGCAGATATTTTTGATTCAAAACGTGGGCGGATCGATTATTTAATATATATAATATAATATATATAATTATATATATATTATATTATATTTTTGTGCAATGTTGACTTGTAATTTTATGTCATTTGACTCGCGCGTTGATGCGCGATTTATGTCTCGGTTCCGGATTTTCGAACGTCCTTTTGTATGCGTAGATATCGTATACTTTGCGTTCCTCGGCTCGTACTCTTGTCATTTTTAGATGTTTCTTATCAATAAATGGAACTACTTGAATTATATCTTGTTCATTTAAGCTTTTTGGTCATTTGCGTCTTCAAATCGTTGTTTTCTTCTTTTGTCTTCGCACTTATTTATTTAAACGAATATTACATAAAAATAGAATAATTGCAACTAAAAGCTTTACATATTGGAAGGATATTGATACTAAATATATGTTCATTTAGAGCACTATCAGCAGGCTCTACAGTATATAGGACAAACCAGTAGTACATACTTGACTGTCTACTGCGTGTGCATATGTAGTGACCAAACAGCACTTCAAGGTCCTCTTCTTAGTATAATCTGGTTTAATGCACATTAAATAGCTGACCACCAAAAATGATCCCAAATTAAATGAACCTCATTTATTCCCAATGATTGAAATTTTATACGAAACAGATTAAATGTTTCAAATGTTTTTGTATTTATTACATAATACATTTTGTGATTTTTGAAACAATTTTGAATTAGATACCTACCACATTTAATGCTTAATGAGAATAATGAGTGTTTAGGCCGTTTACTCATCACTAAACATCTGCAACACCTCAAAAATTTGCAGACCTGTCACGCATGCCCACGTACCTACAGATGTCAGAATTTTATCTCTCATATCTTTTTGTAATCAATCCATATCATTTAAATTGTCGATTTAATTTCTCATTTAAATCTTCAAATTTTTCAAGCCCTAAATTTTTACAAAACTCCTCTCTTGAATCATCAATCTTTAATCTTTGTTCTTCTTCAAACCTTATCAATGGCTAAACAAAAAAATCAACCAGAACAACAAAACCCAAAACATTAGGAGGAACAACAAGAACAACAACCTCAGGCACCAACATAACTATTTTCTCTTCAAGCTCATCTCATCCAAGCTCCTGATGCCCCTGCACATCACTTGATCTGCCTATCGAAAGTCAATTCTCCTCACACCTTGATCATCCCATCCAAAATGACTTATTTTAGCTATGAAACCATGGTTAACTACCTTCGACACTCACCAATTTCTTTTGCAATTTCTGGCACCCCTGATCTGCTTATCCAGCGTATCTTGGGTGTTTTTTAGTACACTTGTAGACTCAATACAATGCTAAAGGGCAGTGAATGTATCACTGGCATGGTAACCGAAGAGGATGACTGTTCAATTATTACCAGAATCATCCGTGCAACCCTTCATCTACCCAGAAGTCCATTAGTTTAATCTTTCACCAGTGATTGGTACAAGAAACAATTCCTAAGATACGTGGGATATGATGGTCTACTCGATGCCCACAATCCTTTAAGGAAGAATATGTCACAAATTTGGAGCTGCTTCTTTGGTGTGTTAACTCAG
The DNA here is from genome assembly GCF_046630445.1 of Rutidosis leptorrhynchoides. Taxonomy (NCBI): domain Eukaryota; kingdom Viridiplantae; phylum Streptophyta; class Magnoliopsida; order Asterales; family Asteraceae; genus Rutidosis; species Rutidosis leptorrhynchoides. The sequence continues at coordinate 339,627,091 of NC_092337.1, read as the reverse complement.
TGCATGAGTCTCAAGTATGGTAGTTTTGATCAGTGTTCAAATTTTGAACTCAAAATTGCTCATGCACTCACTTATAATCGAAACATTGATTTGCACTAGAAATTTACATCAAACTAGGAGATATGGTGGCAAAGAAAAATAGAAATGAAATCATTCCCTTTCCCGGATTTTCAACTCTCTGTTTTGAGTATAACCCGGGTGATACTTATCAAACAATCACTGATCCAGCCGTGCCTTTTGTTGCCAAGGAGGGAGGGATGTTCACTCATAGGTGTCTAGAATCATATCCTTGTCTTTCACCTGAAATGCATAGTTGTTTGCCCGCTGTAACGACCTGAAACACATAATGCAAGAAAACAACACTCTTTTTTTTTCTAAACCAAACAAACCAGAACAGTACAATTACGCGACGCGTAAAACATGGCGTGGCGCGCCCTATAGCATAAACTGGGACCAAACAATTTTTAAGATGAAACCAATTTTCCAACAAAGCAAGGTCTATTATTCCAAAATCTATTTAATGACGTACAATGTCAACGCGAAACAAATGTATATAAGTTTACAAAATGATTACAATAACCCATACAACCCAATGGTGTAATTTCGACCCAAATATACATTTAGATGAGTTAGGACTCTATAACCTAACCCGATACCATGAGCATAATCCCGATGATTTACCAAATCCCCAAACCACGCCTGAATATCCAAAAGCTACCCCATCATAAGCTCAATCAATCTGAAAGTAACTAGTCTAGCAACTAGCAGTCTTCTCCTTCACAAACGATACCTATAAAAAGGTAATAACAACAAGGGGTAAGCTTAAGCTTAGTGAATGCAACAATTATACGTATACATATATAATCTACTTACCTGTAAACACTTACACAAATACCGCATACGAGCTAGGAATTCAAACCATGCACTCACAATGCATAAACTAAATATCCACAATTCACAATAAGCTAGCATCGCTAATAGTATATACTCACAATTTAATACGCTAATACAAAGATCACACGAACATGTTTAACCATAACCACAAGGTAATGGTTCTCAAGAATGACCATCGATTTTCGCAACATCCATTAGTGTACATACGCCTTGTATCACTAATCCCTGGGTGGTTTTTACATTGCGACTAAACCTACCCATCACGACAAATGTGGTGTCTTACACTTGACTAAACCCACACGTCACTATAAAATGTGGTGTCTTTCACTGTGACCAAACCCACACGGCACTAACCCTGGAGTTGTGTCTTACACTGCGACTAACCCATCCGTCACATAAAATATGGCGTCTTACACTGCGACTGAAACCACATTTCATGTCGCAAACACGAGGTGGAGTCATACACCTTGACTTTAATCCAATACCGTGTTCACCCCACACAATCAAATACATCATATACATACACGTATAATTATTCCACTCACCTTGGAATGCCCACACAAGTCATGTAATATGATTTTCGTCCACATATCTGAGCAAGTAGTTACCTATATCATACATAGGCACAATATTCACATAAATATACATTATATAAAAGAGAATCCGACACAATAATCCCTTAGCCGAGAGATCACACCTTGCTTTCCAAAACCTGGCCATTTAACACCTAATGGACACAATCCAATTACCACTTTAGGTGGTAATTCAAACCCACACTACAAAGTACAATTTAACTCAAATTATACTTGACACCAAATTGACCAACCTAGGTCCCGACACTAGATTACTACTTAGGTAGTGATCATTTCAAAATGTCATTTACACCAAAACTACAACATGTGCAATATTGACCCATATCACACTTGACCTCCTTTGACTTAACTCAAATTCAACCCGAAATCACTAATGGCTAGTGATTAGGCCTTAGTACACTAATTAACAACATAAACCAAGTTACTTAAGTATTTATTACACCAACACTAGTCTCAAATCCTAGTTTGACACCAAATCAAGGTCAACACCCATTTTGACCAACCAACATGTTCTTATGAACATCAAAATCACTAAAAACCTTGCAATATAGTGATTAACAAAACCCTCAATTTCATAAACCAAAACCCTCAATTTCATGAGTAATGGGGTTTGTAACCCAACCTTAACTCAAACCCTAACTAAAACGGAAATTAAACAACAAAATTAGTATTAGGGTTTACCTCAAGCATCAATGAGAAGAATAAAGGCTAGACAGACTAAGATGAACTTCAATTTGGGCAAAAATCACCAAAACACAATTCATCCCCAGAGAACAACATCAGATGCAATTGTTGAGTCAAATTTATTTAGTTCTACTTTTGCTAACTTAACTGGTTCTATTATTTTATATGTTATTCATACAGCTGACATTGATGTTGTTGAAAATGATGCTGGTGTTGAAACTAATATTGCTAAGGGTGTTGATACTGCTAAGCAACCCTATGTGTGTAAAGGACCGGATCCAGAGGAGGTGGTTCCCAAAGTTTTACACAAGGGAGCAATACTGGCTCCAAAAGTTGCTTATCTAGTTGACCAGCTGACTATTGATCCATCAAGTGCTCTTGTTGCTGCTCACCAGCTCCTAGAAGAAGAATTGCTGGAACTTCTACATCACCTTGATCAAGTTGGTCAAGTGGATTTTCTGGACCAACTGAATGCAGCTGACAATGTCCCTAACCAGTCATTTTCTGATTTTGTTATCTCACCTGTTGCTGCTCCTCTTACTAGGTCATGGATACCTCTTAAATATGCACTTGAAAAATTTGTAGGTAAGGTGATCCAAGGTACATGATAGTGCTCCAAATGATCATATATTTAGCCGCAATATCCTTCCAATATGTAAAGTTTTAGTTGTAATTCTTCTATTTTTAAGTAATAATCGTTTATATTAAATAAGTGCGAAGACAAAAGAAGAAAACGATGATTTAAAAATGAAAACATTCAAAAAGCTCAAACGTACAAGATACAATCCAAGTGGTTCAATTTATTGATGGTTAACGTCTAAATATTGACAAGAGTACAAGTCGCGGAATGCAAAATACAAGATATCTAAGCATACGAAAAGACGTTTGAAAATTCGGAACCGATACATAAATCGAGCATCAACGCACGAGATAACGGACCTAAAATTACAAGTCAACTATGCACAAGAATATAATATAATATATATATAATTATATAAATTATATATATATTATATATATAAATATTAGGTCGACAAAGCTAGTGGCCAAAAGTTTGTGAGCTGGAATCCAGACCTCCACGATAGCGGAGCTGCAGAGGGTAAAACCTCCACGATCGTGGGCAGCCAAAATCAGAATTTGCCTATAAAAGGAATGAGCTTCTGCCGAATCCATTGCACCATCCCAATTCATTTCTCCCTCTTTTAATATATATATATATATATATATATATATATATATATATATATATATATATATATATATATATATATATATATATATATATATATATATATATATATATATATATATATATATATATATATATATATATAGTTTAGTTTTATATTAGTTAGTTTGGGTAATGTAACGGTTATTTTACGGGTTTTAAAGTCAAAATTATGTCCGTGTAAAGCTACGGTATAAATAATCATTGTAAGTTAAACTCTCCCTTTTTCAATTATGTATCGTACTTAAGTTATTATTATGCTTATTTGAGCCGAAGTAATCGTGATGTTGGACTAAATATCAAGATGGGGTTATTGAACTTTGGACCATAATTAGGGTTTGGACAAAAGACCGACACTTGTGGAAATTAGACTATGGGCTATTAATAGACTTTATATTTGATTAATATAGAGATTTACAATTTGACATATTTATAAATAGCCACATACGTTTGATCGGGTACGATGGGCGGGATATTTATAAATACTAATAATTGTTCATTTGACCGGAGACGGAGATGGATTAATAGTCAATGGACTCATTAAAACAGGGGTGGATTACTGATAGTGCTCTAAATGAACATATATTTAGTATCAATATCCTTCCAATATGTAAACCTTTTAGTTACTATTGTTCTATTTTTATGTAATAATCCTTTATATTAAATAAGACAAAAGGCGAAAACGAAGATTTGAAGACGCAAATGACCAAAAAGCTCAAATGTACAAGATACAGTCCAAGTGGTTCAATTTATTGATGAGAAACATCTAAAAATGACAAGAGTACAAGCCACGAAACGCAAAGTACAAGATATCTAAGCGTACAAAAAGACGTTCGAAAATCCGAAACCGAGACATGAACCGAGCATCAGCGCGCGAGTCAACGGAGCTAAAATTATAAGTCAACTATGCACAAGAATATAATATAATATATAATTAATTAATATATTATATATTATATAATTAATTATATATATATATATATATTATATATTATAATATTCACAGCAGCCCACGTTTAAATCAATTGGTGAGATGGATTCCTGACCTCCGCACTCGCGGAGCTTTGAAGCACAAAAACTAAGCACTCGCGGAGCTGCCTGGTCCCAAAATGCCTATAAAAGCCAACGAATTCGGACGATCAAACACACCTTTTTCTAATTCATTCTCTCTATCTCACGTATATATATATATATATATATATATATATATATATATATATATATATATATATATATATATATATATATATATATATTAATTTTAATTTTAATTTTAATTTTAAATTCTAATAATAAGGGTATGTTAGCGAATGTTGTAAGGGTGTAAGTCGAAATTATGTCCGTGTAACGCTACGCTATTTTTAATCATTGTAAGTTATGTTCAACCTTTTTAAATTAATGTCTCGTAGCTAAGTTATTATTATGCTTATTTAAGCCAAAGTAATCGTGATGTTAGGCTAAATATTAAAGACGGGGTAATTGGGCTTTGTACCATAATTGGGGTTTGGACAAAAGAACAACACTTGTGAAAATTAGACTATGGGCTATTAATGGGCTTATATTTGTTTAATTAAATGATAGTTTGTTAATTTAATATAAAGATTTACAATTGGACCTACCTATAAATAACCATATACACTCGATCGGACACGATGGGCGGGATATTTATAAGTACTAATAATCGTTCATTTAACCGGACACGGGAATGAATTAATAGTTAATGGACCTATTAAAACAGGGGTGAATTATATACAAGGACACTTGGTATAATTATAGTTTAAGTCCCGTGTTAGTTGGAATATTTGACTTCAGATATAAGGATAATTTGACGAGGACACTCGCACTTTATATTTATGACTGATGGACTGTTATGGACAAAAACCAGACGGACATATTGAATAATCCAGGACAAGGTACAATTAACCCATGGTAATAAACTAAAATCAACACATCAAACATCATGATTACGGAAGTTTAAATAAGCATAATTTATATATTTCATATTTAATTGCACTTTTAATTATCACACTTTAATTTATTGTCATTTTATTTATCGTACCTTTTAATTATCAAAAATTTAATTTTATCGCACTTTTATTTATCGCAATTTCAATATTGTTATTTACTTTACGCTTTAAATTAAGTTATATTTATTTTTAATATTTTACATTAGGTTTTAACTGGGACTAAAGTTTTAAAATCGACAAACCGGTCATTAAACGGTAAAACCCCCTTTTATAATAATAATTGTAATATATATATATTTATTTACAAATATAGTTTTAAAAATATAGCGTTAAACTTGGCGAGTTCCCTGTGGACGAACCGGACTTACTAAAAACTACACTACTGTGCGATTAGGTACACTGCCTATAAGTGTTGTAGCAAGGTTTAGGTATATCCACTCTATAAATAAATAAATAACTTGTGTAAAATTGTATCATATTTAATAGTATTTCTTAGTAAAAATATAACTATTTTGTATACACCTCTACGCACATCAAGTATTTTTGGCGTCGCTGCCGAGGAACTCCTAAACGCCGAAAGCACAACGCTAAATAAAAAAAAGATTTTTATTAAGTCGTAATCTATTTCTGTAAAAATATACGTTTTAAATATTAAAAATACAAGAAAAAGAAAAATATTTCTATATTTTTAAGTTTAGTTAATTTAAAAAGTTTATATTTTTTTTATTTATTGTGAAAAAGTTATAAAAAAAAGTAATAAGTTATATTTATATTTTTTATATACTAAAAACAGAAAAATTAAAAAGTAAAAAAAAAAACACTGAACCTGCATAGAATTCGACCTCTCAGCTGAATCTGTATCATCCGCACTCGCGGTACTTTTACCAGCTGGGATCCGCACTCGCGGAGGTCTCTGACAACTGCAACCTCAGACAGCATTAATTACGTATTAGGGTTTAAATTTAATTATTATTATTATTAATTAACCTAATTAGGGTTTATGTTTAATATTAATTAATTTTAGTTTAATTAAATTTGTATTTTTAGTTATTAATTAGTTTTATTACTTATAGAATTAATACTTTTATAAAATAATAATATAAAAATAATATTTTTATAAAAATTGTATTTTTACAACTTTAAGTATTATTTTTAAAATTTCGTAACTTTTTAATCGTTTATTCGTGATATTTATATTTTTCATTCGTAACTAGTTTTAAGTTATCGTTTTTGCCGTAGTTATTTTTATTTCTAAATTTTTAGGATTTGCCGTAAAATCCCTTAAGTGCTTTTTCTTTAGACTAAGATTTAGATGCTTTAGAATTTTGTGACGCCGTTTTATAAATTTTAGTACTTTTTAAGTTATTACCGTTTAGGATATAGTATTCCTTTTAAGCTTTAATACTTTTAGACGTAACTTTTAATTCTTAGTTTTTAGACTTTTAAGTTTCGACGCACTACGTTCTTTTTATTATTTTTCGACGTTTTTCGACGCGCTCTTTTTCTTTCTTATTTCTCGACACTCTAGTTTTTTTTAGGGCGAGTTGTGGGGAGTTGTTAGTGGATAGTTGGATTTGTAGTAATAGTTGGATTTGTTAAATTGATAGACATCCAAAATTTTCTGGTTCGTAGTAATAGTTGAATTTGTTAGTGGCGAGTTGTGGGCTTCCGATTTAAAGGGTCCTGGCTACCTGCTGCATCTATTGGCTATTCGAAACGTTGGCAAAATCAGAAACAGTTGGATTGGCCGGTCCAATCAGAGAATTACTTACACAAAGGTATGGTAATTCTACTTTTACTGATTGGGAACGTTTGTTTAATATACGTAGGCGTGTATATAGAGAATGGTGTGTGGAGTTATTGTGTAGTATTGAAATAAATGATCGGGTATCTACCTTAACCGATTGTAGTTTTATTAGATTTTTATTAGGAGGTGTGATGCGCCATATGTCTCTACTAGACATCGCTCAGGCTTTGTGTATATATACGCCTGAGGAAATAGCATCTAATGATTGTCAAAGGTTGATAGTTGACGGTAGGAGGGTTGATGAGAATTTCGATATGAATGGTGTATGGAGTAGAATGACTAGGCATAACCGATTTCGTGGGGGGAATAACTCTTATACTGATATTGATAGAGCTGAGCTAAGAGTAATCCATAGGTTCTTAGCAAACTCGATTACACAGCGATTTCGTGGGGGGAATAACTTTATTTTTATTTTTAACCTTTTGATAATAAACGCTAAATCGTTCGCTATAAAGTATTAAATTGGTATTCAATAGAATTAGGTTTTGCGACCGAAATTATTGATAACATACAAAAATTTATTACATCACTGTGAAATTTACCATTTATTCTTAAGGTATAAATATCTTTAATCAATCAACCCAAAATATTTCAAAAATTCGTCAGGAGTAAAACTAGGTAATATAGCCGAAATTACTTTACAGAAAAGAGGGGCGTATATTTTTGATAATATTTGATTGATTAAAGTGGGATAAAAGACCAAAAATATTTTTAATTTTATTTTTTACTTTGTTTTTAAAATTTATATTAAATTATTAATGTAAACTTTTTAAAATCAATAAATTTAGTTTTGTAAATATTGGAAAATTTTATATTTTTAATATAAGTTTGTATGTATAAAAACAAAAACATAATAAAAATTTTGTGTGAATTTATAAATTTCATAATATGAATTTTTAATTTTATGCATTTTAAATTTAAGTTTGGTGTGAATTTAAAAACAAAAATGTACTTTATTTCGTTAAGTTAAAAAATATGATTTTTAAAATTCGTCGTGAGTTGAAAACTAGGTCGTTGAACCGAAATTGCTCTACCCAAGGGAGGGACGAGAACTTTTATTATCATTATTTTTAATCTTATTGAATTAAAGTATGCCAAAAACATTAAAAAATCCAAAAATCTTTGCTTTTAAAACAACGCTTTAAAATGACGAAATTTTAAAATTTTGTTGAGGGACGGACTAGGTCAACATACCGAAACAACCTCGTCCTAAAAAGGAAAACAAAATTTTAAATTAATCAAGTAATTGTTTTATTAATAAAGGTTTTATTAAAAAAAAAAAAAAAAACCCCACCACTCGCGGTACTTTGTGGGTACCCACATCCGCACTCACGGAGGTAGCAAAACCCAGTTAGATAAACTGGTCGACAGACCAGTTTCCCCAAACACAAACACACCCATTTTTTTTCTGCGAAAAACACATACAAACCACTCCCAAAATCGCTATTTTTAACCAATAAACATCAAATTTTTTGCTAAAATCATGTTGAGAAGGATGCTACCAAGAAGTTTTTCAAGAAAATCGGTAATTTCTACACCTAAACACTCTTTAATTCGAATTATTAGTGTTTTTGAACAAAAATATACCTAATTTGATTTTGATAATTTCTAGTGTAATTGTGTTTAAATTGATTGTATATTATGCTTGTATAACCTAGACTGATGCTATTTAACATGATTAGAAGCCTTAAACTTCAATTTTTGAGTAATCTAGGGTTTGTGTTCTTGAGCAAAATTGGAGCTTTTTGATATAAACGGGTTATGGCCGAATTTTGTTGTTAGTTTATACTAAATTGAGTAGTGTAACATGTTTAGGTTGCTAAATGATCAAAACTTTGATCCCAAACATGATTTTCAAGAATTAAAGTGAACTTTTTGAGTCAAAAATGCATGAACTCAATTTAATTGATATGAATGCCATTTGGAACTTGTTTAATTGCTAGTTATGATTATTTTGACATGTTATTTGAGATAAAAGCTAAAGAACATTGTATACATTCTCATATATGTTCATTTGTAAAAGTGTAGAATTGTTAATATTATGAAAATGCGTATAAAGTTTAAAATAGATTAAACATGTCATTATAATTGTTTTGAATTATGATTTTGCTAACACTAATGCATATTTAGATGCACAAAAATTGTGATTAATATGTTTTGCAAACTGAAAGGGGTGAATCTTCATCCACATCTCATGCTCACAATGCTCCTCCTGAGAATGCAGAAGAACAGGAGATTAACGACCTATATAGACAAGATCTACCACATCAATACATTCCATATTCAAATATAGAATTGGCAGATTTACATCCTAATTTAAGGTTTGATCGACATTGGATAGATTATCCAAAATACCAGAGGAACTTGCACACCCTTCAGTCTAATGTTGTTGAAGTACCTAGAGTCATAGATTGGGAACCATTAGAAACAGCTGGATTGGCCGGTCCAATCAGAGAATTACTTACACAAAGGTATGGTAATTCTACTTTTACTGATTGGGAACGTTTATTTAATATACGTAGGCGTGTATATAGAGAATGGTGTGTGGAGTTATTGTGTAGTATTGAAATAAATGATCGGGTATCTACCTTAACCGATCGTAGTTTTATTACATTTTTATTAGGAGGTGCGATGCGCCATATGTCTCTACTAGACATGGCTCAGGCTTTGTGTATATATACGCCTGAGGAAATAGCATTTACTGATTGTCAAAGGTTGATAGTTGAGGGTAGGAGGGTTGATGAGAATTTTGATATGAATGGTGTATGGAGTAGAATGACTAGGCATAACCGATTTCGTAGGGGGAATAACTCTTATACTGATATTGATAGAGTTGAGCTAAGAGTAATCCATAGGTTCTTAGCAAACTCGATTACACAGCGAGGTAAGAACAAAGAGAAATAAATGAGAATGATTTATTTTATCTCATGTGTATTCGAGACCCACAGAGCGCTGTGAGTATACCTTATTGTGTGGGTTATTATTTATCAGCTATAGTTAAGAGTATACGGCCTAATGGGATAATAGGAGGTGGTATCTTTGTTACCCTAATTGTTGAGTATCTCGGTGTCGATAGAAATCGGGGGGGGGGGGGGGGGGGATTAATAATTGCAGCACCGGAACGCCGTGGTACAATTGGTTTGAAAGTATATCATGGTGCTAAGGTTTTAAAGAAAAAACATAACGCTGCAGCACCATATGATGGCTCGCATCCACAGGTCGAAAGAGATCAGCAGCAAGGTAACGCGGGAGGGGGGAATGAGATGACATAAATGCAACTTTTTATGGCTCATCATGAGTATGAAATGGCTAGACAACGAGCATTTCAAGATTGGCAGTATCATCAAAACTAAATCATGAGTCATCGTGCACACATAAATGCAACTTACATTGCGACTCCAATGCCCGTATTTCCTCCCTGGACTATACAGACCCGACCACCGTACCCTACATATGACCCAGCTCAAGTATTCTACAGTACATACGGCTATGAATGGGATCCCTACTGGCACCATCCTTATCAACCTTGATTTTCTTCTACTTTTATTTTTATTTATTTGGTAACTTGTAATTTTATACTTTTAATATTTCTTTTGATACTTTAATAGTTTTTATAATTTTCTAACCTTTCTTATTAGATTTTTAATAATTTGTGAATGTGGGGTGATATACCCAACTTAAAAAATATGTATATATATGTTTGTAGTTTATCTCATATACAAAACAGGGTAAAACATCGCATTTTCAAAGACTGGCATTAAGTTCAGCAAAAGCTAGTACTTTTGACGACAAAACGAAAAACAAATGTGATGAAACAACAAGACGGAATAAACAAATGATGTGCACCATTTATCATTCAACAAACAAACGCCAATACGTTTGGAAACTTTGGTAAAATTTAATTTTTTTTTCTACGCTAATCACCCTCAATAATTTAAATTGTTACTGATTACTTGCAAATGAGGGCATTGCAAGATCTTAAGTGCGGGAAGGGGTTAAATTCTTTCGGATTTTTAAAATTTTTTGACTTATACACTTGGTTACCATTAAAAATACTAGTAACGCAGTAGTTGTATTAGAATCTAGTGCTCTCTGATAATAAAGAACAACCCTAGTCTTATATACTGACTACCCAATTCTAGTAAAATTTTTCAAAATTTTCAATTAAATGAACTCAAAATCATGTTTATACATATTTATGAACGACAAAACTAGGTGTTAACACCGAAATTATTGTTACCTCGGAAAGGACATAAATTGAGAAACAACCCAAAATGTTAGAATTCATTTAAAATGGAATAAAGGACAATAAAAAGGCAAAGAAAGGAAAATAAAAGCCAAGTGTGGAAAAATTTACCAAGTTATTTAAAACATATGTCACATATTTCTGTAACAAATAATTGAAGATACTTTTGCTTTGGACTAAACTAATCAGTTTTACCCGGTAAATTGTAATATATTTGAAAGAAAGATTGATCTACACGATGAATCAATTCCATCGTTAAAAGGAAGTTAAGTCTTCCGAAAAAGACACGCGCTTCTTGATTTAGGTCAAGAAGTTGTCATCCAGACCAGCTGTAGGTTGACAAAAAATCTAGAAAAGTCATCTCTAAAATCAGCAGGAAATCCACTGACCTCAGCATCAAACAGGGTTGCCAAGTGGTCAGACTTATCCTAACCATGAGAGGATCTGTCTCGTAAAATGGGGAGGACGCCGTGCAAATTAGCTGGATAAGACTAATGAATCAGACCCCCAGAAAGGATAATCTCCTTAAAAGATCAAAAAATCAGCTTTTAAGACTGATATTACTCAATCCTTGAGATTGACCTTAAAGATTGAGAATTACAAACTCATGGAATTCGATGATATCTAAACTCGAGCTTGAACGAGAACATATTTTGATCAAAATTACAAACCGATTTGTTTTCTAAAAACCCATTTTCAATGCGTTCATTACCATTGAACGTAAAATCCTAGGAATTCACCTGAAATTCATTAGGTCACCTGAACCAAATCGGGTGTCAACCGTAAGAACGGTGGTTGCATAGCATGGTCAAAGACAGGACCTTGTGCCAGACCGAAAAACCATAAGGGTGAGCTTTACTATTGCTCCTACAAAGGATAGTAATTGCATCCGACACGTTATAGACCATAATTAAAAGCATGTCAGGGGACATTGCCTTAACAATTGCTTGTCCAACGCTTTCCTTTACAACCGGACGGTAGTTTACCGAAAGGTAATATACGGAGCAAGTATACTGGATGTGTTGCTTTCCCAATACAAGGTTAGCAAGTGGGTGACACAAAACCATAAGTTTTGAGCTAAAATTTTCAAATCTGAAACCCACCAAGCCCACAAAAATATTTTGCAAACACCGGTGAAGGGTTATTCCGGAAAACTTATCTAGTGTAAAAGCTAGATTGAATTTTCAAAAAGATCAAATGTTTTCATAAAGATCCAATTTACTTAGGGATCTAAATTTTCATAGTCATGTGGGACTGTAAACCACAACGTTACTATCATTGTTCATACCGCCGTATAGAAATCACTGATGTACAAAGTGTGAAGAATAAAGAAGTTATTCTAGTATTTTTATTTCAAGACTATATTGCTTGAGGACAAGCAACGCTCAAGTGTGGGAATATTTGATAATGCTAAAAACGAACCTATATTTCATAGCATTATCTCTCAAGAAAGACAAGCTTTTAGTTGCAATTGTCCTATTTACAAGTGATATTCGTTTAAATATTAAAAGGTGAAGACAAAAGATAGATTCGACGATTTGAAGACAAAAACGACCAAAAAGCTCAAAAGTACAAAGTACAATCAAAGTGGTTCAAATTATTGGTGAGAAACGTCTCGAAATTACAAGAGTACAAGACGCGAAACACAAAATACAAGATATTAAATTGTACGCAAGGACGTTCGAAAATCCGGAACCGGAACCAAAGTCAACTCTCAACGCTCGACGCAACGGACTAAAAATTACAAGTCAACTATGCACATAAATATAATATAATATATAAAATATATATATATATATATATATATATATATATATATATATATATATATATATTATATTTATATTTTAAAAACCGTCGGCAAAGCTAGGATCCAAAGAGTGAGCTGGAATCCACAGATCCGCACTCGAGGTACTTTTGTGAACGAAACCACCGCACTCACGGAACTCTACAGTACAACGTGGGCCTATAAAAGCCATCGAATTCTGCACGAATTTTACACACTTTTTTTAATCTTTTTCTCTTCTCATTCATATACGTAAATATATATATATATATATATATATATATATATATATATATATATATTATATTTTAATTTTAATTTTAATTTTAAATTCTAATAATAAGGATATGTTAGTGATTGTTGTAAGGGTGTAAGTCAAAATTATGTCCGTGTAACGCTATGCTATTTTTAGTCACTGTAAGTTATGGTTAATGTTATTTTTAATTTAATGTCTCGTAGCTAAGTTATTATTATGCTTATTTAAGCCAAAGTAATCGTGATGTTGGGCTAAATATTAAAGACGGGGTAATTGGGCTTTGTACCATAATTGGGGTTTGGACAAAAGAACAACACTTGTGAAAATTAGACTATGGGCTATTAATGGGCTTTATATTTGTTTAATTAAATGATAGTTTGTTAATTTAATATAAAGATTTACAATTGGACGTACCAATAAATAACCATATACACTCGATCGGACACGATGGGCGGAATATTTATAAGTACTAATAATCTTTCATTTAACCGGACACGGGAATGAATTAATAGTTAATGGACTTATTAAAACAGGGGTGAATTATATACAAGGACACTTGGTGTAATTATAGTTTAAGTCCCCAATTAGTTGGAATATTTGACTTCAGATATAAGGATAATTTGACGAGGACACTCGCACTTTATATTTATGACTGATGGACTGTTATGGACAAAAACCAGACGAACATATTGAATAATCCAGGACAAGGTACAATTAACCCATGGTAATAAACTAAAATCAACACGTCAAACATCATGATTACGGAAGTTTAAATAAGCATAATTTATATATTTCATATTTAATTGCACTTTTAATTATCGCACTTTAATTTATTGTCATTTTATTTATCGTACCTTTTAATTATCACAAATTTTATTTTATCGCACTTTTATTTATCGCAATTTCATTATTGTTATTTACTTTACGCTTTAAATTAAGTTATATTTATTTTTAATATTTTACATTAGGTTTTAACTGCAACTAAAGTTTTAAAATCGACAAACCGGTCATTAAATGGTAAAACCCCCTTTTATAATAATAATTGTAATATATATATTTATTTACAAATATAGTTTTAAAAATATAGCGTTAAACTTGGCGAGTTCCCTGTGGACGAACCGGACTTACTAAAAACTACACTACTGTACGATTAGGTACACTGCCTATAAGTGTTGTAGCAAGGTTTAGGTATATCCACTCTATAAATAAATAAATAACTTGTATAAAATTGTATCATATTTAATAGTATTTCTTAGTAAAAATATAACTATTTCTTAGTAAAAATAACTTGTGTAAAACTGTATATTACCTTTCGGTAAACTACCGTCCGATTGTAAAGGAAAGCGTTGAACAAGCAACTGTTAAGGCAATGCCCCCTGACATGCTTTTAATTATGGTCTATAACGTGTCGGATGCAATTACTATCCTTTGTAGGAGCAATAGTAAAGCTCACCCTTATGGTTTTTCGGTCTGGCACAAGGTCCTGTCTTTGACCATGCTATGCAACCACCGTTCTTACGGTTGACACCCGATTTTCAGGTGACCTAATGAATTCCAGGTGAATTCCTAGGATTTTACGGTCAATGGTAATGAACGCATTGAAAATGGGTTTTTAGAAAACAAATCGGTTTGTAATTTTGATCAAAATATTTTCTCGTTCAAGCTCGAGTTTAGATATCATCGAATTCCATGAGTTTGTAATTCTCAATCTTTAAGGTCAATCTCAAGGATTGAGTAATATCAGTCTTAAAAGCTGATTTTTTGATCTTTTAAGGAGATTATCCTTTCTGGGGGTCTGATTCATTAGTCTTATCCAGCTAATTTGCACGGCGTCATCTCCATTTTACCAGACAGATCCTCTCACGGTTAGGATAAGTCTAACCACTTGGCAACCCTGTTTGATGCTGAGGTCCGTGGATTTTCTGCTGATTTTAGAGATGACTTTTCTAGATTTTTCGTCAACCTACAGCTGGTCTGGATGACAACTTCTTGACCTAAATTAAGAAGCGCGTGTCTTTTTCGGAAGACTTTACTTCCTTTTAACGATGGAATTGATTCATCGTGTAGATCCATCTTTCTTTCAAATATATTACAATTTACCGGGTAAAACTGATTAGTTTAGTCCAAAGCAAAAGTATCTTCAATTATTTGTTACAGAAATATGTGACATATGTTTTAAATAACTTGGTAAATTTTCCCACACTTGGCTTTTATTTTCCTTTCTTTGCCTTTTTATTGTCCTCTATTTCATTTTAAATGAATTCTAACATTTTGGGTTGTTTCTCAATTTATGTCCTTTCCGAGGTAACAATAATTTCGGTGTTAACACCTAGTTTTATCGTTCATAAATATGTATAAACATGATTTTGAGTTCAAATAATTGAAAATTTTGAAAATTTTTACTAGAATTGGGTAGTCAGTATATAAGACTAGGGCTGTTTTTTATTATCAGAGAGCACTAGATTCTAATACAACTACTGCGTTACTAGTATTTTTAATGGTAACCAAGTGTATAAGTCAAAAAATTTTAAAAATCCGAAAGAATTTAACCCCTTCCCACACTTAAGATCTTGCAATGCCCTCATTTGCAAGAAATCAGTAACAATTTAAATTATTGAGGGTGATTAGCGTAGAAAAAAAGTAATTAAATTTTACCAAAGTTTCCAAACATATTGGCGTTTGTTTGTTGAATGATAAATGGTGCACATCATTTGTTCATTTCGTCTTGTTGTTTCATCACATTTTTTTTTTCATTTTGTTGTCAAAAGTACTAGCTTTTGCTGAACTTAATGTCAGTCTTTGAAAATGCGCTGTTTTACCCTGTTTTGTACATGAGATAAACTACAAACATATATATACATATTTTTTAAGTTGGGTATATCACCCCACATTCACAAATTATTAAAAATCTAATAAGAAAAGTTAGAAAATTATAAAAATATTAAAGTATCAAAAGAAATATTAAAAGTATAAAATTACAAGTTACCAAATAAATAAAAATAAAAGTAAAAGAAAGTCAAGGTTGATAAGGATGGTGCCAGTAGGGATCCCATTCATAGCCGTATGTACTGTAGAATGCTTGAGCTGGGTCATATGTAGGGTACGGTGGTCGGGTCTGTATAGTCTAGGGAGGAAATACGGGCATTGGAGTCGCAATGTAAGTTGCATTTATGTGTGCACGATGACTCATGATTTGGTTTTGATGATACTGCCAATCTTGAAATGCTCGTTGTCTAGCCATTTCATACTCATGATGAGCCATAAAAAGTTGCATTTATGTCATCTCATTCCCCCCTCCCGCGTTACCTTGCTGCTGATCTCTTTCGACCTGTGGATGCGAGCCATCATATGGTGCTGCAGCGTTATGTTTTTTCTTTAAAACCTTAGCACCATGATATACTTTCAAACCAATTGTATCACGGGGTTTCGGTGCTGCAATTATTAATCCCCCCCGATTTCTATCGACACTGAGATACTCAGCAATTAGGGTAACAAAGATACCACCTCCTATTATCCCATTAGGCCGTATACGCTTAACTATAGCTGATAAATAATAACCCACACAATAAGGTATACTCACAGCGCTCTGTGGGTCTCGAATACACATGAGATAAAATAAATCATTCTCATTTACTTTCTCTTTGTTCTTACCTCGCTGTGTAATCGAGTTTGCTAAGAACCTATGGATTACTCTTAGCTCAACTCTATCAATATCAGTATAAGAGTTATTCCCCCCACGAAATCGGTTATGCCTAGTCATTCTACTCCATACACCATTCATATCAAAATTCTCATCAACCCTCCTACCCTCAACTATCAACCTTTGACAATCAGTAGATGCTATTTCCTCAGGCGTATATATACACAAAGCCTGAGCCATGTCTAGTAGAGACATATGGCGCATCGCACCTCCTAATAAAAATGTAATAAAACTACGATCGGTTAAGGTAGATACCCGATCATTTATTTCAATACTACACAATAACTCCACACACCATTCTCTATATACACGCCTACGTATATTAAATAAACGTTCCCAATCAGTAAAAGTAGAATTACCATACCTTTGTGTAAGTAATTCTCTGATTGGACCGGCCAATCCAGCTGTTTCTAATGGTTCCCAATCTATGACTCTAGGTACTTCAACAACATTAGACTGAAGGGTGTGCAAGTTCCTCTGGTATTTTGGATAATCTATCCAATGTCGATCAAACCTTAAATTAGGATGTAAATCTGCCAATTCTATATTTGAATATGGAATGTATTGATGTGGTAGATCTTGTCTATATAGGTCGTTAATCTCCTGTTCTTCTGCATTCTCAGGAGGAGCATTGTGAGCTTGAGATGTGGATGAAGATTCACCCCTTTCAGTTTGCAAAACATATTAATCACAATTTTTGTGCATCTAAATATGCATTAGTGTTAGCAAAATCATAATTCAAAACAATTATAATGACATGTTTAATCTATTTTAAACTTTATACGCATTTTCATAATATTAACAATTCTACACTTTTACAAATGAACATATATGAGAATGTATACAATGTTCTTTAGCTTTTATCTCAAATAACATGTCAAAATAATCATAACTAGCAATTAAACAAGTTCCAAATGGCATTCATATCAATTAAATTGAGTTCATGCATTTTTGACTCAAAAAGTCCACTTTAATTCTTGAAAATCATGTTTGGGATCAAAGTTTTGATCATTTAGCAACCTAAACATGTTACACTACTCAATTTAGTATAAACTAACAACAAAATTCGGCCATAACCCGTTTATATCAAAAAGCTCCAATTTTGCTCAAGAACACAAACCCTAGATTACTCAAAAATTGAAGTTTAAGGCTTCTAATCATGTTAAATAGCATCAGTCTAGGTTATACAAGCATAATATACAATCAATTTAAACACAATTACACTAGAAATCATCAAAATCAAATTAGGTATATTTTTGTTCAAAAACACTAATAATTCGAATTAAAGAGTGTTTAGGTGTAGAAATTACCGATTTTCTTGAAAAACTTCTTGGTAGCATCCTTCTCAACATGATTTTAGCAAAAAATTTGATGTTTATTGGTGAAAAATAGCGATTTTGGGAGTGGTTTGTATGTGTTTTTCGCAGAAAAAAAATGGGTGTGTTTGTGTTTGGGGAAACTGGTCTGTCGACCAGTTTATCTAACTGGGTTTTGCTACCTCCGCGAGTGCGGATGTGGGTACCCACAAAGTACCGCGAGTGGTGGGCTTTTTTTTTTTTTTTAATAAAACCTTTATTAATAAAACAATTACTTGATTAATTTAAAATTTTGTTTTCCTTTTTAGGACGGGGTTGTTTCGGTATGTTGACCTAGTCCGTCCCTCAACAAAATTTTAAAATTTCGTCATTTTAAAGCGTTGTTTTAAAAGCAAAGATTTTTGGATTTTTTAATGTTTTTGGCATACTTTAATTCAATAAGATTAAAAATAATGATAATAAAAGTTCTCGTCCCTCCCTTGGGTAGAGCAATTTCGGTTCAACGACCTAGTTTTCAACTCACGACGAATTTTAAAAATCATATTTTTTAACTTAACGAAATAAAGTACATTTTTGTTTTTAAATTCACACCAAACTTAAATTTAAAATGCATAAAATTAAAAATTCATATTATGAAATTTATAAATTCACACGAAATTTTTATTATGTTTTTGTTTTTATACATACAAACTTATATTAAAAATATAAAATTTTCCAATATTTACAAAACTAAATATATTGATTTTAAAAAGTTTACATTAATAATTTAATATAAATTTTAAAAACAAAGTAAAAATAAAATTAAAAATATTTTTGGTCTTTTATCCCACTTTAATCAATCAAATATTATCAAAAATATACGCCCCTCTTTTCTATAAAGTAATTTCGGCTATATTACCTAGCTTTACTCCTGATGAATTTTTGAAATATTTTGGGTTGATTGATTAAAGATATTTATACCTTAAGAATAAATGGTAAATTTCACAGTGATGTAATAAATTTTTGTATGTTATCAATAATTTCGGTCGCAAAACCTAATTCTATTGAATACCAATTTAATACTTTATAGCGAACGATTTAGCGTTTATTATCAAAAGGTTAAAAATAAAAATAAAAATAAAAACTGAAAAATGTACAAACTTACCTGTGAAATAGAATTCTCAGTGACCTATTTTAGCCCACTCATAAGAGAGTCGGACTAATTGGTTTTCCATAGCTACATAGGCGTAACCTCGAGCATTCAATGTTTTTTCTTCGAAATATATGAACGGTCCATCTCTGCATAAAGTAACAAACTCGGTATTGGAATATGTTTGATTATTTGAACATTTACCTTCGTTTGACCATTTTCCGCATTTGTGACATATTTCAAGGAGTCATGCTCTTCTTTTCACTGTGGATTTTGATTTTCCTTTACCAAAATGTAACTTATTATTTTCGTTCCTGGATTCTTTTCTTACTCCGTCCAATTTACCTCTGATTAATGATACCAATTCACTTGGAAGGGTGTCATTATTATGTTTAGTGATCAAAGCGTGTAGCATTAGACCATGGTTTAGTTCACAGGAAGTCTTCATCTCGTAAAACCTAAAAAAAATAAAAATTCAGAATGGGGGGAGAAGGCTAGTTCTTTAGGGTCTGCTAGGGAAAGACCATTCAGATTTCATTCTCGAGAACTACACGAAAACAGAACATCTAACTCTAACAGAAATATATATTATCCTTTAAAGACTTGATTCTCCCCACACTTAGTTAGTTGTGGTATCGAAATTGTGATTAACTTCGTTGTCAACTTCCATTGGACTATCTATGTAATGTTTAACTCTGTGACCATTAACCTTAAATTCAATACCATTTGAATTTATTAATTCTACTGTTCCGTACGGGAAAACTTTTTTGACTATGAATGGTCCAGACCATCTTGATTTTAATTTTCCAGGAAATAACTTGAATCGTGAATTGAAAAGAAGAACTCTGTCTCCTTCTTTAAATTCTTTTGAACTTCTGATTCTTTTATCATGCCATTTCTTTGTTCTTTCTTTATAGATTAACAAATTTTCGTATGCTTCATGTCTCAATTCTTCTAATTCATTTAATTAACTTAATCGTAGACATCCAGCTTCATGTAAATCAAGATTACATGTCTTCAAAGCCCAAAATGCTTTGTGTTCAATTTCTACTGGAAGATGACATGCTTTTTCGTAAACGAGTTTAAAAGGTGCGGTTCCAATTGGAGTTTTGTAAGCTGTTCTAAAAGCCCAGAGTGCATCCTCCAATTTCATGGACCATTCCTTCGGATTTGATCCTACGGTTTTCTCTAGAATACGTTTTAAAGCTCGGTTGGTATTTTCAACTTGTCCACCTGTTTGTGGATGATAAGCTGTTGAGAGTTTATGAGTTACTCCATATCTTTTGAGAACTTTCTCAAGTTGATTATTACAGAAATGAGTACCCCGATCACTTATTAAAGCTTTCGGTGTTCCAAACCTAGCAAAAAGACGTTTTAAAAAGTTGACTACAACTCGTGCATCGTTAGTCAGGAGAGCCTGTGCTTCAGCCCATTTAGATACATAATCAATGGCAATGAGAATGTAGATATTATTATGAGATTTTGGAAATGGACCCATAAAGTCAATACCCCAAATGTCAAATACTTCACATACTTGAATGAAATTTTGTGGCATTTCATTACGTTGACTTATTTTTCTGACCCTTTGACATGCATCACAGGATTTGCAAAGAAGATGTGCGTCTTTGAAAATTGTAGGCCAATAGAATCCAGCATCATAAACTTTTCTTCCTGTAAGTTGAGGCCCATAATGCCCTCCTGTTGGTCCTGTGTGACAATGGTTTAAGATTTTACTAGCTTCTTCTCCGAATACACATCGGCGTATTATTCCATCGGGACAACTTTTAAACAAATGTGGATCTTCCCAGAAATAGTGTTTTATATCACTAAAGAATTTCTTTCGTTTTTGGTACGACAATTCTTTTTCAAGGAATCTATATACTAAATAGTTTGCATAATCTGCAAACCATGGAATTTCACTATAATCTATCTTCAATAGATATTCATCTGGAAAGTTGTCTTGTATGGCCGATTCATTCAGAACTTCTAATTTAGGATTTTCAAGACGAGAAAGATGATCAGCGGCGAGATTTTCTGCTCCCTTTTTGTCTCGAATTTCAATATCGAACTCTTGTAAGAGTAAGATCCAACGGATTAATCGTGGTTTAGCATCTTGTTTTGAAAATAGGTATCTAAGAGCAGAATGGTCGGTATAGACCACTGTTTTAGCTAGAATTAGATATGAACGAAATTTGTCAAAAGCAAAGACAATAGCAAGGAGTTCTTTTTCAGTAGTTGTATAGTTCGTTTGTGCTCCTTGTAACGTCTTACTAGCATAATAAATAGGTTGAAATCGTTTTTCAATCCTTTGTCCTAAAACGGCTCCCATTGCAAAATCACTTGCATCGCACATTAGTTCAAACGGTAAATTCCAATTTGGAGTTATCATAATCGGCGCATTAGTGAGTTTTTCTTTAAGAATACTAAAAGATTTGATGCATTCATCTGAAAAGATGAACGGAGCATCATTTTCTAGGAGTTTATTCATAGGAGTGGCAATTTTAGAAAAATCTTTTATGAAACGTCGGTAAAAACCGGCATGCCCTAGAAAACTCCTAACTCCTCTAACATTGGTGGGATGTGGAAGTTTAGCAATTACATCTACTTTAGCTTTATCCACTTCAGTTCCTTCTTTTGAAATTTTATGTCCAAGAACGATGCCTTCTTTAACCATGAAATGGAAATTTTCCCAATTAAGAACTAGATTTGATTGTTCGCATCTAATAAGCATTCGTTCAAGATTAACTAGACATGAATCAAAAGTATCACCGAAGACTGAAAAGTCATCCATGAAAACTTCCATGCATTCTTCTATCATGTCGTGAAAAATCGCCATCATGTACCTTTGAAAGGTTGCAGGGGCGTTGCAAAGTCCAAATGGTATGCGTTTGTAAGCAAAAGTACCATAAGGGCACGTGAACGTTGTTTTCTCTTGGTCCTCGGGTGCTATTGGAATATGAAAATATCCGGAAAAACCATCAAGAAAACAATAGTAACTATTTCCGGCTAATCTTTCCAACATTTGATCAATGAAAGGTAAGGGAAAGTGATCTTTTCTGGTGGCGTCATTTAATTTTCAATAATCAATACAAACACGCCATCCTGTTACAGTCCTAGTAGGAATAAGCTCATTTTTCTCATTTGTGATGACAGTCATGCCACCCTTCTTAGGTACGCATTGAACTGGGCTTACCCATGGACTATCAGAAATTGGATAAATTAAACCTGCATCTAGCAGTTTAATAATTTCTTTCTTAACAACATCTTGCATATTAGGATTTATTCTTCGTTGGCGTTGCACATACGTTTTATGACCTTCTTCCATAAGGATTTTATGTGTGCAATACGAAGGACTTATCCCTTTAATATCATGAATCTTCCATGCAATAGCTGGTTTATGAGCTTTTAACACAGAAATGAGTTGAGATTTTTCATTTTCAGTAAGAGAAGACGATATTATTACAGGTAATTCAGATTCACCATGTAAATAAGCATATTCCAAATGGTTTGGAAGTGGCTTTAACTCTAATGTCGGTGGTTCTTCTATCGATGATTTGTATCGATATCTGTCTTCCTCTTTTAGCATTTGAATTTCTTCTGTTGTTGGTTCATATCCATTAGCCATATGTGTAGCTAACATTTTAGTTTCATCAATTGGTTCAGTTCCTTCTCCTAAAGAACATTCTCCTGTTCCTTGTAATTCTGGAAATTCTTCTAACAATTCTGCATGTGAATCTATAGTTTGAATATAATAACATGTATCATCTGCAGATTTTGGTTGTTGCATGGCTCTATCCACTGAAAAGGTAACACTCTCGTCCTCTATACTTAGGGTCAGTTTCTTACCAAACACGTCTATTATTGCCTTAGCTGTGTTTAAGAATGGTCTTCCTAATATAAGAGGTACTCGAGAATCTTCTTCCATGTCCAGAATAACAAAATCTACTGGAAATACTAAAGTACCAACTTTAACTAGCATGTTCTCCATTATCCCTCTGGGATATTTTACTGATCGATTGGCTAGTTGTATGCTTATTCGTATTGGTTTCAATTCTCCAAGGTCTAGTTTAGCGTATAGTGAATACGGAATTAAATTTATACTAGCACCTAAGTCTGCCAATGCTTCTATTGAACTAAGACTACCCAGAAAATATGGAATTGTGAAACTTCCTGGTTCAGAAAATTTTTCTGGTATCTTATTCAACAGTACTGCAGAACAATTAGCATTCATAGTAACAGCCGAGAGTTCTTCCATTTTCTTTCTATTTGTGATTAGATCTTTCAAGAATTCAGCATATCTAGGCATTCCTGAAATCACATCAATGAAAGGAAGATTTACATTTATTTGTTTAAACATATCCAAGAATTTGGATTGCTCGGCTTCAAGTCTCTCTTTTCTCATTTTACTCGGGTAAGGAAGTGGTGGTTGGTATGGTTTAACATAAGGTTTAGCCTTAACTGTGTTATCTTCATTAACCTTTTCAACTACCGGTTCTTTTTCCTTATCTTGATCAGATTGTGGTTCTTGTGGAGTAGGAATAGCTTCATCAAAAATTACAGGTATTTCAGGTGGTTTAAGTGTAATACCACTTCTTGTGGTAATGACTTTAGCTATTTCATTCCGGGGGTTAGCATTTGTATCACTAGGTAGACTTTCTGTTTTTCTTTCACCTATTAACCTTGCTAGGTTACTTACTTCTTGTTCCAGATTTTGAATAGAAGCTTGTTGATTTCTAAATGCTTGAGCATTTTGTTCATTGGTTTGTTTCTGAGATGTGAAAAACTGCGTTTGAGATTCAACTAGCTTTGACATCATATCTTCTAAATTTGGCTTTTTATCATCGGTTTGTGGTGGTTTATTTTGAAAATTAAGTCTTTGCTGATTGTAAGTATTGTTGGATACTTGTTGATTACTAGGACCTTGTTGATTGTTATATGGAACATTTCGGTTATAATTCTGGTTTTTATTGTAGATTGGTCTTGGCGGTTGATAATTATTCTGATAATTATTTCTAGGCCTTTGGTTTATGTATGAAACATTCTCTCTTTGTTCCATTGTTAGTTCAATACTGAGACAATCTTTTGTTAAATGTGGTCCTCCACACTGCTCACAACTAATTCGTATTGAGTGAATATCCTTAGTCATCTTTTCCATTCGTCTCTCGACAGCATCTATCTTTGCAGAAATAGAATCTAGGTCATGGCTAGAATCGGCTCTAGCTGCTTTAGATGATCTAACGATATCTTTTTCTTGGTGCCACTCATGTGAGTGGGAAGTGTAACAGACTGAAACCCGGGCTAGTTGTAAGTTGTCTATTTTTACCTTTAGGGTTTGTGCTTAGTCTTAAGTGCTTTTATTTTAATTATTTTATTAGTGTTTTATTATATTTGTGTTGTGTCCAGTTTGTGATAAGGGTCCAAGAACAGGTTTGTTTATTTTATTTGGACTTCGTTTGGATTACCTAATCTTGTGCGAAAGATATCAGATAACTAGTAAATACCCGTGTGTTGTGGGGTATGAGGTTTTAACCCCAAATTAAGTGTGAGACCAGCTAATTCCTCTCAATTGCTCCTGAACCTTCCTCTCACTCACTCTCACCTAACTTCACCTCCTTCAAACAACCCTAAATCATTTGATCTCGAATTAAAGCTTGATTTTGGTGTCAAATCGTTCCTTATGTTGTTGTGATTCTAACAAGGTAAAGTTTATCTGATTTCGTGATCAAATCAGTGTCAAAATGGGTGTTTTAGTTAAGTTTTATGAAAGTGGGTTTTGATGTCCAAATTGGTTCAATTTGTTGTTGTTTGTTCATAAAAGTTGTGGGTTTATGTTTCTAAATGTTTAGTGTAAAAGATGTAACCAGTTTTGAGGTCAAAAACGTGTCCAAAGTTGAGATTTAGTGATTTTGGGTTGAAACCCGTCACTTTGCTGCTGTTACAGCTGATGAACTACCTTCGGCCGATGGTCGTTGACCATCGACCGATGGTGAGGACGATCGGCCGATGGACGAGACCATCGACCGATGGTGTAAGATTTCTGACCAGCGGATGTAATTTTGACGATCGACCGATTGGGGGAGACCATCGACCGATGGTGTGTTGACGATCGGCCGATGGATGGGACCATCGACCGATGGTCTTAGACAGTGAAATTCTTACTAAGTGTGGAATTCTAGCCGTTATGCTGCCCGTTTGTATTTTGGTGTTCAGGATGTAAATTTTTAAAGTGCACAAGTGTTAAGCATGAAAATTTTAGCGGACGCAAATTTTTACTAATTTGCTATAATTCGCTGTAAGTGTGTCTAATCTTGATGGGAACACTATTCTAACTTGGTTTTTGCTGTTCTCAGGAGATAAGGACAAGGAGGAAGCTCAGAAATAATAACTGAGCAGTTGCTGGTAATTGGTGAGTGGGTCTATCTACGGATAGAGTTTAAGTAGCATATCATGCTACTGTGGTTGACTCTTTTACCATGCATAGTGTAGGAATTGCCATGATAGAATAATATCATTTGCCTGATGTTGTATGTGAATTATGTGTACACTGTGTGAATGGCACCAGTCGGGCCTAGGGAGACTGGGGACTCGAGACCGTGCCTAGGAGAGGTTAGAGTCCGTATGAGGTCAACCGTGCCTAGGGGAGGTTGGGTCCATAGGCTACTGATTGTAGAGTATAGTGTGAATGATGCATCCCCTGCATCTGGATAACTATACTGTGAATTGAGTAGCAGGGACTATCGGTAGACTCAGGCCCGATCAGCTGGGAGTCGTGTGCTCGTACAAGCCGCCAATCCTCGTATTGTCTTTTGTATGCTAGTTGGTAGTTAGCAGGTATTGTTGATGTATATAGCTTGTGTGTGACTTAAGCTATATCTGTTAGATAGATTCCATTCACTTAGCGGTGCGCTAATCCCCCACATGTTTTCCCCTTGCAGGTTTAGGTACTGCTAGTCGGGATGGGTGATACAGCAGATGACATGTTTGACAACCCAACTCTGATGAGGACTTTTGTATAAATAATGTTTTGTGATAACGTAACACCGTTGTGTAAACTTAAACGTAATGACGTGACTTATATTGTGTTTGTTAATAAAGTCTTCCGCTGTGTATTAAAAAAAAAAATGGCCGCTGTTACAAGTTGGTATCAGAGCATGGTTTGGCAGCCAATACGTGAGCGTACTTTGTTCCCAAACCCTGAGGCAAGTCAAACATGTCTGTAGGAGTGGGGGCTAAGTGAAAATAGGATATACGTGTGTTAGTTGTGATTGAACTAACTGTTATCCACTAAGCTTTTGTGTAAGCTGTTTTGTAGCACAGGTATGGCTGATAGAAACGCAACTGGCCCATCCAACCCCGGAACATTTAGAGCACCAGAAGAGGGTGTTGAGTCTGATGATGATCAGAGTAGTTACATCCTTCAATTAGAAAGTAAGCTAAAAGAGGCCGAGGACAAAATTAATGAGCTTGAATTGGCAAGGCATTCTGGAAATGATGATACACCACCTGGATTCCCAACCGCGCAATCCCAAACGATACCTAATGTGCACCAGAACCAGTTTCAGAATCAAATACCTAACCAATATTATATGCCACCGTAAAACACTTTTACTTACCAAAATCCCATGATGATGAATCCATACCAAATGCAAATGTTCCAACAACCTTACATGCAACCACCCAAAAAGTGTACTTATAAGAACTTCCGTGATTGCAAACCCTCTGAGTTCTCTGGAAGTACTGATCCGACTGTAACTCTCAATTGGTTGCGAGAAGTTGAAAGGGTATTTGAAGCGTGTTAGTGTGAACCCGAGCTGAAGGTAACATATGCTAGTAGACTGTTGAAAGGTAGGGCTATGATTTGGTGGGATTCTTTGATTTCTAGTATACCAAAAGAGCAAGTGAGTATGATCACATGGGAGCAGTTTCATGGGAAGGTGTGTGAACAGTATTGTAATCCTTTTGATATGAACCGAATCAAGACTGAGTTTCTTGAAATGAAGATGACACCTCAAATGACGATCGACGAGGTAGTAGAGAAGTATATGGATAAACTGAGGTTTGTACAACAATGGGTGCCAGACGAAGTGTCTCGTATCCAGCATTTTGTTAATATCATTCTGCCTGAGTACAGAACGTTTGTTAGAACAGCTACGTCGTTGTCTCAAGCGGTTGTGATGGCTAAGATGGTAGAAAGTGATGTTCAGGCCGCCAGAAACAGAATGTTTGGTAATGTGCTACAACAAGGTGGGCAAGTATCTGGTCAATCAGGATCTAAATCCAAGAAGTCTAGTGGGTTTAAATCGAAGAGTAAAAGTGGTCAGAATAGTTCTGGATCTGGATCAGGTAAAGGGAATTGGTGTCACACGTGTCGATCTTCTCACAGTGGTCAGTGTTCTGAGGCTACAAGAAGATGCTTAAAGTGTGGTGTTGTTGGGCATGAGTCTTCGGCATGCCCGTATCCGAATAGTGTATGTTGGAGTTGTCACAAACCAGGGCATCGTGCAATTAGTTGTCCGTCGAAGAGTGGTAGTTCCGGGGCAGGGTCAGGGTCAGGGGTGCGTTCAGCATCAGCCGTAGGGTCAACTGCCTCGAGTGGGCAGAAGAGGAAGAACCCTCCAACAGCAGAGGCTAGAGCTTTTCAGATGTCAGTTGAGAATGCTGTGGCAACCGACGAAGTGATCACCGGTATGTTTCTAATCAACTCAATACCTGCTCGTGTATTGTTTGATTGTGGTGCCAATAGGTGTTTTATGTCCCTAGATTTCTATGCTAAGTTGAATTTACCAGCTAATGTGTTACCCAAGCCGGTTAGTGTAGAAGTAGCCGATGGTAAGATCACACCAGTCACAACATATGTGTCTGGGGTTTGTATAGAGATTGAAGGGAAGTCTTTCCCGGTGACTTGTTTAGTGTTACCTATTCCTAGCTTTGATGTAGTATTAGGAATGGATTGGTTGAGCTCGCTTAGGGCTAATATTAAGTGTGATAGGAAAATGATTACCTTTCGTTCGACCGATAGAACCCGTGTTGTGGCCCGAGGGGAGCGAGGCGGGTATAATTTTCCGTTGATAACCATGATGAAAGCGAAAAAGTCGATGGAAAAGGGTTGTGATTCGTTTCTTGCGTATGTGATTGATGCGAAGAAAGAAAAGAGAACAGTGGCCGATATTCCAGTAGTATCAGAATTTCCCGAAGTGTTCCCAGATGAGTTACCAGGTCTGCCGCCGGTAAGGGAAGTCGAATATAAGATTGAGATGGTTCCTGGAACAACTCCAGTTGCAAAAGCTCCATACCGATTAGCGCCGTCTGAAATCCGTGAAATGATATCACAGATTCAAGAACTATTAGATCGTGGGTTTATCCAACCGAGTTCTTCACCGTGGGGTGCTCCGGTATTGTTTGTTAAAAAGAAAGATGGGTCAATGCGTATGTGTATTGATTATCATGAATTGAACAAAAGAACAGTGAAGAATAAGTATCCGTTACCTCGAATAGACGATTTGTTCGACCAGTTACAGGGTGCTTCATTCTTTTCTAAGATAGACTTACGATCCGGATATCATCAGGTTCGTGTTGCTGAATCAGATATACCGAAAACAGCGTTCAGAACAAGGTATGGTCATTATGAATTTCTTGTCATGCCGTTTGGGTTGACGAATGCGCCAGCAGTCTTCATGGATCTAATGAATAGAGTGTGTCGTCCATTCTTAGATAAGTTTGTGATTGTGTTTATTGATGATATATTGGTGTATTCGAAAACAGAGAGTGAACATGCTGAACATCTGAGATTGGTTTTGAACTTGTTAAAACGTGAGCAACTATTTGCAAAATTTTCAAAGTGTGAATTTTGGTTACGTGAAGTGCAGTTTTTGGGTCATGTGATTTGTACCGAGGGTATAAAAGTTGATCCGACAAAGATAGAAGCGGTAATGAATTGGAATTCTCCGAGGACTCCGACTGAGATTAAGAGTTTTCTGGGATTGGCTGGTTATTATCGCAGGTTTATCAAAGATTTCTCTAAAATAGCGGGTCCATTGACTAAGTTGACTCGTAAAGATGTAGCCTTTCGATGGACTGATGAACAGGAAAAGGCTTTTCAGATTTTGAAACAGCTACTGTGTCAGGCACCAGTGTTAGCTTTACCAGAAGGTTCAGACAACTTCGTGGTATACTGTGATGCATCATATGCTGGGTTGGGTTGTGTATTAATGCAAGGAGATAAAGTAATCGCCTACGCCTCACGACAGTTGAAAGTTCATGAGAAGAATTATCCAGTGCATGATCTTGAAATGGCTGCAGTAGTGTTTGCTTTGAAACTGTGGAGACATTATTTGTATGGAACTCATTGTGTTATTTGTACAGATCATAAGAGTTTGCAATATATCTTCTCACAGAAAGAATTGAATATGCGTCAGAGACGGTGGCAAGAGTTGATCAAAGATTATGATTGTGAAATTAAATACCATCCGGGTAAGGCAAATGTGGTTGCAGATGCGCTAAGTCGTAAAAAGTCAAGTGAAAATGTGAAATTTCTTAGTTTGAATATAACTTCAGATTTGATTAACAGCTTAAAAACCATTCAGGCCTGTGCTTTAGAGGACGAACATATTAAATCTGAACAAATGACCAAACGAAAAGTGGACTTAATTGATGACTCACGTGGACTAAAGACCTTAAACAATCGTGTTTGGGTGCCTAAGCTTGGAGATTTGAGGGATTTAATCATGACGGAAGCTCACAAATCCAGATTGACAGTACATCCGGGTAGTAATAAGATGTATCATGATTTGAAAGCAGTGTATTGGTGGCCGACAATGAAAACAGATATCGCTCGATATGTCGAAAAGTGCCATATTTGTGCTCAAGTGAAGGCAGAACATCAGAAACCTTATGGTTCGCTACGTCAGTTACAGATTCCAGAGTGGAATTGGGAACATATAACGATGGATTTTGTGACCAAATTACCTCGAACTCAGAAACGACATGATATGATTTGGGTAATAGTGGATCGTCTAACTAAAAGTGCTCATTTTCTTGCTACTCGTGAGACAGCTTCGTTAAGTGAGTTAGCCGATTTGTATGTGAAAGAAATAGTTAGTCGACATGGTGTGCCGTTATCGATCGTTTCAGACAGAGATTCCAGATTTGTGTCGAATTTTTAGAACAGTCTTCAACAAAATTTGGGTACACGTGTGAATTTAAGTACAGCTTATCATCCTCAGACAGATGGTCAGAGTGAAAGAACGATACAGACTTTGGAGGATATGTTAAGGGCTTGTGTGTTAGAATACGGTGGTTCGTGGGATACACATTTACCGTTGGTCGAATTCGCGTATAATAATTCATATCATTCGAGTATAGGAATGCCGCCCTATGAAATGTTGTACGGTCGTCGTTGCAGAACTCCGACTTGTTGGTTAGAAGCCGGGGAGAAGCAGTTTGCAGGTCCCGAAATTGTTCAAATGACAGCCGAAAAAGTTGCAATTGCGAGAGAAAAGTTGAAAGCCGC
The DNA here is from genome assembly GCF_046630445.1 of Rutidosis leptorrhynchoides. Lineage (NCBI taxonomy): Eukaryota > Viridiplantae > Streptophyta > Magnoliopsida > Asterales > Asteraceae > Rutidosis > Rutidosis leptorrhynchoides. The sequence goes on along the minus strand of NC_092337.1, from coordinate 339,595,976 downwards.
TAGAGATAGGCAGAAAATGTATGTTGATCCGCGTAGACGTCCGGTAACCTTTAATGTGGGTGAATGAGTGTATCTGAAAGTTTCGCCGTGGAAAGGGGTTATCAGATTCGGTAAACGTGGTAAGTTAGCACCGAGATTTATTGGTCCATTTCTGATCAGTGAAGTGTTGAATGATCAGACTGTGGTGCTAGATCTTCCACCAGAGTTAGCCGGTATTCATAATACATTTAACGTGTGTTATCTTCGAAAGTGTAAAGTCGATGATGAAACACAACTTCTTCCTTTAGAAGATTTAAGGGTCGATTTGAATAAGAAATTGGTGGAAGAGCCGGTCCGTGTAGTTGACCGAAAGGTGACTAAGTTGAGAAATAAAGAGATACCGATGGTATTGATCGAGTGGAAACACAGTTTGGGTTCTAATCTTACGTGGGAAACGGAAGAGTTGATGAGAAACCGCTATCCTTATTTGTTTGACCAAGACCAGATTCCGAGGACGGAATCTCCTTAAGGGGGGTGGATTTGTAACAGACTGAAACCCGGGCTAGTTGTAAGTTGTCTATTTTTGCCTTTAGGGTTTGTGCTTAGTCTTAAGTGCTTTTATTTTAATTATTTTATTAGTGTTTTATTATATTTGTGTTGTGTCCAGTTTGTGATAAGGGTCCCAGAACAGGTTTGTTTATTTTATTTGGACTTCGTTTGGATTACCTAATCTTGTGCGAAAGATATCAGATAACTGGTAAATACCCGTGTGTTGTGGGGTATGAGGTTTTAACCCCAAATTAAGTGTGAGACCAGCTAATTTCCTCTCAATTGCTCCTGAACCTTCCTCTCACTCACTCTCACCTAACTTCACCTCCTTCAAACAACCCTAAATCATTTGATCTCGAATTAAAGCTTGATTTTGGTGTCAAATCGTTCCTTATGTTGTTGTGATTCTAACAAGGTAAAGTTTATCTGATTTCGTGATCAAATCAGTGTCAAAATGGGTGTTTTAGTTAAGTTTTATGAAAGTGGGTTTTGATGTCCAAATTGGTTCAATTTGTTGTTGTTTGTTCATAAAAGTTGTGGGTTTATGTTTCTAAATGTTTAGTGTAAAAGATGTAACCAGTTTTGAGGTCAAAAACGTGTCCAAAGTTGAGATTTGGTGATTTTGGGTTGAAACCCGTCACTTTGCTGCTGTTGCAGCTGATGAACTACCTTCGGCCGATGGTCGTTGACCATCGACCGATGGTGAGGACGATCGGCCGATGGACGAGACCATCGACCGATGGTGTAGGATTTCTGACCAGCGGATGTAATTTTGACGATCGACCGATTGGGGGAGACCATCGACCGATGGTGTGTTGACGATCGGCCGATGGATGGGACCATCGACCGATGGTCTTAGACAGTGAAATTCTTACTAAGTGTGGAATTCTAGCCGTTATGCTGCCCGTTTGTATTTTGGTGTTCAGGATGTAAATTTTGAAAGTGCACAAGTGTTAAGCATGAAAATTTTAGCGGACGCAAATTTTTACTAATTTGCTATAATTCGCTGTAAGTGTGTCTAATCTTGATGGGAACACTATTCTAACTTGGTTTTTGCTGTTCTCAGGAGATAAGGACAAGGAGGAAGCTCAGAAATAATAACTGAGCAGTTGCTGGTAATTGGTGAGTGGGTCTATCTACGGATAGAGTTTAAGTAGCATATCATGCTACTGTGGTTGACTCTTTTACCATGCATAGTGTAGGAATTGCCATGATAGAATAATATCATTTGCCTGATGTTGTATGTGAATTATGTGTACACTGTGTGAATGGCACCAGTCGGGCCTAGGGAGACTGGGGACTCGAGACCGTGCCTAGGAGAGGTTAGAGTCCGTATGAGGTCAACCGTGCCTAGGGGAGGTTGGGTCCATAGGCTAGTGATTGTAGAGTATAGTGTGAATGATGCATCCCCTGCATCTGAATAACTATACTGTGAATTGAGTAGCAGGGACTATCGGTAGACTCAGGCCCGATCAGCTGGGAGTCGTGTGCTCGTACAAGCCGCCGATCCTCGTATTGTCTTTTGTATGCTAGTTGGTAGTTAGCAGGTATTGTTGATGTATATAGCTTGTGTGTGACTTAAGCTATATCTGTTAGATAGATTCCATTCACTTAGCGGTGCGCTAATCCCCCACATGTTTTCCCCTTGCAGGTTTAGGTACTGCTAGTCGGGATGGGTGATACAGCAGATGACATGTTTGACAACCCAACTCTGATGAGGACTTTTGTATAAATAATGTTTTGTGATAACGTAACACCGTTGTGTAAACTTAAACGTAATGACGTGACTTATATTGTGTTTGTTAATAAAGTCTTCCGCTGTGTATTAAAAAAAAAAAATGGCCGGTGTTACAGGAAGCAGTGTTATCAATAATTTTGTAAGCATCAGTTGCTGTTTTCTTCATAATGGAACCACCAGCTGCTATATCGATGTCTTTCCTTGTAGTGATGTCGCATCCTTGGTAGAATATTGGTACTATTTGACAGGTGTCTAAACCATATTGTGGACATCCTCTCAATAACATTTCAAATCTTGTCCAAGCCTCATATAAAGTTTCATTTGGCTTTTGTGTGAACGTAACAATTTCTCCTTGAAGTCTCACGGCTTTAGATGCCGGAAAGAATTGTTTAAGAAAATTTTCAACTAAAACGTCCCATGTATCAATTGCCCCTTCAGGTAATGATTCTAACCAATCTTTGGCTTCTCCCTTTAAAGTCCAGGGAAATAACATGAGATATATCTGTTCATCCTCCACTTCTCTTATTTTAAATAGAGTGCATATCCTATTAAAGGTACGAAGATGTTCATTTGGATCTTCCTTCGGTGCACCACTAAATTGGCATTGATTAGTTACCATGTGTAGGATTTGTCCTTTGATTTCATAATCTGGCGCATTAATGTCTGGTTGAGTAATTGCGTGACCTTGGCCAGTGCGTTTAGCCCTCATTCGGTCTTCCATACTTAGAGGTTCCAGATTTTCCATAATTGAATTTGTTGAATCTGAATCTTTATAGGATTCTGATTTAATGGTTGGTTCCTCGACAATCTCTGTTTGAATGATTGGTGGTTTCGGAGGAAAGATTAATGGTTCAGGATCTATGAATTGTCCCTGAATATTCTCCGGATTCTCAATTGTGATGTCGGCTTCAAAAAATGGATTATCGGAAATTTGAATTGGAGTACTTGGTCGACTGGATGACGATTCTAAAGAAAAATCAACGGCGACAATATTTGCTAGATGTCTTGATCGAGTTACAGGTGGTGAATGTACAAAAGGTTGTGAATGTTTTGCTCGGTGCATTCACTGAATATCCTATTAGTTATAAAAATTAAAATTATATAAGTTATCAAATTAATAGACTTTTCTGATTTTGTCCACGTTTCGAATAGCCAATAGATGCAGCAGGTAGCCAGGACCCTTTAAATCGGAAGCCCACAACTCGCCACTAACAAATCCAACTATTACTACGAACCAGGAAATTTTGGATGTCTATTAATTTAACCGCTTAAAATAATTTTTCGTTGAATTTTAAAGAAATTTTAGAGAAGAAATAGAAAATTCTATGTCCTAAAAACTAGAGTGTAGAGAAATAAGAAAGAAAAAGAGCGTCGGAAAACGTCAAAAAATAAAAGGTTGAAAAATAAAATAAGAAAGTAGCGCGTCGAAACGTAAAAAGGAACTAAAAACTAAGAATTAAAAGTTACGTCTAAAGGTATTAAAGTTTAAAGGAATTCTATATTCAAAACGGTAATAACTTAAAAAGGTACTAAAATAAAAAAATGGCGTCGCAAAATTCTAGAGCACCTAAATCTTAGTCTAGAGAAAAAGCACTTAAGGGATTTTACGGCAAAGCCTAAAAATCTAGAAATAATAATAACTATGGCACAAACTATGACTTAAAACTAAATACGAACGAAAAATACAAATATTACGAATAAACGATTAAAGAAGGTACGAAATTTTAAAAATAAAACTTAAAGTTGTAAAAATATAATTTTTATAAAAATATTATTTTTATATTAAGTATTTTATAAAAATAGTAGTTTTATATATTAATAAAACTAATTAAAACTAAACTTATACTAATTATATTAAATTAAAACCCTAATTTTAATTAATAATAATTAATTTTAACCCTAATTTCGTAATAAATGAAATCTGATGTTGCAGCTGTCAGAAGGCTCCGCGAGTGCGGATGCCAACTGGCAAAAAGTACCGCGAGTGCGGATACCTCAGATACAGATCAGATGTAGGTCAAAAAATTCGACAGGTTCTTTTTTTTTTAATTTTCTGTTTTTATTTTATAGAAAATGTTTTATAATATAAGTAAAACTTATATTTTAAATAAAAATAACTTATTAGTATTTTATAACTAAAAATACCTTCTTCTTTTTTAAAGACTTAAAGATATATATATTTTTTTATGTTTTTATATTTTTGATATTTAAAACTTATGTAAATATATTTTTACAAAAATAACGTAAAAACTAAATTTTTTTTAATAGCGTCTCGCTTCGGCGTTAAGTGTTGTCCCCAGCAGCGGCGCCAAAAATACTTGATGTGTACGAGGTGTACTAGGAAATAGTATTAATTTTTACAAGGAAATACTATTAAATACGATACAATTTTACACAAGATATTTATTTATTTATAGAATGGATATACCTAAACGTTGCTACAACACTTATAGGCAGTGTACCTAATCGTACAGTAGTGTAGTTTTTAGTAAGTCCGGTTCGTTCCACAGGGAGACTTAAAACAAGCTTAACGCTATATTTTTAAAAACTATATTTGTAAATAAATATATATATTACAATTATTATTATAAAAGGGGGTTTTTACCGTTTAATGACCGGTTTGTCGATTTTAAAACTTTAGTCGCAATTAAAACCTAATGTAAAATATTAATTATATAAAAGACTTAATTTAAAACGTAAAGTAAATAACGATAATGAAATTGCGATAAATAAAAGTGCGATAAAATAAAATTGCGATAATTAAAAAGTACGATAATTAAAAGTGCAATTAAATACAATGACAATAAATAAAAGTACGATAATTAGAAGTGCAATTAAATATGAAAATAAAGGAATTATGCTTATTTAAACTTCCGTAATCATGATGTTTGACGTGTTGATTTTAGTTTATTACCATGGGTTAATTGTCCTTTGTCCTGTATTATTCAATATGTCCGTCTGGTTTTTTGTCCATAACAGTCCATCAGTCATAAATATAAAGTGCGAGTGTCCTCGTCAAATTATCCTTATATCCGAAGTCAAATATTCCAACTAATTGGGGACTTAAACTATAATTACACCAAGTGTCCTTGTATATAATTCACCCTTGTTTTAATAATTCCATTAACTATTAATCCATTCTCATGTCTGGTTAAATGAACAATTATTCGTACATATAAATATCCCGCCCATCGTGTCCGATCGAGTGTATATGGTTATTTATAGGTACGTCCAATTGTAAATCTTCATATTAAATTAACAAACTATCATTTAGTTAAACAAATATAAAGCCCATTAATAGCCCATAGTCTAATTTTCACAAGTGTCGTTCTTTTGTCCAAACCCCAATTATGGTACAAAGCCCGATTACCCAATTTTAATATTTAGCCCAACATCACGATTACTTCGGCTTAAATAAGCATAATAATAACTTAGCTACGAGACATTAAATTAAAAATAACATTAACCATAACTTACAGTGATTAAAAATAGCGTAGCGTTACACGGACAGAATTTCGACTTACACCCTTACAACAATCGCTAACATATCCTTATTATTAGAATTTAAAATCACGTGTGCCAAAAATACTTTATGTGTGCGAGGTGTATACAAAATAGTTATATTTTTAAATATGATACAATTTTACACAAGTTATTTATTTATTTATAGAGTGGATATACCTAAACTTTGCTACAACACTTATAGGCAGTGTACCTAATCGTACAGTAGTGTAGTTTTTAGTAAGTCCGGTTCGTCCACAGGGAACTCGCCAAGTTTAACGCTATATTTTTAAAACTATATTTGTAAATAAATATATATATTAAAATTATTATTATAAAAGGGGGTTTTACCGTTTAATGACCGGTTTGTCGATTTAAAACTTTAGTCGCAGTTAAAACCTAATGTAAAATATTAAAAATAAATATAACTTAATTTAAAGCGTAAAGTAAATAACAATAATGAAATTGCGATAAATAAAAGTGCGATAAAATAAAATTTTTGATAATTAAAAGGTACGATAAATAAAATGACAATAAATTAAAGTGCGATAATTAAAAGTGGAATTAAATATGAAATATATAAATTATGCTTATTTAAACTTCCGTAATCATGATGTTTGACGTGTTGATTTTAGTTTATTACCATGGGTTAATTGTACCTTGTCCTGGACTATTCAATATGTCCGTCTGGTTTTTGTCCATAACAGTCCATCAGTCATAAATATAAAGTGCGAGTGTCCTCGTCAAATTATCCTTATATCCGAAGTCAAATATTCCAACTAATTGGGGACTTAAACTATAATTACACCAAGTGTCCTTGTATATAATTCACCCATATTTTAATAAGTCCATTAACTATTAATTTATTCCCGTGTCCGGATAAATGAACGATTATTAGTACTTATAAATATCCCGCCCATCGTGTCCGATCGAGTGTATATGGTTATTTATAGGTACGTCCAATTGTAAATCTTTATATTAAATTAACAAACTATCATTTAATTAAATAAATATAAAGCCCATTAATAGCCCGTAGTCTAATTTTCACAAGTGTTGTTCTTTTGTCCAAACCCCAATTATGGTACAAAGCCCAATTACCCCGTCTTTAATATTTAGCCCAACATCACGATTACTTTGGCTTAAATAAGCATAATAATAACTTAGCTACGAGATATTAATTTAAAAAGGTTGAACATAACTTACAATGATTAAAAATAGCGTAGCGTTACACGAACAGAATTTCGACTTACACCCTTACAACATTCGCTAACATACCCTTATTATTAGAATTTAAAATTAAAATTAAAATTATAATATATATATATATATATATATATATATATATATATATATATATATATATATATATATATATATATATATATATATATATATATATATATATATATATATATATATATACGTGAGATAGAGAGAATGAATTAGAAAAAGGTGTGTTTGATCGTCCGAATTCGTTGGCTTTTATAGGCATTTTGGGACCAGGCAGCTCCGCGAGTGCGGAGTTTTTGTGCTTCAAAGCTCCGCGAGTGCGGAAGTCAGGTATCCAGCTCACCAATTTATTTAAACGTGGGTAGCTGTGAATATTATAATATATAATATATATATATATAATTAATTATATAATATATAATATATATAATTAATTATATATTATATTATATTCTTGTGCATAGTTAACTTATAATTTTAGCTCCGTTGACTCGCGCGTTGATGCTCGGTTCATGTCTCGGTTTCGGATTTTCGAACGTCTTTTCGTACGCTTAGATATCTTGTACTTTGCGTTTCGCTACTTGTACTCTTGTCATTTTTAGACGTTTCTCATCAATAAATTGAACCACTTGGACTGTATCTTGTACATTTGAGCTTTTTGGTCATTTGCGTCTTCAAATCTTCATTTTTGCCTTTTGTCTTCGCACTTATTTAATATAAATGATTATTACATAAAAATAGAACAATAGTAACTAAAAGCTTTACATATTGGAAGGATATTGATACTAAATATATGTTCATTTAGAGCACTATCAATTACATACAAGGGTAATTGGTGTAATTGTTAACAAAGTATTAAAACCTTGGATTACACGCAGTCGATAACCTGGTGTAATTATTAACAAAGTATTAAAACCTTGTTACAGTTTGAATCCATAATTAGTTGGAATATTTGACTTCGGGTATAAGGTTAATTTGACGAGCATTTTATAATTATGACAGATGAACTATTATGGGCAAAAACCAGATAGGTTTCAAATAAATCCAGGACAAAGGACAATTAACCCAGGGTAATAAATTAAAATCAAAACGTCAAACATCATGATTACGGAAGTTTAAATAAGCATAATTATTTTATTTAATTTCTTATCACAATTTTATATATCGTCATTTAAATATCGTTATTTATTTTACGCTTTAAATTAAGTTATATATATATATATATATATATATATATATATATATATATATATATATATATATATATATATATATATATATAATATTTTGCATTAGATTTTAACTGTGATATAAAATATAAAATTGATAAACCGGTCATTAAACGGTAAAACCCTCTTTTATAATAATAATAATTGTAATATATATATTTATATTTTGTACAAATATAGTTGTTTAAAATATAGTGTAAAATAAGCCATCTCCCTGTGGAACGAACCGGACTTACTAAAAACTACACTACTCTACGATTAGGTACACTGCCTATAAGTGTTGTAGCAAGGTTTAGGTATATCCGTTCTGTAAATAAATAAATTAAAACTTGTGTAATTCTGTCATATTTCGTATTAAAAATAACTATATTTCGTACACCTCCGCTCGCACATCAAGTTTTTGGCGCCGCTACCGGGGAGCGCGAAACGCTATATTTTTAGTTTATATTTGTAAAAATATAATTATAAAAAAAGAAAAAAATATATAAAAAAGAAAAAAAACATATTTTTAAGATTTTGTAAAATTATAAAGTATTTTTATTTTTATGTTTAGTTTTTGAAATATTAGTTTATTTTATTTTATATAAATTTTCTATATATATAAATTTTTGAAAATTAAAAAAAAATCGAACCAGTTTGACCCTACAGGCCTTTCTGAACCTGCATCTCTCCGCGATCGCGGAGCAATTAGTGTGAATATCCACATGATCGCGTAGTTTAGTCTGACGGAGTCAACCCTGTCATTTAATGCGAGATTAGGTTAAAAATTTTAAATATATTATTATTATTATTTAGGGTTTAGTTTTTAATATTATATATATTAGTATTAGTATTATCATTTAGTTTTAATAATAATTTGTAATCTTAAGTTTTATTATTATTATTAATTATATAGATTAATATTTTTTATATAATAATTTTAGTAATAATATAAAAATAATATTTTTAATAAATTAATAGACGCCAATTTTCTGGTTCGTAGTAATAGTTGGATTTGTAAGTGACGAGTTGTGGACTTCCGATTTAAAGGGTCCTGGCTACCTGCTGCATCTATTGGCTATTCGAAACGTGGGTAAAAGTAGAAAAGTCTATTAATTTGATAACTTATATAATTTTTAGTTTGATAACTAATAGAATAATTAGTAAATGCACCACATTGTAGCTAAAATTTGGTAATAAGCGCATTATGAAAAATCTCGAAAATATTTTGGAAACTCTTTCTGACACACGAAATCAATTACATCAATACTCTTAAATGGGTGTTGATGACAATTTGTTCGGTCAATCTTGGATCACGAATGACGAAACAATAACTGGTTGTGAATTCTGTGGAGATTATCATTCAACATGGGAATGTTATTATTACGTTCCTATGGAAAATTATGCACCCATGGAACCTAAATGGAATGATTATGAGGAATACAATTCAAATTGGGATTATTCTCAAGAATATGTCCAAACTCAACAACCAGAGGACGAGGAAAATTATGTGTCTGAAAATTTATTAGATTATATGAAAATCAAACTCGAAGAATTTGACGCTCTAAATGAATAAATGAGAGAGTTTGCAAATAGGCAAGCTGGAACTCTATCAGACTACACACCTGTTGATCTGAGGAGTATTGTGCAAGAAAATCTCATATCATCGAATTTTGATGAATTCGAGAGCTCCAAAATCACCAATTATCCTGATGATACTTTTTATTCAGTTTTACCAATTTCACAACATATCGACACATTAGCCTCCACCGACGAAATCATCGATCCATCGATGGATGAAGAAGAAGTAAGGGTGAAAAATTGGTACTCTTGGGAAAACGATAACGTTGAAAATTTTAGCCCCGAGACCAAAGTGCTGGGACCGATAAAGACCATTAAAGAAGAAGAATTTGCGTCGATCGCAAAATTCACCATTCCATAACCTTCCAACTCAATATTCTCAATAGACGAGTCATCTACCGAAGATGAACTACGAGCTGTAATAGATAATGACACCTCGGATTTCAGCCAATTGAGTAATAGAGGTGAAAACTTTGATCCCGAGAATGAACGGAAGGAAATGTTAGGAATTGTCCACCCTATAGAAATATGTATGTCGGTGTATATCGATCCATTTGACCAAGAATCAGAAAAGAGACATATCCATTTACTAAAAGCTACACTTAAAAAAGAATTAAGTAGTGACGATCGGGGGGTCTAAAATTTAAACCCATTGATATATTATACACCACCCGAGATGTAAATAACTGGATCACTATTCTAATTCGTGGAACTTATTCTACCAACTTCACATGTCGTCAGCTACGTGTGGGGAAGTCTAACCCCACTTAATGTTAAATTAGGGGTTCGGGTTAGTGCATAACTCGTTAAAAAAATGCATGATAAATTAGGGTAAAAGACGTATTTTCAAAGATTAGCAAATAGTTCAGAAAAGCAACCATTTTTGAAGAAAAACATGTGTGATAAAACGCGCCATCTATCATTCGATGATCTTGGTAATTACAAACTGGGTATTTTTAATTACTTTTCTACACTAATCACCCTCATGAATTTATAATTATAGTCTGAGTTCATGAAAATGAGGGCATTGCATGAACTCAAGTGTGGGGAAGGGTTATAAATTCTCTCGAGTTTATACTTGGCTTATTTTCTAAATTTTTTGAAAATTTGAAAAATTTTCAACTAAATGAATTCAAAAACATGTTTATACATATTTATGAACGATAAAACTAGGTGTTAATACCGAAATTATTGTTACCCTAAAAAGAGGACATAAATTGAGAAACAACTAAAATGCTTGAATTTATTTATTAGAAATAAAAAGACACATGAAAAAATCCAAGTGTGAGGAAAATGTACCAAGTTATTCAATTAAAAACTATCTATCACATGTTTCTGTAAAGTTATTCCAGGTGCTTTTGTTTTGGACTAAAATAACTGTTTTACCGTAATAATGAAATAAAGATGAAAGAAATGATGGATCTATACGATGAATCAATTCCATCATTAAAAGGAAGTAAAGTCTTCCGAAAAAGAAATGCGCTTCTTGATTTAGGTCAAGAAGTTGTTGTCCAGACCAGCTGTAGGTTGATAAAAAATCTAGAAAAGTCATCTCTAAAATCAGCAGGAAATCCACGGACCTCAGCATCAAACAGGGTCGCCAAGTGGTCAGACTTATCCTAACCATGAGAGGATATAGCTCGTAAAATAGGGAGGGCGCCGTGCAAATTAGCTTGATAAGACTAATGAATCAGAACCCCATAAGGGATAATCTCCTTAAAAGATTAAAAATCAGCATTTAAGCCTGATATTACTCAATCCTTGAGATTAACCTTAAAGATTGAGAATTACAAACTCATGGAATTTGATGATATCTAAACTCGAGGTTGAACTCGATCATATATTTAGATATCTAAACTCGATGATATCTAAACTCGATCATATATTTAGTCGCAATATACTTCCAATATGTAAAGTTTTAGTTGTAATTGTTCTATTTTTAAGTAATAATCGTTTATATTAAATAAGTGCGAAGATAAAAGAAGAAAACGAAGATTTGAAGACGCAAACGTCCAAAAAGCTCAAACGTACAAGATACAATACAAGTGGTTTAATTTATTGATGATTAACGTCTAAATATTGACAAGATTACAAGTCGTGGAATGCAAAATGCAAGATATCTAAGCATACGAATAGACGTTTGAAAATCCAGAACCGAGACATAAACCGAGCATCAACGCGCGAGACAACGGACAAAAAATTACAAGTCAACGGACCTAAGAATATAATATAATTATATAAATTATATATATATATATATATATATATATATATATATATATATATATATATATATATATATATATATATATATATATATATTATGTCGACAAAGCTAGTGGCCAAAATTTTGTGAGCTGTTATCCAGACCTCCACGATCGCGGAGCTGCAGAGGGTAAAACCTTCACAATCGCGGAGCAGCCAAAATCAGAATTTACCTATAAAAGGCACGAGCTTCTGCCGAATCATTTGCACCATCCCAATTCATTTCTCCCTCTGTTAATATATATATATATATATATATATATATAGTTTAGTTTTATATTAGTTAGTTTGGGTAATGTAACGGTTATTTTACGGGTTTTAAAGTCGAAATTCTGTCTGTGTAAAGCTACTCGATAAATAATCGTTGTAAGTTAAACTCTCCCTTTTCAATTATGTATTGTACTTAAGTTATTATTATGCTTATTTGGGCTGAAGTAATCGTGATGTTGGACAAAATATTAAGACGGGGTTATTGAACTTTGGACCATAACTAGGGTTTGGACAAAAGACCGACACTTGTGGAAATTAGATTATGGGCTATTAATGGACTTTAAATTTGATTAATATAGAGATTTACAATTTGACGTATTTATAAATAGCCACATACGTTCGATCGGGTACGATGGGCGGGATATTTATAAATACTAATAATTGTTCATTTGACCGGAGACGGGATGGATTAATAGTCAACGGACTCATTAAAACATGGGTGGATTACATACAAGGGTAATTGGTGTAATTGTTAATAAAGTATTAAAACCTTGGATTACACGTAGTCGATAACCTGGTGTAATTATTAACAAATTATTAAAACCTTGTTATAGTTTGAATCCCTAATTAGTTGGAATATTTGACTTCGGGTATAAGGTTAATCTGACGAGCATTTTATAATTATGACCGATGAAATATTATGGGCAAAAACCAGATAGGTTTCAAATAAATCCAGGACAAAGGACAATTAATCCAGGGTAATAAATTAAAATCAAAACGTCAAACATCATGATTACGGAAGTTTAAATAAGCATAATTATTTTATTTCATTTCTTATCGCAAATTTATATATCGTCATTTAAATATCGTTATTTATTTTACGCTTTAAATTAAGTTATATATATAATATTTTGCATTAGGTTTTAACTGTGATATAAAATATAAAATTGACAAACTGGTCATTAAACGATAAAACCCCCTTTTATAATAATAATAATTGTAATATATATATTTATATTTTGTACAAATATAGTTGTTTAAAATATAGTTTAAAATAAGCCGTCTCCCTGTGGAATGAACCGGACTTACTAAAAACTACACTACTCTACGATTAGGTACACTACCTATAAGTGTTGTAGCAAGGTTTAGGTATATCCCATCTGTAAATAAATAAATTAAAACTTGTGTAATTTCATCGTATTTCATATTAAAAATAAGTATATTTCGTACACCTCTGCTCGCACATCAGTACAATACCATCAACACTTTATACTGATGAATTACCAGTATCCTCTAATTCTACTGCTTCTTCATCATCATTTGATGATACTAATGTGGGTACTGGTACTGTTGATAAACTAGTAAATGTTGATGATAGTTCTACTTTTGCTGATAAAGATAACATTGGTTCTAAGCTTTCTGATGATGACTTTATACCTCCACCACCTCACGCAGTTAGTCTTTGTCAAGAATCTTCTCCTCTACCAAGCTCTTTAAAGGTGGATGAAGTTGAAGGGTTATTGTATCTAGATGTCTAGCATGCCGTCTCTCACATCACACTAACCATCAAAGATACAATTACTACTAATGTCTACAATGCAGTACGTGGAGCTTTTCAAATTTTTTGGACAATGCTCCTCCACGTGCCTCCATCTCCGTTTTCGTAGAACATCTTAAGCATATAGATGGGTTTGCTAATACTGTTGTTGTTGATCTTGAACGCAACCATCTAAGTACTGCATATCTGGGTCATCAAATTCTTACTCATGAAAAACATGTCTCTCATCTTCCCCATCTTGAAGCTGATCTTAATGTAGAGAGATAACAAAATTATAATTTAAATGAGGAAAATAGAATTCTTGGGGACCGGATTGAAGACCTTCAACGAAAAGTAGACTCCAGTGTACAAATTGCAGACGATCTTAAACTTGCAGAAACATTGCACCAGATGGTTAAACTTCAAGATGCCAACAGATCAGATGTGGAGAAAGTGGTTATGATTGCATCCAGAAAAGAAGTTCGCACTGCCAATCTTTGTACAAAATAACTTGGTGCTGACCCTGGAATTCATATCTCTCGAGCTGATGCTGAATGAAATCACTATGTCATGTCTCGTAGTGACAGACTATGATATAATTTTTCCCCCAGTTTTGAACACTAATGATGCCAAAAAGGGGGAGAAAAAGAATGCTAATAAGAAAAGAAAAACTGCTGGAGGGGAGCATGAACATGAAAAGGCTCCTAAATAAATAAAAAGGGATGGAGATGATGATGATACTGATGGTGCTAGAAATAAGCCCTCTGCTGCTAAGTCAAATGCAAAATCTAAAGCTCAAATCCCTGTTGTTTCTCAAAGTACTGAAAGGAAGATGCAGAGATCTACTCAAAGACGCCAGAGGAGATAGCAATCTATGTATGATGCCTTTATTGTCTGATGAATATTGCCGACGGAGACAAAAAAGACTCTTCAAATAGTAAATATCTCTGCTAATGAAAGGGAAAGAAAAGAACAAATAGCTCAACTCAAGAAGCATCTTAAACAACATAAGAAGGGAGAAGCTAATTTCTATATCAGGTTTGAGAAGAAAAAGGCAAAGCTTTATACTAAAAGAACATAACGAATTAAACGTCTTACTGCTAAAGAAGTACAAGCTTATCTCCATTCTAACCAGCCTCAAGTAGAAAATAGTGATATCTTTCAGCAATGGCAATTTTCAAGAATGCCAACTGGAGCTACTGACCAAACTGAACCAGCAGAACAACAAAAAATAGAACAAACTCAACAACAACAACAACAACAACAACAACAACAACAACAATAACAACAACAACAACAACAACAACAACAACAACAACAACAACAACAACAACAACAACAACAACAACAACAACAACAACAACAACAACAACAACAACAACAACAACAACAACAACAACAACAACAACAACAACAACAACAACAACAACAACAACAACAACAACAACAACAACAACAACAACAACTACTACTACTACAACTACAACTACAACTACAACTACAACTACAACTACAACTAGTAGAGGCTAGACCTTTGCTAGTGATGATGATCAACAAAGACATCAACAACAACCAGCAGAGGCTAGTCAGACCTCTGCTAGTAATGAAGATGTTCCAGTAGAGACACAGTCTGCTACTGAGGGTGGGAAACTTGAATCAACTCCCCCCCATGGAAACTCAAGAATCAGCATCACCACTTAAGCCTGGAGTTATTGATAAACAAAGGCTCAAAGCTCAACCTAAAGATCATCAACCAATTCGATCTGAGCCCTTATTTTCATCAAGTGGTGAAGAAGATGAAGATGTTGAACTCCTGTCTGAATATGATGAATAGATCATACCTTCCAATAAGTATCCCTTGAATTATGTTCCTTTGACAGATTGAGAGAATATATTTCAGCAGGAGTAGAAGACTCAATAAGTGAAGTTAAGAAAGAAGACCCATCACGAAGTGTGCTGTTGGGTAACTAAAGTGTTGAAGACCCATCATGAAGAGACTACTGTTGCTGAAGGACCAACCAGTGAACAACCAGCTGGATCATCTAGTAAATTAGTACTCGAAGCCTTAGCTGCTTTTGAAAGAATGATGGAACTGAAGGTATTTCGTATGCCCGAGAGACATATTAAATCAATGTGGATAATATGTTTTGATCCAAGTCGGGTCATACCCAATAACAAGCTTACCGACACCTTAAACGTATTTGATTTTAACGATTGGTTCATTAAACAAATACGTGACACTTGGATTTTAGAAAATCAGATTTCTAAAATGTTATCACTTGAGATAAATTATTTGGATAATTTATAAATATTAAGGATATCAATTATTTATAGGTTTAAATAATTATGTTGTGTTATATTTATAAATTGGTTTATAAATGTACAAGTAACTAAATAATATGCATGGGTTTTGTCTTGTTTTAAAAAGGAATTAATTTTTTTTAATAATTCCCCATAGTGGACGGTTTTGGGGAAGACCAAATCACCACCCATGCTTGTTTTTATGTTATTTTAGTAACACAATTCCTTAGGAGCATGTGACACACATATACCAAGTTATTGACTAGCTTTTTCAGACATGCAAGTTTGAAAAACAAACTCTAATTCTCTCCCATAGAGCTGCTGCCGAAATTTTTGGGAGAGAAGGAGAGGGATTAGCTTGTTTATCTTGGTCTTTCAAGTGTCTAAATCCTAACCAAATTAATAGAGGGTGTTGGTTATTGAAAGCTTGGGGTATGCTACACTTGAGGCTTCAAGTTAGAAGCTATAAACTCTTCAACATCATCAAACATTCAGCTCAAAACACTGCTGCTGCTGTTCGGTTTTAACAAGGGTAGAAAAGTGGGTTTCAAGCTAGGTTTCAAGGTGATAAAGGTTTAACTAACTCAAGAGTGGTTTGGTGTATTGTTCTATCATCTCCATCATCATCTTAAGCCTTCTAAACAGCCCCAAAACTAGTTTTGAGGAGGTATAATCTCTATCCTTTCTTGTTAGTTTGTAAGTATTATTTCACAACTTGATCCATGGGGTTTAACTTTAAATTGGTTTAAAGATTAACAAGTTTAAATTGGTAATTACACGCTTCCGTTTTTCTTATAATCATAAATGGTTTTAAGAGTATATGAACTTGTTAAATCCCAACAATGGTATCTAGAGCCGAAGTTGTTGAAATATGCTTCGAGATGGTTATTAAACCCACTATAATTTTGCATTCTATGAACATGCATGAAGTAGAATGTAAAATTTTCGGTTTTGGGTGGTTGTCATTTTGGCCAAAATCACTTGTGATTCTGCATTCTGTACTGCCAATCACTTGTGATTCTGTACTGCCAATCACTTGTGATTCTGTGTTGCCGATCACTTGTGATTCTGCACTGCCAATCACTTGTGATTCTGTGTTGCCGATCACTTGTGATTCTGTATTGCCAATCACTTGTGATTCTGTGTTGCAGATCACTTGTGATTCTGTGTTTCCAATCACTTGTGATTCTGTATTGCCTATCACTTATGTTGATGATGTTCACAATCTTAGCCTTGACCTTGTGTTTGGTTGCATGCATGGTTGATTGATATTTATTCAATTGGTTTGTAATAATATTTATTCATTTGGCATGTAATAATTCATTTGGTTATGTAATTTATTTTATATTTGGTATGTAAAATAGATTAGGTTGTAATTTCATTTTTTTAGACAAAATGTATTAGGATACATATTTTGTAAAAATGAAGATACAAGATGATGAAGACTTGAAGAACACAAGGAGCATATGGATGCAAGAATAAGTGGGAGATTTGAAATCTCCTACTTTGTATGATTAACCCTTACCCGGTGACATTTGTTTTCGGCTAAACAAATGTCTACCAAAATGGCTAGATTGTGAACATACTTATTTTGCATGTGTGGTTGCTTGTATGTTTATTATGTTTGTGTGATTTGGATGATACAATTAATTACTAGATAACAACAAGCAAAACGACTATTTAATCGGTTAAATTAGACGTATTAACGACATGCAAAACGGCAATTTAAATGGTTAAATTGAAAAGGCAACTAAAGACTTTAATAAATGGTTATTAAGAACAAGAAAAGGACAACAACACTAAATGGCATAAAAGTTTTCTCAAACTAGAATTAACGAAAACTTAAAATCCCTTTTACAAACAAGGCAACAAGTTTAACGCCATCCTTTTGTGTGACACTTAGGCATATTAGGGAACTCATGATGGGATAAAGGTCACCTAACCATTATGAGCAAACTAATATGATTAAGGTAAATTTCGCATGCTTGTGGGATAAAGGTCACCTAACCGCTTGTATGTTAAATTTACACGTTTATGCAAGTAGGACTACTTGATTTGGGAATCATGAACTTAGGGTCACCGAAGCATGAGGAACAAATAGGCGTTGATGGGATAAATATGCCATGCAAAAGGATTGCATGATCCCATACATTAGAAGTTGCAAAAGGATTGCAATTGTCATATAATGACTACCTAGCTAAATCAAATAACGGGATAAAGGTCACCTAACCGAAATTTGGTTTACCGTTGGATTCTAAAATTTAATATATCAATTGGATTAAAAGGATATTGAATGTTAAATTAAAATCAATACTTAAATGAACTTTGTTAAATTTTGTAGATGGCCGCCAATAACAACAACATTCCAAACGCACCAATCAACTTTAATAACCTATCATTGAGGTCCATCCTCGGAAAAGAAAATAACTCCCAATCCATTTCATCTAATGTACTAAAGATGAAAAGCCTTATTGATCGATTACACCGTCTCAACAAGTCCCGTGTCTAATGAATTAACCACGGACCTTATCCTCAACTCTTTGTCAAATAGGTTTGACACATGCGTGTTGAATTACAGCATGAATGATTGGGATAAGAGCATTGACGAACTAGATGTCATGCTAAGGACGGATGAATCAAGCATGGGTAAAGAGGCTTCACCCATGCTCATGATCAGAGAAGGTGGATCCAAGGATGAATCCTCTTCTAAGCCAAAGGTGGCTAAGAAGAAAGGACCCACCTATAAGGGCAAAGGAAAAGGGAAGATGGTTACCCCAACCAACAACACTAAATGGCAAAAGGGTGCCAGACAAGCAAACCCCAAGGAAGATCCGTGCTTTGGTTGCGGTGTGATAGGTCACTGGAAAACGCAACTGCCCGGTCTACCTAAAGGAGTTGAATGAAAAGAGGGATGCAGGGCAAACCTCAGGTAATGTATACATGATATACGTTGAGCTTAGTATTACTTCTTCTAATACATGGGTATTAGATGCAGGATGTGAACTCATTTTTGCAATTCATTGCAAGGGTTCATAAGAAGTAAACTAAATGCGGGAATAACAAGTCTCTACATGGGAAATGGTGCAAAGGTGCACGCAAAAGCTCAAGGAGACTTTGTTTTAAAGCTGCCAAGTGGTTTGGAGCTTATATTGAAAAATGTTTTGTATGCACCTGATTTAACACGAAACATTATTTCTATTTCCCGTTTAAGACATTGTGGTTTTAACCTTAATTTTATTGATGATGATATCCATGTCTTTTTGAATGATATGTTCTATTTTAAGGCTTCGCCTTTGAATGGTATTTATGAATTGGTTCATGATAACACATCATTCGATAGCTCAATATACCAAACAAGCACCAAGAAGCTCAAAATGGATTTGAGTGATTCCTACTTATGGCATTGTCGCCTTGGACACATAAACAAGAATCGAATACATACACTTCAAAAGAATGGACTTTTGAAATCAAATGAACTAGACTCATTTGATGTATGTGAATCCTGTTTACAAGGCAAAATGACTAAAGCACCTTTTAAAGGGACCTATGAAAGGGCTAAGGACTTATTGGGATTAATACATTCGGATGTATGTGGACCCTTTAAGTCCATGACTAGGAATGGTGAAAGATACTTCGTCACTTTCATTGATGACTTCAGTCGTTTCGGATATGTCTACTTATTAAGACACAAGGATGAAACTTTTGAAACATTCAAAGAATATCAAAACGAAGTACAAAATCAACTCAACAAGACAATTAAGGTACTTCGTACCGATAGAGGAGGTGAATACCTAAGCGATGCTTTCCAAAATCATCTTAGGAGTTGTGGGATTATCTCAAAACTTACTCCACCCGGAACACCTCAGCTTAATGGAGTGTCCGAAAGGAGAAACCGAACCCTAATGGATATGGTTCGATCTATGATGGCAAGAAGCTCGTTACCTCTATCATTTTGGGGTTATTGTCTATGCTCCGCGGCTCGTATTTTAAACATGGCCCCAACCAAGAAAGTGGAGCGAACACCTCATGAGATGTAGTTTGGAAAACCTCCATCTCTATCATACTTAAAGGTATGGGGATGTGAAGCTTATCCTAAGCGTTACGTCCCTAATAAGTTGAATGCTCGATCCAAAAAGTGTATCTTCATAGGATATCCCAAGGATGATATGGGATATTATTTCTATGATCCATCCGAGCAGAATATATTTGTTGCTCGGAAGGCTGAATTCCTTGAAACTAAGTTCCTCCTGGAAGGAAATAGTGAAAGGAAGATAGATCTTGAAGAGGTTCA
Organism: Rutidosis leptorrhynchoides; assembly: GCF_046630445.1. Taxonomy (NCBI): domain Eukaryota; kingdom Viridiplantae; phylum Streptophyta; class Magnoliopsida; order Asterales; family Asteraceae; genus Rutidosis; species Rutidosis leptorrhynchoides. The sequence goes on along the minus strand of NC_092337.1, from coordinate 339,575,586 downwards.
AGATCAAGTAGATAATACACAATTGGTTGACACTAGCACTCAACATGAAAATGTTGAGAATGATCACATGGGTGATCAAGGTATACAAAACATTCGTAGATCTGGTAGAATTAGTAACCCTCCTGAGAGATATGGGTATCTCATAGATGGTTACTATACGGTTGATTTGGATGAACCGACAAACTACCAAGATGCTTTATCACGGATTGATAAAGATAAATGGCAGGAAGCCATGAAAGCTGAAATGCAATCCATGTATGACAACCAAGTTTGGGAATTGGTTATACAACCTACTAGCTCCAAGTTAGCTGATTGTAAATGGATTTTCAAGAAGAAAACCGACATACATGGAAACTTAGATACATACAAAGCTAGACTTGTAGCAAAAGGTTTCACTCAAACTCAAGGGGTTGATTATGATGAAACTTTTTCACCTGTAGTAATGCTAAAGTCTATCAGGATATTATTTGCCATTGCTGCACATTATGATTATGAGATATGGCAAATGGATGTCAAAACCGCTTTCCTAAATGGATATCTTGAGAAAGATGTCTATATGGTTCAGCCTGAAGGCTTTGTTGATCCAAAACATCCTGACAAAGTATGTAAACTAAGGAAGTCAATCTACGGACTGAAACAAGCTTCTAGAATGTGGAATCATCGTTTTAATGAGGAAGCCAAGAAATTTGGCTTCATTAAAAATGGAGATGAAGCCTGTGTATACAAGAAAGCTAGTGGGAGCTCTATCATATTCCTTGTACTATATATGGATGGTATATTATTTTTGGAAATGATATTCCGCAAATGCAAGGAGTTAAGACTTGGCTAAGTAGTTGCTTCTCCATTAAGGATATTGGAGATGCAAAATACATTTTGGGGATTAGGATCTACAGGGATAGATCCAAGAAATTGATAGGTTTGAATCAAAGTGCATACATCAAAAAGGCTTGAAAAGGTTCAAGAAGGAAAACGCTAAGAAAGGTTTGGTACCTTTTCAAAGAGGAACGCTTCCCAGTTCATCTTAGTGCCCCACCACAAAAGATGAACTAAAAAGCATAAAAATGTCACATATGCGTCTTCTATTCGGGTCAATCATATATGCGATGATATGCACTAGAACGGATGTGTCATGCGCTCTTAGCATGACAAGTAGATACCAGAATAACCCGGGAAATAGTCATGGGACTGCGGTTAAAAGTATATTGAAATACCTTAGAAGGACTAAGGATATGTTTCATATACACGGGTCTGGTGAGGAGGAACTCGCTGTAAAAGGTTACGTGGACGCGAGCTTCCAAACTAAAGGTGCGGTCCCTTGGAAGAGTTAAAAATAGAATGTTGTTGCTTTATTCACTACAAAATCAGAGTACATCGCCGCCTCATTGGCAGCTAAGGAAGCTGCAAGGATGAAAAATTCATCGACGACTTAGGAGTGGTCCCTACCATTCAGGACACTCTTGAGATCTCTTGTGAAAACGAAGGTATGATTGTTCAAATCAAGGAACCTCGTGCTCACCAAAAGACCCGTCACTTTGAGCGGAGATTCAACTACATAAGGGATGAAGTTGAAAAGGGAAAGATATGTATTCGCAAAGTTCACACAGATCTTAACATAGCGGATCCACTCACGAAGCTCTTGCATGGAGCAAAACATGAAGGACATGTTTGTGCATTAGGGCTTCGATATTCTAGTGATTGGTCATGATCTGTTTTAAGTATTGCAACGGAACGAAGTGGTTCAAACTCATTAAAATAACTATGGTGTTTATTTATTTGAGTCATGTTCCTATTTTGCATATTTTATCCATGAATAAGTAATTATTCTAAATTCCGTAGTTGATCACATTTGTGGGAGCAAGTGTGAGGTTTAGACTATTATGAACTTGGATTGGTATACATTCAGGTTGAATGTGGGGCAAGGCTGCTACCAAGGTTCATAGATATTTGTGGGATACAAATATTGGAAGACCCGCTCTCAAGATTTACTGTATGGAGCCTTTGTGGTTGATCACATGTAATCTTGAGTAAAGGAGAATATCACTGTATCCTCTGACCTGAGATACATATTGGGTTCAGATATTCACTGAATATCGTACCTTGATTCTTTCCTTCGCTATTCTGAAAAGATAGCTCATAAGGGAGGCTTCAGGTGTGATACAAGGTGTAGTGTCTAGGACGTATGTAGTCAAGATGGAATTTGTCCCTCTTATTCGTTGAGAGTCAGATGTCTAAGGCCTGATAAAGTTAAATCTATAAGAGAGTGATCAATCTATATCTCTTGGATTTAACATGACATCTAGGACGAAAGGATATAATGAAAGATTCACCTACATATATCAGTTCGAGTAGGGAGCTCGAAAGGGATGATGTTATTGAATGGCACAAAGTCATAACATATTAGTGGTGATGGACAGTGTGTTAGGCTGTATCCATCACTTGCATTAATTTCTTATGTTTCTCGTGCAAGTGGGAGATTGAAGGCATTTCGTATGCCCGAGAGACATATTAAATCAATGTGGATAATATGTTTTGATCCAAGTCGGGTCATACCCAATAACAAGCTTACCGACACCTTAAACGTATTTGATTTTAACGATTGGTTCATTAAACAAATACGTGACACTTGGATTTTAGAAAATCAGATTTCTAAAATGTTATCACTTGAGATAAATTATTTGGATAATTTATAAATATTAAGGATATCAATTATTTATAGGTTTAAATAATTATGTTGTGTTATATTTATAAATTGGTTTATAAATGTACAAGTAACTAAATAATATGCATGGGTTTTGTCTTGTTTTAAAAAGGAATTAATTTTTTTTAATAATTCCCCATAGTGGACGGTTTTGGGGAAGACCAAATCACAACCCATGCTTGTTTTTATGTTATTTTAGTAACACAATTCCTTAGGAGCATGTGACACACATATACCAAGTTATTGACTAGCTTTTTTAGACATGCAAGTTTGAAAAACAAACTCTAATTCTCTCCCATAGAGCTGCTGCCGAAATTTTTGGGAGAGAAGGAGAGGGATTAGCTTGTTTATCTTGGTCTTTCAAGTGTCTAAATCCTAACCAAATTAATAGAGGGTGTTGGTGATTGAAAGCTTGGGGTATGCTACACTTGAGGCTTCAAGTTAGAAGCTATAAACTCTTCAACATCATCAAACATTCAGCTCAAAACACTGCTGCTGCTGTTCGGTTTTAACAAGGGTAGAAAAGTGGGTTTCAAGCTAGGTTTCAAGGTGATAAAGGTTTAACTAACTCAAGAGTGGTTTGGTGTATTGTTCTATCATCTCCATCATCATCTTAAGCCTTCTAAACAGCCCTCAAACTAGTTTTGAGGAGGTATAATCTCTATCCTTTCTTGTTAGTTTGTAAGTATTATTTCACAACTTGATCCATGGGGTTTAACTTTAAATTGGTTTAAAGATTAACAAGTTTAAATTGGTAATTACACGCTTCCGTTTTTCTTATAATCATAAATGGTTTTAAGAGTATATGAACTTGTTAAATCCCAACAGGAACAAGTGAAACAAGATGAACCGGAAGGTCCTTCTGACATACAGAGGTACCAATTATTTTTCCACGATCTTCCCCCAAACCAAATGACAAACACACAGTTTGGGAAGATGAACCTTCTGAACCAATGAAGCTTTTAGAACTCTCATTTGAAGAATAAGAAGCTGAGAGGATGAACATTTCTGTTGAAGAATGGCGACAGAGGGATGAATCAATTAGAATTGCTAATGAAAGAAAAATCGGTATGACTTATCATCTGTTAGATCAGGAAATCTACATCCTTGCCTCCAGCATCAACATGTCTCTACAAGAGTTTCTTAAAGTTCACAACTTGAGGCTAAGCATTGAAGATGGAAAGTTAATGTCCCATGAAGCACTCAAGCTTGGCATTGGTTTGGAAGAGTACTCGGTTATTGTGAGTACAGAGGAAGGAACAATGATGGCAACTACATCCAAATAATTGAAACTTACTCTTGAAGATTATATGCTGGTTGTTCAGCTGGAAGAGCAAACTAAGTCTGATGCTGATCTGGCCAGATGTTTAAGTCTTCAACCGCAAGAGGAAAAACCGACTGCTCAAGAATAAAGAAAAGAGGAAGAATAAAAATCTCTTAAGGTAGCCAGAGCACGTGTTGTTGCTCAAGACAATGAGATTGATGCTGAGGAGGCAGCTGAAAAAGCAGCAGAGAAAACAGAACTGTAGTGACCCAAAATTTTCCATGATTATTTATTAAATGAAAACTATATTCGCATGATTAAATGTTTCCAACATGTTAAGCAATCTGTAACAACCCAAACCAACCCCCGACCAAACCATGCGAAAATACAAAATAAAAATAAAAATCTGTGCAGCATACCCGCGCGGCGCGCCAGGTAGGGGCGCGGCGCGCCAAAGTGGACTGTCCGGAAAGTTTTTAAATGCGAAAAAGATTGACTAGTTCCCGACACTTTTAGACGAAACGCTTTTTACCATACATCCAAATATGTAAAACTAACCTGTTTCAAACATAAAATCAATGTTTTACAAGCGGGGCCCACACGACCCAAATTACAAGTTTAATACAAGTTAAGAGTTTCGACCACCAAAAAGTTTAAGTTCCAAACTACACAATGAGCATGGCGTTTGGGATTAAACTACCCAACTATCGGTCAAACTCCAAGAGCTACTAAAGCCAAAAGCGTCCCCTAGCATCAAGCGGGATCTCTAGTCCAAAACGATGCCCTTACCCTTGTCCAAAACCGAACCTATAAAATGGTAAACAACGAGAGGGTAAGCAAAGCTTAGTGAATGCAATAATTATACGAATACATATATAATTATACCTACTTGCATACACTTACACACCAACCCGCAAACACGCTAGCATAAACATTTAGCTTATCGTCACAATAACAAGCTATAAATCTCCAATACCACAAGCTAGCATAACAACCGCATATGAATACAACTCGAATAATATAATATGCTTACAACACAAATAACCATGGTTAACCAATAGTACAAGGGAACGGCGCTCGCGAAAACGCCATCGGTGTTCACAACATCCGTTAGGGCACTTAACACCTCGCACCACTAACCCCTAGGGTGGCACCTTAACACCTCGACACTTCACCCCGAGTGGCATCTTAACACATCGATGCTTCACTCATCATTTTACGGAGTGGTGTCTTAACACCTCGACACTACACTCCTAGGTGGCATCTTAACACCTCGATGCTACACCCGAGTGGCATCTTAACACCTCGATGCTACACTCTTCACGTGAAACGTGGTGTCTTAACACCTCGACACTACACATTTCACGCTACAAAAAATAGATACATTATATACCTACGCATATAATTATTCCACTCACCTCAAAGTCTTGTGAAAAGATACCCGAGCTTGCAAGACCTCAAAGTAACGTACCTATCATATAATACACATCATCAAACACAAACTCAAGTCGGTCAACCAAACCCTTTCACCATTCTAAGCCATTTTGACCCAAGGTGCAATTTCAACCCATTTGCACCCTTAACCCTAAATTGGGTCAACACACACCAAAACCCTAATCATTCGTCAAGATAGGTTTAAAACACATTTAGGTCACAAGGCTAACTCGTTTTCATACTTGCTAGGCCACTTAGGTCATTAAAGACTCATTTGACCCATTTCAAGGTCAACACTCCCATTTGGGTCATCCATACCCAATAACACCCATTTACATATTACTAAAGTGTTCTAGCAACTAACTAACCAAATTTAAGACTCAAAAGTCCAATTAACACATTCAAACCCTAGGTTAGTCATCAATGAGCCTTCATAACCCATATTCACCCAAAATCCCCAAAATACTAACAAAATGGGTCTTTGGTTCATCACTAGCCCAAACCCTAACCCTTAAAGCAATTAAAGTAAGAAATCGGGTTTTATAACTTACCAACACAATCACCACATAGCTATCGACTAGATGAACGACTTTATAACTTGCACCAAGACCCGATTCAACCTCTTTCACCCTTTAATGGAGCTTTCTCTCTCAAGGATTGCACTCTCTCTCTAGAGTTTAATTGGAGAAGATAAGGTTGTTGGGAATGGAGTGAATGAAGCTCCAAAACTGATCCAAGGTATTAAATTCGGGCTCCAATGTGTTTTGACCAAAATGCCCTCAAAATATCTATTTTAAAAGAAGAGGAGAATCTGTCGCAGACAGATGGCGCGGCGCGCCACCTAGCCGCGCGGCGCGCGACCTCCCAGTTCAGCATCTTTTCTCTTTTTAATTATGTGCAACCAAAACCCCAAAACTTGAGTAACTTATATACACACATGTACACTACAATTATTCGGGCCTTACAACTCTCCCCCACTTATTCGGATTGCGTCCTCGCAATCCAAGCCGCATGACACGAGGGAAGATAAACCAACACGAACTCTTCGGGTTCCCAAGTGAACTCGGAACCTTTACTTCGCCGCCATTGAACCTTGAAAGTTCTCACCTCTTTATTCCTCAACATTTTCACCTTCTCGTCAAGGATAGCAACCGGTTCCTCGACATACTCTAACTTGTTGTTTAGCTCGATTTGGTCTAATGGCATCCATGAAGAATCATCCGCAAGACACTTACGGAGGTGGGAAACATGAAATGTATTATGGATCCCCGCAAGTTCTTCGGGTAATTCTAATCGATATGCAACTTCACCAACACGAGCTAAAACCTTGAACGGCCCAATAAACCGAGGAGCTAACTTTCCCCATTTTCGAAATCGAATAATGCCCTTCCATGGCGAAACCTTAAACATCACCATATCGCCTGCTTGGAACTCAATCAATCGCCTACGTCTATCGGCATACGACTTTTTCCTATCTGGAGCCTTCTTCAAATGTTCCCGAATCAAATCGATCTTGCTATTGGTCTCTAAAACCAAATCGGTACTCCCGATCTCTCTTTGACCCACTTCTCCCCAACAAACGGGAGTTTGACACCTACGCCCATAAAGCATTTCGTAAGGTGGCATCCCGATACTAGTATGATAACTATTATTGTCCTAGAATTCCACCAAAGGCAAATGCTCATCCCAACTACCACCGAAGTCAATGATGCACGCCCGTAGGATATCTTCCAAAGTTTGATTCGTACGTTCGGTTTGACCGTCCGTTTGAGGATGATACGCCGTGCTCAACTTCAATTGCGTACCCATATCTTCATGAAACTTTTCCCAAAACCGAGATGTAAAACAGGTATCTCGATCCGAAATAATAGATATAGGAATCCCATGTCGCGAGACCACTTCCTTGATAAACAACTTAGCCAAGGCCTCCGACGATATCGCTTCTTTAATGGGAAGAAACAAAGCGCTTTTTGTCAATCGGTCAACTATAACCCAAATCGAATCGAATTGGGTTCTCGCCGTTTTAGGTAACTTCGTAATGAAATCCATGGTAATGTGCTTCCATTTCCATTTCGGGATTTCTAACGGTTGCAACTTACCATACGGATTTTGGTGTTCGGCTTTTACTTGTAAACACGTGACACATTGCTCAACATACTTCACAACATCACGTTTCATGCCCGGCCACCAATAATCTTTCTTCAAGTCATGATACATTTTCGTCGCGCCCGGATGAATGGAATATTTTGACTTATGTGCTTCATCAAGTAGCACCAGTCGGTAATCACCCATCTTAGGCACCCACACCCTTCCTTGAAAAGACAACAAACCACGCGGGCCCATAGTAATGAACTCCGATTGGCCCACGATTCGTTACACATGCTTATTGTGAACGTAAGCCTCTATTTGAATCTCGCCAAGATTCTCAAGAAAATCGTTGGAAATAATCAAACGTAACGACCCCACTTTTATCGCCGGATGTTGACTCTTTCGACTCAACGCATCCGCGACAACATTCGCCTTACCCGGATGATAAAGTATTTCACAATCATAGTCTTTCACCACATCCATCCACCTACGTTGGCGATAATTCGAATCTCGTTGATTAAAGAGATGTTTCAAACTCTTATGATCCGAATAAATCGTACACTTGACACCATACAAGTAATGGCGCCAAATTTTCAACGCATGCACAACCGCCGCCAACTCAAGATCATGAGTCGGATATCTCGTTTCGTGTTCCTTTAATTGTCGAGAGGCATAAGCGATGACTTTACCTCTTTGCATCAGAACACACCCGAGCCCATTTAGCGAAGCATCACAATAAACCGTCATATCTTCCACACCTTCCGGTAATACTAACACCGGAGCTTGACACAACTTCTCTTTTAACAATTGAAAAGCAATTTCTTGCTCGTTCTCCCAATTAAACTTAGCATTCTTTCTCGTCAACTTCGTTAATGGAAAAGCAATCTTAGAAAAGTCTTGGATAAACCGACGATAATAACCGGCCAATCCGAGGAAACTTCGGATTTCTGTTGGCGTAGTCGGTCGTCCCCAACTCTTCACCGTCTCTATCTTCCCCGGATCTACTTGAATACCGTCTTTGTTCACAATATGACCAAGGAATTGGACTTCCCTTAGCCAAAATTCACATTTGGAGAGCTTAGCATACAACTTCTCCTTTCGTAAAGTCTTCAATACTTCACGCAAATGACGTTCATGTTCGTTCATACTTTTCGAATAGACTAGTAGTCTTCGATGAACACTATTACCGACTTGTCCAACATAGGTTGGCACACTCAGTTCATAAGATCCATGAATGCCGCCGGTGCATTTGTAAGGCCAAAAGGCATCACCACAAACTCAAAATGTCTATACCGCGTTCTAAAAGCCGTTTTCTCAATATCTTCCTCACGGACCCGCATTTGGTGATAGCCGGACCGTAGATCGATCTTAGAGAAATACGTTGCACCTTGAAGTTGATCAAATAAATCGTCAATCCTAGGTAATGGATAACGATTCTTGATCGTCACTTTATTCAACTCACGGTAATCAATGCAGATACGCATACTACCATCTTTCTTCTTCACAAATAACACCGGAGCGCCCCACGGTGAAGCACTCGGTCGAATAAAACCCTTCTCGAGCAATTCTTGAATTTGATTTAACAACTCTTGCATCTCTGTTGGCGCTAAATGATAAGGAGTTTTAGCAATGGGGGTAGCCCCCGGAACCAACTCGATGCGAAATTCAACTTGTCTTTCCGCCAGAACACCCGGTAATTTTTCCAGAAAAACGTCTTCGAAATCACTAACAACCGGAATTTCACGAATGGGTGGCGGCTCTTTACGAGTATCGACAACATGAGCAAGGAAAGCCATGCCACCACTAACAACAAAATGACGTGCCCGTACAAAAGTGCATATCGGCACCGGTCTCCTTCGCTTATCACCAAGAATAATTAACTCTCCCCCACTTGGGGTCTTCACACGAATAAACTTATCATGACATGCAATATCGGCTCTATAACGATCGAGCCAATCCATACCAATGACAATATCAAAATCGCCCAAGGTCATTGGAATGAGATCAATTTTAAAGGTTTTGGCACCAAAAACAACATCACAATTTTCACACACATCGACCACTAGCACCGTCTTGCCGTTCGCTATTTCGACTTCTACCGGATGACTTAACTTAGCTAACTGTCTATCAAGTTTAGGCACAAATCTAGGAGACACAAACGACAAATTTGCACCGGTATCAAAAAGAATCCTCGCCGGATTAGAATTAACCATGAAAGTACCTGAGACAACTTCGTTCGATTATTTGGCTTCATCATTGGTCATCAAGTAGTTGCGACCCCTAACCGTACCTGCCGCCTTCTCTAACCGCTTCACATTATCATTTCGCAAATCGGGACACTCCGGCTTCTTATACCCCTCTTTGCCGCAATTAAAACAAGTGACTTTGTTTCCGGAAGATGGTTTCGGACACTCACGAGCCATATGACCCGGTTGCCCACAATTGTAGCACGTATAAGAAAACCCGCCGGTAGTGCCCTTCTTTGCACTATTGACACTTTCGGACCCCCTCTTGCTCTTGCTCTTCTTGCTTGAGGCGTTAGAGTAACTAAAACCTTCAGACTTTCTTTTGGAAAATATGAAATCACTCTTTCTTGGAACCTCCGGCTCAAAACCCCGAGCCAACTCGAACAATTCATCAAAAGACTTAGCCATACCCCGACTAATCTTCCCCTTGTACTCATCATTCAAAGTACGATAGAAATCCTTCATGAGCTTATGATCATCACCAACATATTCCGGGCAAAAACGAGTCTTTGTCAAGAATGTAGACTTGAGGGTAACCAAATCCATGGAACCTTGTTGCAAATGGTGCAACTCGTCCCGGATTCTATCGAGGTCGGAAGAAGTTCGGTATTCTTTGAAAAATTCTTTCTTGAACTCTTCCCAAGTCAAGCCCATACATTGTTATTCACCATACAAGTTGATTTTATCGTCCCACCACAACTTAGCTTCTTCGCGTAACATGCTAGAACCATACCTCGTCTTCCTTTCGGGAGGACATTCCGCGGTACGGAAAGCTCCCTCAATATCGTAGATCCAACATGTACTTTTTAAAGGATCCCGCACCCCATTAAACATCGGGGGTTGAGCATCCTTGAAGTTCTTGTAGTGGAAGTCCCGCCTTCCTTCACCTCCTTCACCGCGAGGATAGATATTCCTAGCGTCAAGGGCCTCTTCGATAGTGGCCTTCATTCGTTCATTAATTACATCGGTTATTTGCTCATCAACCGAATCTTGAAAGACCTTTCGAACGTCCGCAAGAAAATCCGCTTTTAACTTCTTAAAGACGGCCTCGACCTTGGTTGAGAACTCGGCGTCCCCGCTTGTACTTCCGTTATCATGTTCGGGACCGTTTCTCGTCTTCATTCTATAAAACGAATTAGGTTAAACCACAAAACGGAAGGACAAATTACATATATACATACACATACGCCGCACTACTCCATCTCGCTCAACAATTTTCGTACATTACTTGTTTGACACGATTTGCGCCCGTAATAAAGGTAGCTAGTCATTACTACGCGAGCACGTCGCATTAACTTGCTAGTACAACGTCCATCTCGCTCGATGCTCGCTAAACATACATAACAAATAGCGCATGATTAGTTTACATAAACCTAGGCACAAACCAATCCCGATCCGACCCAAAGTCCTACAAGTCCTGCATAAACGCGCACACAAAAAGTCTAAGTCTAGGCGCCTATTTCAAGTCACCTAAATCCCTTAGACCATGCTCTGATACCACTTGTAACAACCCAAACCAACCCTCGATCAAACCATGCGAAAATACAAAATAAAAAAAAAATTCTGTGCAGCATACCCGCGCGGCGCGCCAGGTAGGGGCGCGGCGCGCCAAAGTGGACTGTCCGGAAAGTTTTTAAATGCGAAAAAGATTGACTAGTTCCCGACACTTTTAGACGAAACGCTTTTTACCATACATCTAAATATGTAAAACTAACCTGTTTCAAACATAAAATCAATGTTTTACAAGTGGGGCCCACACGACTAAATTACAAGTTTAATACAAGTTAAGAGTTTCGACCACCAGAAAGTTTAAGTTCCAAACTACACAATGAGCATGGCGTTTGGGATTAAACTACCCAACTATCGGTCAAACTCCAAGAGCTACTAAAGCCAAAAGCGTCCCCTAGCATCAAGCGGGATCTCTAGTCCAAAACGATGCCCTTACCCTTGTCCAAAACCGAACGTATAAAATGGTAAACAACGAGAGGGTAAGCAAAGTTTAGTGAATACAATAATTATACGAATACATATATAATTATACCTACTTGCATACACTTACACACCAACCCGCAAACACGCTAGCATACACATTTAGCTTATCGTCACAATAACAAGCTATAAATCTCCAATACCATAAGCTAGCATAACAACCGCATATGAATATAACTCGAATAATATAATATGCTTACAACACAAATAACCATGGTTAACCAATAGTACAAGGGAACGGCGCTCGCGAAAACGCCATCGGTGTTCACAACATCCGTTAGGGCACTTAACACCTCACACCACTAACCCCTAGGGTGGCACCTTAACACCTCGGCACTTCACCCCGAGTGGCATCTTAACACCTCGATGCTTCACTCATCATTTTACGGAGTGGTATCTTAACATCTCGACACTACACTCCTAGGTGGCATCTTAACACCTCGATGCTACACCCGAGTGGCATCTTAACACCTCGATGCTACACTCTTCACGTGAAACGTGGTGTCTTAACACCTCGACACTACACATTTCATGCTACAACAAATAGATACATTATATACCTACGCATATAATTATTCCACCCACCTCAAAATCTTGTGAAAAGATACCCGAGCTTGCAAGACCTCAAAGTAACGTACCTATCATATAATACACATCATCAAACGCAAACTCAAGTCGGTCAACCAAACCCTTTCACCATTCTAAGCCATTTTGACCCAAGGTGCAATTTCAACCCATTTGCACCCTTAACCCTAAATTGGGTCAACACACACCAAAACCCTAATCATTCGTCAAGATGGGTTTAAAACACATTTAGGTCGCAAGGCTAACTCGTTTTCATACTTGCTAGGCCACTTAGGTCATTAAAGACTCATTTGACCCATTTCAAGGTCAACACACCCATTTGGGTCATCCATACCCAATAACACCCATTTACATATTACTAAAGTGTTCTAGCAACTAACTAACCAAATTTAAGACTCAAAAGTCCAATTAACACATTCAAACCCTAGGTTAGTCATCAATGAGCCTTCATAACCCATATTCACCCAAAATCCCCAAAATACAAACAAAATGGGTCTTTGGTTCATCACTAGCCCAAACCCTAACCCTTAAAGCAATTAAAGTAAGAAATCGGGTTTTATAACTTACCAACACAATCACCACGTAGCTATCGACTAGATGAACGACTTTATAACTTTCACCAAGACCCGATTCAACCTCTTTCACCCTTTAATGGAGCTTTCTCTCTCAAGGATTGCACTCTCTCTGTAGAGTTTAATTGGAGAAGATAAGGTTGTTGGGAATGGAGTGAATGAAGCTCCAAAACTGATCCAAGGTATTAAATTCGGGCTCCAATGTGTTTTGACCAAAATGCCATCAAAATATCTATTTTAAAAGAAGAGGAGAATCTGTCGCAGACAGATGGCGCGGCGCGCCACCTAGCCGCGCGGCGCTCGACCTCCCAGTTCAGCATCTTTTCTCTTTTTAATTATGTGCAACCAAAACCCCAAAACTTGAGTAACTTATATACACACATGTACACTACAATTATTCGGGTCTTACACAATCAAACTTGTTAAGACTTGATTATTTGAAATAAGTTCATGTAGACAATTGACCACCCAAGTTGACCGGCAATTCATGAACGTTAAAACTTGTAAAAACGACATGATGATATATATATATATATGGACATATATATGGTTAACATGAGATTATGATAAGTAAGTATCTCACTAAGTATATTAACAATGTGTGATATACATAAAAAATGAGAATATTGAATTATGAAGCTCGAAACAATATACATAACGATTATCGTTATAGCAACGTCTTACTAAATACATATGTATTGTATTAAGATATTGATATACTATATTTAACATGATAAAATGATAATTAAGTATATCATTAAGTGTATTAACAATGAACTATACAAGTAAGATGAGACTACTAACTTAAGGATTTCGAAATAATATATATATGTAACGATTATCGTTGAAATAGTATTTTAACATATATATATATATATATATATATATATATATATATATATATATATATATATATATATATATATATATATATATATATATATATATATATATATATATATATATATATATATGATGTTAAGATATATTCATACACCATGTTATCATGCTAACATAACAATTTAACATCTTATTTAAGTATTATAACAATGGATTAATTACATTTAACAAGATCGTTAACTTAAAAGTTTCAAAACAACACTTATATGTAACGACTAAAGGTGAGTTAACGACTCAGTTAAAATGTATATACATGTAGTGTATTAATATGTATTAGTAAACTTTTGAAAGACTTCAAGACACATATCAAAGTACTTCTACTTAGCAAAAATACTCACAATTACATTCTCATTCATTTTCATCAACAATTCTACTCGTATGTACCCGTATTCGTACTCGTACAATACACAGCTTCTAGATGTATTTACTATTGGTATATACACCTTTAATCATTCATTCTTATCAGCCATCTTAGAGTCAAAAACATGTGAAACCATTATTTAACAACTTGTATGACTAATGAGCTAAAAACAAACTTAAGGATCTTTTTTTTTCTTTATAACAAGTAATCCCGTTTTTATGATTTCACCCCATTTTTCCATTCCATTTTCTCATACCTACACTCCAAATTCTCTCTCAAAATACTCCTAACATCATACTTGATCATCTTCAAGCATTTTCACCATATTTTAGCTTCAATTACAAGCTTTAATCATCATAAAAACAACCATTCAAGAACACTTCAAGGAATCTTTCAAACTTGCTAGCTTACTTCCAATCTTGCAAATCCATTTCAAGTGATCATTCAATCTCAAGAAATCTTTCTTATTTACAGTAAGATATCTTTCTAATTCAAGGTAATACTCATACTCAAACTTTGATTCAATTTCTATAACTATAACAATCTTATTTCCAGTGGAAATCTTACTTGAACTTGTTTTCGTGTCATGATTCTACTTCAAGAACTTTCAAGCCATCCAAGGATCCTTTGAAGCTAGATCTATTTTTTTCTTTTCCAGTAGGTTTATCCACAAAACTTGAGGTAGTAATGATGTTCATTGAAATGTCCCGTTCTTATTGATTAAAAACGTTCCATATTAATTGATTTCGTTGCGAGGTTTTGACCTCTATATGAGACGTTTTTCAAAGACTGCATTCATTTTAAAACAAACCATAACCTTTATTTCATCAATAAAGGTTTAAAAAGCTTTACGTAGATTATCACATAATGATAATCTAAAATATCCTGTTTACACACGACTATTACATAATGGTTTACAATACAAATATGTTACAACGAAAGAAGTTTCTGTAATGCAGTTTTTACACAATATCATACAAGCCTGGACTCCAAATCTTGTCCGTATTTAAGTATGCGACAGCGGAAGCTCTTAATATTCACCTGAGAATAAACATGCTTTAAACGTCAACAAAAATGCTGGTGAGTTATAGGTTTAACCTATATATATCAAATCGTAACAATAGACCACAAGATTTCATATTTCAATATACATCCCATACATAGAGATAAAAATCATTCATATGGTGAACACCTGGTAACTGACATTAACAAGATGCATATATAAGAATATCCCCATCATTCCGGGACACCCTTCGGATATGATATAAATTTCGAAGTACTAAAGCATCCGGTACTTTGGATGGGGTTTGTTAGGCCCAATAGATCTATCTTTAGGATTCGCGTCAATTAGGGTGTCTGTTCCCTAATTCTTAGATTACCAGACTTAATAAAAAGGGGCATATTCGATTTCAATAATTCAACCATAGAATGTAGTTTCACGTACTTGTGTCTATTTTGTAAATCATTTATAAAACCTGCATGTATTCTCATCCCAAAAATATTAGATTTTAAAAGTGGGACTATAACTCACTTTCACAGATTTTTTACTTCGCCGGGAAGTAAGACTTGGCCACTGTTCGATTCACGAACCTATAACAAATATGTACATATATATCAAAGTATGTTCAAAATATATTTATAACACTTTTAATACATTTTGATGTTTTAAGTTTATTAAGTCAGCTGTCCTCGTTAGTAACCTACAACTAGTTGTCCACAGTTAGATGTACAGAAATAAATCGATATATATTATCTTGAATCAATCCACGACCCAGTGTATACATATCTCAGTATTGATCACAACTCAAACTATATATATTTTGGAATCAACCTCAGCCCTGTATAGCTAACTCCAACATTCACATATAGAGTGTCTATGGTTGTTCCGAAATATATATAGATGTGTCGACATGATAGGTCAAAACATTGTATACGTGTCTATGGTATCTCAAGATTACATAATATACAATACAAGTTGATTAAGTTATGGTTGGAATAGATTTGTTACCAATTTTCACGTAGCTAAAATGAGTAGTTTTTAACAATTTTGTTTTGCTCGCCATTTCTTCGTTTCTAATCCGTTTTGAGTGATTTAAGCGGCCACGGTTTCGTATTGAACTTGAATTTATGAAAATAAACAGAAAAGGTATAGGTTTATAGTCAAAAATACAAGTTACAAGTCATTTTTGAAAGAGGTAGTCATTTCCGTCGAAAGAACGACATCTTGATGACTGTTTTGAAAAACATACTTTCACTTTGAGTTTAACCATGATTTTTGGATATGGTTTCATGTTCATAACAAAAATCATTTTCCTAGAAGTATAGCTTTTAAATCAAAGTTTTTCATAGTTTTTAATTATCCAAACCAAAACAGCCCCATGTTGTAACTATGAACGGCGTAAATCCGGTTTTATGGTGTTTATCGTGTTTCCGGGTTTTAAATCATTAAGTTAGCATATCCTATAGATATAGATCATATGTATAGTTGATTTTAAAAGTGTAGTTAAAAGGATTAACTTTATTTGCGAACAAGTTTAGAATTAACTAAACTATGTTCTAGTGATTACAAGTTTACCACTTCGAATATGATAGCTTTTCATGTATGAATTGAATGATGTTATGAACATCATTACTACCTTAAGTTCCTTGGATAAACCTACTGGAAAAGAGAAAAATGGATCTAGCTTCAACGGATCCTTGGATGGCTCGAAATTCTTGAAGCAGAATCATGACACGAAAACAAGTTCAAGTAAGATCATCACTCGAAATAAGATTGTTATAGTTATAGAAATTGAACCAAAGTTTGAATATGAGTATTACCTTATATTAGAAAGATATCTTACTGTAAATAAGAAAGATTTCTTGAGGTTGGATGATCACTCTACAAGATTGGAAGTAAGCTAGCAAACTTGGAAGTATTCTTGATTTTATGAAACTAGAACTTGTAGAATTTATGAAGAACACTTAGAACTTGAAGATAGAACTTGAGTGAGATCAATTAGATGAATAAAATTGAAGAATGAAAGTGTTTGTAGGTGTTTTTGGTCGTTGGTGTATGGATTAGATATAAAGGATATGTAATTTTGTTTTCATGTAAATAAGTCATGAATGATTACTCATATCTTTGTAATTTTATGAGATATTTCATGCTAGTTGCCAAATGATGGTTCCCACATGTGTTAGGTGACTCACATGGGCTGCTAAGAGCTGATCATTGGAGTGTATATATCAATAGTTCATACATCTAAAAGCTGTGTATTGTACGAGTACGAATACGGGTGCATACGAGTAGAATTGTTGATGAAACTGAACGAGGATGTAATTGTAAGAATTTTTGTTAAGTAGAAGTATTTTGATAAGTGTCTTGAAGTCTTTCAAAAGTGTATGAATACATATTAAAACACTACATGTATATACATTTTAACTGAGTCGTTAAGTCATCGTTAGTCGTTACATGTAAGTGTTGTTTTGAAACCTTTAGGTTAACGATCTTGTTAAATGTTGTTAACCCAATGTTTATAATATCAAATGAGATTTTAAATTATTATATTATCATGATATTATGATGTATGAATATCTCTTAATATGATATATATACATTAAATGTCGTTACAACGATAATCGTTACATATATGTCTCGTTTCAAAATCATTAAGTTAGTAGTCTTGCTTTTACATATGTAGTTCATTGTTAATATACTTAATGATATGTTTACTTATCATAATATCATGTTAACTATATATATAACCATATATATGTCATCATATAGTTTTTACAAGTTTTAACGTTCGTGAATCACCGGTCAACTTGGGTGGTCAATTGTCTATATGAAACCTATTTCAATTAATCAAGTCTTAACAAGTTTGATTGCTTAACATGTTGGAAATACTTAATCATGTAAATAACAATTTCATTTAATATATATCTATAAACATGGAAAAGTTCGGGTCACTACAGTACCTACCTGTTAAATAAATTTCGTCCCGAAATTTTAAGCATTTGGAGGTGTTGACGTATCTTCTGGAAATAAATGCGGGTATTTCTTTTTCATCTGATCTTCTCGTTCCCAGGTGAACTCGGGTCCTCTACGAGCATTCCATTGAACCTTAACAATTGGTATCTTGTTTTGCTTAAGTCTTTTAACCTCACGATCCATTATTTCGACGGGTTCTTCGATGAATTGAAGTTTTTCGTTGATTTGGATTTCGTCTAACGGAATAGTGAGATCTTCTTTAGCAAAACATTTCTTCAAATTCGAGACGTGGAAAGTGTTATGTACAGCCGCTTGTTGTTGAGGTAACTCAAGTCGGTAAGCTACTGGTCCGACACGATCAATAATCTTGAATGGTCCAATATACCTTGGATTTAATTTCCCTCGTTTACCAAATCGAACAACACCTTTCCAAGGTGCAACTTTAAGCATGACCATCTCTCTAATTTCAAATTCTATATCTTTTCTTTTAATGTCAGCGTAGCTCTTTTGTCAACTTTAGGCGGTTTTCAACCGTTGTTGAATTTGGATGATCTTCTCGGTCGTTTCTTGTATTATCTCCGGACCCGTAATCTTTCTATCCCCCACTTCACTCCAACAAATCGGAGACCTGCACTTTCTACCATAAAGTGCTTCAAACGGAGCCATCTCAATGCTTGAATGGTAGCTATTGTTGTAGGAAAATTCTGCTAACGGTAGATGTCGATCCCAACTATTTCCGAAATCAATAACACATGCTCGTAGCATGTCTTCAAGCGTTTGTATCATCCTTTCACTCTGCCCATCAGTTTGTGGATGATAGGCAGTACTCATGTCTAGACGAGTTCCTAATGCTTGTTGTAATGTCTGCCGGAATCTTGAAATAAATCTGCCATCCCTATCAGAGATAATAGAGATTGGTATTCCATGTCTGGAGATGACTTCCTTCAAATACAGTCGTGCTAACTTCTCCATATTGTCATCTTCTCTTATTGGCAGGAAGTGTGCTGATTTGGTGAGACGATCAACTATTACCCAAATAGTATCAAAACCACTTGCAGTCCTTGGCAATTTAGTGATGAAATCTATGGTAATGTTTTCCCATTTCCATTCCGGGATTTCGGGTTGTTGAAGTAGACCTGATGGTTTCTGATGCTTAGCTTTGACCTTAGAACACGTCAAACATTCTCCTACGTATTTAGCAACATCGGCTTTCATACCCGGCCACCACAAATGTTTCTTGAGATCCTTGTAAATCTTCCCCATTCCAGGATGTACTGAGTATCTGGTTTTATGAGCTTCTCTAAGTACCATTTCTCTCATATCTCCAAATTTTGGTACCCAAATCCTTTCATCCCTATACCGGGTTCCGTCTTCCTGAATATTAAGATGCTTCTCCGATCCTTTGGGTATTTCATCCTTTAAATTTCCCTATTTTAAAACTCCTTGTTGCGCCTCCTTTATTTGAGTAGTAAGGTTATTGTGAATCATTATATTCATAGATTTTACTCGAATGGGTTCTCTGTCCTTCCTGCTCAAGGCGTCGGCTACCACATTTTCCTTCCCCAGGTGGTAACGAATCTCAAAGTCGTAATCATTTAACAATTCAATCCACCTACGCTGCCTCATATTCAGTTGTTTCTGATTAAATATGTGTTGAAGACTTTTGTGGTCGGTATATATAATACTTTTGACCCCATATAAGTAGTGCCTTCAAGTCTTTAATGCAAAAACAACCGCGCCTAATTCCAAATCATGCGTCATATAATTTTGTTCATGAATCTTCAATTGTCTAGACGCATAAGCAATCACCTTCGTTCGTTGCATTAATACACAACCGAGACCTTGCTTTGATGCGTCACAATAAATCACAAAATCATCATTCCCTTCAGGCAATGACAATATAGGTGCCGTAGTTAGCTTTTTCTTCAATAACTGAAACGCTTTCTCTTGTTCATCCTTCCATTCAAATTTCTTCCCTTATTGCGTTAATGCAGTCAAGGGTTTTGCTATTCTGGAAAAGTCTTGGATGAACCTTCTGTAGTAACCAGCTAGTCCTAAAAACTGGCGTATGTGTTTCGGAGTTTTCGGGGTTTCCCACTTTTCAACAGTTTCTATCTTTGCCGGATCCACCTTAATACCTTCTTTATTCACTATGTGACCGAGGAATTGAACTTCTTCCAACCAAAATGCACACTTTGAAAACTTAGCGTACAATTCTTCCTTCCTCAATACTTCTAACACCTTTCTCAAATGTTCACCGTGTTCTTGGTCATTCTTTGAGTAAATAAGTATGTCATCAATGAAAACAATGACAAACTTGTCAAGGTATGGTCCACACACTCGGTTCATAAGGTCCATGAACACAGCTGGTGCATTAGTTAAACTAAACGGCATGACCATAAACTCGTAATGACCGTAACGTGTTCTGAAAGCAGTCTTTGGAATATCATCTTCTTTCACCCGCATTTGATGATACCCGGAACGTAAGTCAATCTTTGAATAAACAGACGAGCCTTGTAGTTGATCAAATAAGTCGTCAATTCTCGGTAGTGGGTAGCGGTTCTTGATGGTAACTTTGTTCAACTCTCGGTAGTCGATACACAACCTGAATGTACCATCTTTCTTCTTGACAAACAAAACAGGAGCTCCCCACGGTGATGTGCTTGGTCGAATGAAACCACGCTCTAAAAGTTCTTGTAATTGGCTTTGCAGTTCTTTCATCTCGCTGGGTGCGAGTCTGTAAGGAGCACGAGCTATGGGTGCAGCTCCTGGTACAAGATCTATTTGAAATTTAACGGATCGATGTGGGGGTAATCCCGGTAATTCTTTCGGAAATACATCGGTAAATTCTTTTGTGACGGGAACATCATTGATGCTCTTTTCTTCAGTTTGTACTTTCTCGACGTGTGCTAGAATAGCATAGCAACCTTTTCTTATTAGTTTTTGTGCCTTCAAATTACTAATAAGATGTAGCTTCGTGTTGCCCTTTTCTCCGTACACCATTAAGGGTTTTCCTTTTTCTCGTATAATGCGAATTGCATTTTTGTAACAAACGATCTCTGCTTTCACTTCTTTCAACCAGTCCATACCGATTATCACATCAAAACTCCCTAACTCTACTGGTATCAAGTCAATCTTAAATGTTTCGCTAACCAATTTAATTTCTCGATTCCGACATATATTATCCGCTGAAATTAATTTACCATTTGCTAATTCGAGTAAAAATTTACTATCCAAAGGCGTCAATGGACAAATTAATTTAGCACAAAAATCTCTACTCATATAGCTTCTATCCGCACCCGAATCAAATAAAACGTAAGCAGATTTATTGTCAATAAGAAACGTACCCGTAACAAGCTCTGGGTCTTCCTGTGCCTCTGCCGCATTAATATTGAAAACTCTTCTGCGGCCTTATCCATTGGTGTTCTCCTGGTTCGGGCAATTTCTAATAATGTGGCCTGGTTTTCCACATTTATAACAAACTACATTGGCATAGCTTGCTCCGACACTACTTGCTCCGCCATTACTCGTTCTGACACCATTTGTTCCTTTCGTTCTGTTAACCCCTGGTCCGTAGACCTCACACTTCACCGCTCTATGACCATTTCTTTTACAATTGTTGCAAAATTTGATGCAGAAACCCGAGTGATACTTTTCACACCTTTGGCATAGCTGCTTCTGATTGTTGTTGTTGTTGCGGTTATTATTGTTGTTGGGATGATTGTTATAGTTGCTGTTGTTGTTGTTGTTGTTGTTGTTGTTGTTGTTGTTGTTGTTGTTGTTAGGCCGTTTGTTGTAGTTGCGATTGATGTTGCGATTGTTGGGATAGTTGTTGCGATTATTGTTGTAATTGCTGTTGTTGTTGTATTGGTGATTCTTATCACTGTTTTCCTCCCACTTTCTTTTGACTTGCTTCACATTGGCCTCTTCAGCAGTCTGTTCTTTAATTCTTTCTTCAATCAGGTTCACTAGTTTGTGAGCCATTCTACATGCCTGTTGTATGGAGGCGGGCTCGTGTGAACTTATATCTTCTTGGATTCTTTTCGGTAATCCTTTCACAAACGCGTCGATCTTCTCTTCCTCATCTTCGAACGCTCCCGGACACAATAGGCATAATTCTGTGAATCGTCTTTCGTACGTGGAAATATCAAATCCTTGGGTTCGTAACCCTCTAAGTTCTGTCTTGAGCTTATTGACCTCGGTTCTGGGACGGTACTTCTCGTTCATCAAGTGCTTGAATGCTGACCACGGTAGTGCGTAAGCATCATCTTGTCCCACTTGCTCTAGATAGGTATTCCACCATGTTAACGCAGAACCTGTGAAGGTATGCGTAGCGTACTTCACTTTGTCCTCTTCAGTACACTTACTTATGGAAAACACCGATTTGACCTTCTCGGTCCACCGTTTCAATCCGATCGGTCCTTTGGTTCCATCAAATTCCAAAGGTTTGCAGGCAGTGAATTCTTTGTAGGTGCATCCTACACGATTTCCTGTACTGCTAGATCCAAGGTTATTGTTGGTATGTAGCGCAGCCTGTACTGCAGCTATGTTTGAAGCAAGAAAGGCACGAAATTCCTCTTCGCTCATATTCAAGGTGTGTCGAGTAGTCGGTGCCATTTCCTTCAAAATAGTCAAACGAAACGAGTTAATCATATAGAATATCAAGAGTAGTCAATAGTATTTCGTAGCGTAATATGAACTTATTTATAAAAGCTCTTTCTTCATATTAGCGTTTTATACTCTTTAATTCAGGTAGTACCTACCCGTTAAGTTCATACTTAGTAGCTAACATACCATTTCAACTACTACAATTCTATATGAAAAACTAATCACACAAAAAAAAAAATCATATTCAAACCTTTATACAATAACTTGCAAACTTACAATACCGCTTTTTTTTTTTACATATAGCATGAAATATAGCACATAAAACTTTGATACAAAGTAGATAATTCTAGTTAATAAATAAGGCGTTCAGCAAAGGCAATAAAGACACGTAATTCATACGTCCAGAAACAAGTCATGCATTCTGGTTTTACTAATACCACTTCCCATCCTTGGTTTTGTGGAACATAACCGTTGTGACCGATAGTAAGACAATGTATTGTAACGTCGTCAAAAGGATGAAGGTTACGTAATGACCAACAGTCTCTTAATAACCTAAAAACCTCATTTCTTACCCCAATTACCGACTCCGTCACTTGTGGGAACGTTTTGTTTAGTAGTTGTAGCTCGATGTTCTTGTTCTCACTTTGGTGAGAAGCGAACATTACTAACCCGTAAGCATAACATGCTTCTTTATGTTGCATGTTAGCCGCTTTTTCTAAATCACGAAGTCCTATATTCGGATATATTGAGTCAAAATAATTTCTTAACCCGTTGCATAAAATAGCATTTGGGTTCCCCGCAATATATGCGTCAAAGTAAACACATCGTAACTTATGGATTTCCCAATGTGATATCCCCCATCTTTCGAACTAAAGCCTTTTATAAACCAAGGCATTCTTGGAACGTTCTTCGAATGTCTTACAAACTGATCTCGCCTTAAATAGTTGTGCCAAGGAATTCTGACCGACTCTAGACAAGATTTCATCAATCATGTCTCCGGGTAGGTCTCTTAAAATATTGGGTTGTCTATCCATTTTGTGTTTTTATACTGTAAAATAGACAAGGGTTAGATTCATAAAAAAAAATACTTATTAATACAAGCAATTTTTACATATATCATAAAGCATAAGCACACTATATTACATATATTACACCACACGAATACAACTATCTTATTCCGACTCACTCGTTTCTTCTTCTTCGGTTTTGGTTCGTTTTGCCAAGTTTCTAGGGATATATGATGTTCCCCTAATACGAGTTGTCGTTTTCCACATTGGTTTAGAAAAACCTGGTGGTTTAGAGGTTCCTGGGTTATTGTCACAACTTAAGAAATACGGGTGTTGATGATACATATAAAGTTCATCGGGTTTGGAATCAAATTTATCTATTTTTATGCCCTTTCCCTTATTGTTCTCTTTTGACTTATTAAATTGTGTCGGGGTAATTTCTATAACATCATCGGAATCCTTGTCGGGATCCGATTCATCGGAGAATTGGTAATCCTCCCAATACTTTGCTTCCTTGGCGGAAACACCATTGACCATAATTAACTTTGGTCGGTTGGTTGAGGATTTTCTTCTACTTAACCATTTTATTATTTCCCCACTGGTTCTATTTCTTCTTCCGGTTCCGATTCTTCTTCCGGTTCCGATTCTTCTTCAGGTACCGACTCTTCTTCTGGTTCCTCTTCGGGAACTTGTGAATCAGTCCACGAATCATTCCAATTTACATTTGACTCTTCATTATTATTAGGTGAGTCAATGAGACTTGTTCTAGAGGTAGACATCTATCACATAATATCAAACGCGTTAAGAGATTAATATATCACATAATATTCACATGTTAAAAATATATAGTGTCCAACAAAATTTGTTAAGCAATCATTTTTCAAGTAAACACGGTCGAAGTCCAGACTCACTAATGCATCCTAACAAACTCGATAAGACACACTAATGCAAAATTCTGGTTCTCTAAGACCAACGCTCGAATACCAACTGAAATGTACCGTTCTTATTGATTAAAAACGTTCCATATTAATTGATTTCGTTGCGAGGTTTTGACCTCTATATGAGATGTTTTTCAAAGACTGCATTCATTTTAAAACAAACCATAACCTTTATTTCATCAATAAAGGTTTAAAAAGCTTTACGTAGATTGTCACATAATGATAATCTAAAATATCCTGTTTACACACGACTATTGCATAATGGTTTACAATACAAATATGTTACAACGAAAGAAGTTTCTTGAATGCAGTTTTTACACAATAGCATACAAGCATGGACTCCAAATCTTGTCCGTATTTAAGTATGTGACAGCGGAAGCTCTTAATATTCACCTGAGAATAAACATGCTTTAAACATCAACAAAAATGTTGGTGAGTTATAGGTTTAACCTATATATATCAAATCGTAACAATAGACCACAAGATTTCATATTTCAATATACATCCCATACATAGAGATAAAAATCATTCATATGGTGAACACCTGGTAACCGACATTAACAAGATGCATAAATAAGAATATCCCCATCATTCCGGGACACCCTTCGGATATGATATAAATTTCGAAGTACTAAAGCATCCGGTACTTTGGATGGGGTTTGTTAGGCCCAATAGATCTATCTTTAGGATTCGCGTCAATTAGGGTGTCTGTTCCCTAATTCTTAGATTACCAGACTTAATAAAAAGGGGCATATTCGATTTCAATAATTCAACCATAGAATGTAGTTTCACGTACTTGTGTCTATTTTGTAAATCGTTTATAAAACCTGCATGTATTCTCATCCCAAAAATATTAGATTTTAAAAGTGGGACTATAACTCACTTTCACAGATTTTTACTTCGTCGGGAAGTAAGACTTGGCCACTGGTTGATTCATGAACCTATAACAATATATACATATATATCAAAGTATGTTTAAAATATATTTACAACACTTTTAATATATTTTGATGTTTTAAGTTTATTAAGTCAGCTGTCCTCGTTAGTAACCTACAACTAGTTGTCCACAGTTAGATGTACAGAAATAAATCGATAAATATTATCTTGAATCAATCCACGACCCAGTGTATACGTATCTCAGTATTGATCACAACTCAAACTATATATATTTTGGAATCAACCTCAACCCTGTATAGCTAACTCCAACATTCACATATAGTGTCTATGGTTGTTCCGAAATATATATAGATGTGTTGACATGATAGGTCGAAACATTGTATACGTGTCTATGGTATCTCAAGATTACATAATATACAATACAAGTTGATTAAGTTATGGTTGGAATAGATTTGTTACCAATTTTCACGTAGCTAAAATGAGAAAAATTATCCAATCTGGTTTTACCCATAACTTCTTCATTTTAAATCCGTTTTGAGTGAATCAAATTGCTATGGTTTCATATTGAACTCTATTTTATGAATCTAAACAGAAAAAGTATAGGTTTATAGTCAGAAAAATAAGTTACAAGTCGTTTTTGTAAAGGTAGTCATTTTAGTCGAAAGAACGACGTCTAGATGACCATTTTAGAAAACATACTTCCACTTTGAGTTTAACCATAATTTTTGGATATAGTTTCATGTTCATAATAAAAATCATTTTCTCAGAATAACAACTTTTAAATCAAAGTTTATCATAGTTTTTAATTAACTAACCCAAAACAGCCCGCGGTGTTACTACGACGGCGTAAATCCGGTTTTACGGTGTTTTTCGTGTTTCCGGGTTTTAAATCATTAAGTTAGCATATCATATAGATATAGAACATGTGTGTAGTTAATTTTAAAAGTCAAGTTAGAAGGATTAACTTTTGTTTGCGAACAAGTTTAGAATTAACTAAACTATGTTCTAGTGATTACGAGTTTAAACCTTCGAATAAGATAGTTTTATATATATGAATCGAATGATGTTATGAACATCATTACTACCTCAAGTTTAGTAGGTAAACCTACTGGAAGTGACAAGAAATGATCTAGCTTCAAAGGATCTTGGATGGCTTGAAACTTCTCGAAGTAGGATCATGACACAAAAACAAGTTCAAGTAAGATTTTTACTCGAATTAAGATAGTTTATAGTTATAGAAATTGAATCAAAGTTTGAATATGAATATTACCTTGAATAAGAAAGATAACCTACTGTATATAACAAAGGTTTCTTGATCTTAGATGATTACTTGGAATGGATTAGAAAGCTTGGAAGTAAATTAGTAAACTTGAAGGGATTTTTGAAGTGTTCTTGAAGTGTTCTTCCTATGATGATTATAGCTTGATTCTTGAAGTGATTTTTGATGAAGATGATGATTAACTACTGGAAAAATACGTTCATAATAGTGTGTGTGTGTGTGTGTGTGTGAGTGTGTTGAGAGAGAATTAGAAAGAGAATTGGAAGTGAAATGAAGTGAATGATGAGTGGTAATTGGTGAGTGGTGCGTGGGGTTAAAAGGAGTTCTAGTTAGTTGACTAGCTCATGGTAGAAGTTAAAATTGATTAGTCATACATGACATAATCAAGAGTGGAATCCCATGCTAGTTCCTATTGGTATATACTCATAGTAAGTACGTTTTGAAGCTGTGTATAATACGGGTAAGAATACGACTAGAATTCTTGATGAAAGAAAAGAATGGAAAAGTAACTGTAACCATTTTCGTTAAGTATGAGTGTTTTGATATATGTCTTGAAGTCTTCCAAAAGTATTTTAAAACATCTAAATACACTACATGTATATACATTTTAACTGAGTCGTTAAGTCATCGTTACTCGTTACATGTAAGTGTTCTTTTGAAACCTTTAAGTTAACGATCTCAATTAATGTTGTTAACCGATTGTTTATTATATCTAATGAGATGTTAAATTATTATATTATCATGATATTATGATATATTAATATATCTTAATAAGATATATATACATTTAAATGTCGTTACAACAATAATCGTTACATATATGTCTCGTTTCGAAATCCTTAAGTTAGTAGTCTTGTTTATATGTATATAACTCATTGTTAATATACTTATGGAGATAATTACTTATCATAATCTCATGTTAACCATATATATATCCATATATATATCGTCATGTCGTTTTTACAAGTTTTAACGTTCGTGAATCGCCGGTTAACTTGGGTGGTCAATTGTCTATATGAAACATATTTCAATTAATCAAGTCTTAACAAGTTTGATTGCTTAACATCTTGGAAACATTTAATCATGTAAATATCAATCTCAATTAATATATATAAACATGGAAAAGTTCGGGTCACTACAGAATATGCCCCTTTTTATTAAGTCTGGTAATCTAAGAATTAGGGAACAGACACCCTAATTGACGCGAATCCTAAAGATAGATCTATTGGGCCTAACAAACCCCATCCAAAGTACCGGATGCTTTAGTACTTCGAAATTTATATCATATCTGAAGGGTGTCCTGGAATGATGGGGATATTCTTATATATATGCATCTTGTTAATGTCGGTTACCAGGTGTTCACCATATGAATGATTTTTATCTCTATGTATGGGATGTGTATTGAAATATGAAATCTTGTGGTCTATTTTTACGATTTGATATATATAGGTTAAACCTATAACTCACCAACATTTTTGTTGACGTTTAAAGCATGTTTATTCTCAGGTGAATACTAAGAGCTTCCGCTGTTGCATACTAAAATAAGGACAAGATTTGGAGTCCATGTTTGTATGATATTGTGTAAAAACTGCATTCAAGAAACTGATTTCGATGTAACATATTTGTATTGTAAACCATTATGTAATGGTCGTGTGTAAACAGGATATTTTAGATTATCATTATTTGATAATCTACGTAAAGCTTTTTAAACCTTTATTTATGAAATAAAGGTTATGGTTTGTTTTAAAAATGAATGCAGTCTTTGAAAAACGTCTCATATAGAGGTCAAAACCTCGCAACGAAATCAATTAATATGGAACGTTTTTAATCAATAAGAACGGGACATTTCAGTTGGTATCCGAGCGTTGGTCTTAGAGAACCAGAAAATTTGCATTAGTGTGTCTTATCGAGTTTGTTAGGATGCATTAGTGAGTCTGGACTTCGACCGTGTTTTCTTTAAAAATGATTGCTTAACATTTTTGTTGGAAACTATATATTTTTAACATATGAATATTATGTGATATATTAATCTCTTAACGTGTTTGATATTATGTGATAGATGTCTACCTCTAGAACAAGTCCCATTGACTCACCTAATAATAATGAAGAGTCAAATGTAAATTGGAATGATTCGTGGACTGATTCACAAGTTCCCGAAGAGGAACCGGAAGAAGAGTCGGAACCGGAAGAAGAATCGGAACCGGAAGAAGAATCGGAACCGGAAGAAGAAATAGAACCGGTGGGGGAAATAATAAAATGGTTAAGTAAAAGAGAATCCTCAACCAACCGACCAAGGTTAATTATGGTCAATGGTGTTTCCGCCAAGGAAGCAAAATATTGGGAGGATTACCAATTCTCCGATGAATCGGATTCCGACGAGAATTCCGATGATGTTATAGAAATTACCCCAACTGAATTTAAAAAGGCAAAAGAAAATAATAAGGGAAAGGGCATAAAAATAGAGAAATCTAATTCCAACCCCGATGAACTTTATATGTATCGTCAACCCCCGAAGTCCTTAAGTTGTAACAATGACCCGTCAACCTCTAAACCACCAGGTTTTTCTAAACCAATGTGGACAACGATGGCTCGTATTAGGGGAACATCATATATCCCTAGAAACTTGGCAAAACGAACCAAAACCGAACAAGAAGAAACGAGCGAGTCGGAATAAGATAGTTGTATTCGTGTGGTGTAATATATGAAATATAGTGTGCTTATGCTTTATGATATATGTAAAAATTGCTTGTATTAATAAGTATTTTTTTTATGAATCTAACTCTTGTCTATTTTACAGTATAAAAACACAAAATGGATAGACAACCCAATATTTTAAGAGACCTACCCGGAGACATGATTGATGAAATCTTGTCTAGAGTCGGTCAGAATTCCTCGGCACAACTATTTAAGGCGAGATCAGTTTGTAAGACATTCGAAGAACGTTCCAAGAATGCCTTGGTTTATAAAAGGCTTTCGTTCGAAAGATGGGGGATATCACATTGGGAAATCCATAAGTTACAATGTGTTTACTTTGACGCATATATTGCGGGGAACCCAAATGCTATTTTACGCAACGGGTTAAGAAATTATTTTGACTCAGTATATCCGAATATAGGACTTCGTGATTTAGAAAAAGCGGCTAACATGCAACATAAAGAAGCATGTTATGCTTACGGGTTAGTAATGTTCGCTTCTCACCAAAGTGAGAACAAGAACATCGGGCTACAACTATTAAACAAAACGTTCCCACAAGTGACGGAGTCGGTAATTGGGGTAAGAAATGAGGTTTTTAGGTTATTACGAGACTGTTGGTCATTACGTAACCCTCGTTCCTTTGACGACGTTACAACACGCTGTCTTATCAACGGCCATAACGGTTATGTTCCACAAGACCAAGGATGGGAAGTAGTCCTAGTAAAACCAGAATGCATGACTTGTTTCTAGACGTATGAATTACGTGTCTTTATTGCCTTTGCTGAACGAATTGTGTACTAGCTAGAATTATCTTCACAACTATCTTGTATCAAAGTTATTGTGTGCTATATTTCATGCTTTATGTAAAATAAGCGGTATTGTAAGTTTGTAAAATATTGTATAAAAGTTTGAACGCAAAATATTATTACAATCAGTTTTTTATATAGAATTGTAGTAGTTGAATTGTATATTAGCTACTAAGTATGAACTTAACGGGTAGGTACTACCCGAATTTAAACTTATAAAATGCTAATATGAATAAAAAGCTTTTATAAATGAGTTCATATTATGCTACGAAATACTATTAACTACTCTTAATATTCTATATGATTAACTTGTTCCATTTGACTATTTTGAAGGAAATGGCACCGACTACTCGACACACCGTGAATATGAATGAAGAGGAATTCCGTACTTTTCTAGCTTCAAACATAGCCGCAGTACAGGCCGCGCTACATACCAACAATAACCTTGGATCTGGTAGTACAGGAAATCGTGTAGGATGCACCTACAAAGAATTCACTGCCTGCAAACCTTTGGAATTTGATGGAACCGAAGGACCGATCGGATTGAAACGGTGGACCGAGAAGGTCGAATCGGTGTTTGCCATAAGTAAGTGTACTGAAGAGGACAAAGTGAAGTACGCTACGCATACCTTCACAGGTTCTGCGTTAACATGGTGGAATACCTATCTAGAGCAAGTGGGACAAGATGATGCGTACGCACTACCGTGGTCAGCATTCAAGTTCTTGATGAACGAGAAGTACCGTCCCAAAAACGAGGTCAATAAGCTCAAGACAGAACTTAGAGGGTTACGAACCCAAGGATTTGATATTACCACGTACGAAAGACGATTCACAGAATTGTGCCTATTGTGTCCGGGAGCATTCGAAGATGAGGAAGAGAAGATCGACGCGTTTGTGAAAGGATTACCGGAAAGAATCCAAGAAGATATAAGTTCACACGAGCCCGCCTCCATACAACAGGCATGTAGAATGGCTCACAAACTAGTGAACCAGATTGAAGAAAGAATTAAAGAACAGACTGCTGAAGAGGCCAATGTGAAGAAAGTCAAAAGAAAGTGGGAGGAAAACGGTGATAAGAATCACCAATACAACAACAACAGCAATTACAACAATAATCGCAACAATTATCCCAATAATCGCAACATCAATCGCAACTACAACAAACGGCCCAACAACAACAACAACAACAACAGCAACTACAACAATCATCCCAACAACAATAATAACCGCAACAACAACAACAACAACAACAACAACAATTAGAAGCAGCTATGCCAAAGGTGTGAAAAGTATCACTCAGGGTTCTGCACCAAATTTTGCAACAAGTGTAAAAGAAATGGTCATAGCGCGGCGAAGTGTGAGGTCTACGGACCAGGGGTTAATAGAACGAAAGGAACAAATGGTGTCAGAACGAGTAATGGCGGAGCAAGTAGTGTCGGAGCAAGTTATGCCAATGTAGTTTGTTATAAATGTGGAAAACCGGGCCACATTATTAGAAATTGCCCGAACCAGGAGAACACGAATGGACAAGGCCGTGGAAGAGTTTTCAATATTAATGCGACAGAGGCACAGGAAGACCCGGAGCTTGTTACGGGTACGTTTCTTATTGACAATAAATCTGCTTACGTTTTATTTGATTCGGGTGCGGATAGAAGCTATATGAGTAGAGATTTTTGTGCTAAATTAAGTTGTCCATTGACGCCTTTGGATAGTAAATTTTTACTCGAATTAGCAAATGGTAAATTAATTTCAGCAGATAATATATGTCTGAATCGAGAAATTAAACTGGTTAGCGAAACATTTAAGATTGATTTGATACCAGTAGAGTTAGGGAGTTTTGATGTGATAATCGGTATGGACTGGTTGAAAGAAGTGAAAGCAGAGATCGTTTGTTACAAAAATGCAATTCGCATTATACGAGAAAAAGGAAAACCCTTAATGGTGTACGGAGAAAAGGGCAACACGAAGCTACATATTATTAGTAATTTGAAGGCACAAAAACTAATAAGAAAAGGTTGCTATGCTGTTCTAGCACTCGTCGAGAAAGTACAAACGGAAGAAAAGAGCATCAATGATATTCCCATTGCAAAAGAATTTCCCGATGTATTTCTGAAAGAATTACCGGGATTACCCCCACAGCGATCCATTGAATTTCAAATAGATCTTGTACCAGGAGCTGCACCAATAGCTCGTGCTCCTTACAGACTCGCACCCAGCGAGATGAAAGAACTACAAAGCCAATTACAAGAACTTTTAGAGCGTGATTTCATTCGACCAAGCACATCACCGTGGGGAGCTCCTGTTTTGTTTGTCAAGAAGAAAGATGGTACATTCAGGTTGTGTATCGACTACCGAGAGTTGAACAAACTTACCATCAAGAACCGCTACCCACTACCGAGAATCGATGACTTATTTGATCAACTACAAGGCTCGTCTGTTTATTCAAAGATTGACTTACGTTCCGGGTATCATCAAATGTGGGTGAAAGAAGATGATATTCCAAAGACTGCTTTCAGAACACGTTATGGTCATTACGAGTTTATGGTCATGCCGTTTGGTTTAACTAATGCACCAGCTGTGTTCATGGACCTTATGAACCGAGTGTGTGGACCATACTTTGACAAGTTTGTCATTGTTTTCATTGATGACATACTTATTTACTCAAAGAATGACCAAGAACACGGTGAACATTTGAGAAAGGTGTTAGAAGTATTGAGGAAGGAAGAATTGTACGCTAAGTTTTCAAAGTGTGCATTTTGGTTGGAAGAAGTTCAATTCCTCGGTCACATAGTGAACAAAGAAGGTATTAAGGTGGATCCAGCAAAGATAGAAACTGTTGAAAAGTGGGAAACCCCGAAAACTCCGAAACACATACGCCAGTTTTTAGGACTAGCTGGTTACTACAGAAGGTTCATCCAAGACTTTTCCAGAATAGCAAAACCCTTGACTGCATTAACGCATAAAGGGAAGAAATTTGAATGGAATGATGAACAAGAGAAAGCGTTTCAGTTATTGAAGAAAAAGCTAACTACGGCACCTATATTGTCATTGCCTGAAGGGAATGATGATTTTGTGATTTATTGTGACGCATCAAAGCAAGGTCTCGGTTGTGTATTAATGCAACGAACGAAGGTGATTGCTTATGCGTCTAGACAATTGAAGATTCACGAACAAAATTATACGACGCATGATTTGGAATTAGGCGCGGTTGTTTTTGCATTAAAGACTTGGAGGCACTACTTATATGGGGTCAAAAGTATTATATATACCGACCACAAAAGTCTTCAACACATATTTAATCAGAAACAACTGAATATGAGGCAACGTAGGTGGATTGAATTATTGAATGATTACGACTTTGAGATTCGTTACCACCCGAGGAAGGCAAATGTGGTAGCTGATGCCTTGAGCAGGAAGGACAGAGAACCCATTCGAGTAAAATCTATGAATATAATGATTCATAATAACCTTACTACCCAAATAAAGGAGGCGCAACAAGGAGTTTTAAAAGAGGGAAATTTAAAGGATGAAATACCCAAAGGATCGGAGAAACATCTTAATATTCAGGAAGACGGAACCCGGTATAGGGCTGAAAGGATTTGGGAACCAAAATTTGGAGATATGAGAGAAATGGTACTTAGAGAAGCTCATAAAACCAGATACTCAATACATCCTGGAACGGGGAAGATGTACAAGGATCTCAGGAAATATTTTTGGTGGCCGGGTATGAAAGCCGATGTTGCTAAATACGTAGGAGAATGTTTGACGTGTTCTAAGGTCAAAGCTGAGCATCAGTAACCATCAGGTCTACTTCAACAACCCGAAATCCCGGAATAGAAATGGGAAAACATTACCATGGATTTCATCACTAAATTGCCAAGGACTGCAAGTGGTTTTGATACTATTTGGGTAATAGTTGATCGTCTCACCAAATCAGCACATTTCCTGCCAATAAGAGAAGATGACAAGATGGAGAAGTTAGCACGACTGTATTTGAAGGAAGTCGTCTCCAGACATGGAATACCAATCTCTATTATCTCTGATAGGGATGGCAGATTTATTTCAAGATTCTGGCAGACATTACAGCAAGCATTAGGAACTCGTCTAGACATGAGTACTGCCTATCATCCACAAACTGATGGGCAGAGCGAAAGGACGATACAAACGCTTGAAGACAAGCTACGAGCATGTGTTATTGATTTCGGAAACAGTTGGGGTTGACATCTACCATTAGCAGAATTTTCCTACAACAACAGCTACCATTCAAGCATTGAGATGGCGCCGTTTGAAGCACTTTATGGTAGAAAGTGCAGGTCTTCGATTTGTTGGAGTGAAGTGGGGGATAGATAGATTACGGGTCCGGAGATTATACAAGAAACTACCGAGAAGATCATCCAAATTCAACAACGGTTGAAAACCGCCCAAAGTCGACAAAAGAGCTACGCTGACATTAAAAGAAAAGATATAGAATTTGAAATTGGAGAGATGGTCATGCTTAAAGTTGCACCTTGGAAAGGCGTTGTTCGATTTGGTAAACGAGGGAAATTAAATCCAAGGTATATTGGACCATTCAAGATTATTGATCGTGTCGGACCAGTAGCTTACCGACTTGAGTTACCTCAACAACTCGCGGCTGTACATAACACTTTCCACGTCTCGAATTTGAAGAAATGTTTTGCTAAAGAAGATCTCACTATTCCGTTAGATGAAATCCAAATCAACAAAAAACTCCAATTCATCGAAGAACCCGTCGAAATAATGGATCGTGAGGTTAAAAGACTTAAGCAAAACAAGATACCAATTGTTAAGGTTCGATGGAATGCTCGTAGAGGACCCGAGTTCACCTGGGAGCATGAAGATCAGATGAAGAAGAAATACCCGCATCTATTTCCAGAAGATTCGTCAACACCTTCAACAGCTTAAAATTTCGGGACGAAATTTATTTAACGGGTAGGTACTGTAGTGACCCGAACTTTTCCATGTTTATATATATTAATTGAGATTGATATTTACATGATTAAATGTTTCCAACATGTTAAGCAATCAAACTTGTTAAGACTTAATTAATTGAAAAATGTTTCATATAGACAATTGACCACCCAAGTTGACCGGCGATTCACGAACGTTAAAACTTGTAAAAATGACATGACGATATATATATGGATATACATATGGTTAACATGAGATTATGATAAGTAAGTATCTCCATAAGTATATTAACAATGAGTTATATACATATAAACAAGACTACTAACTTAAGGATTTCGAAACGAGACATATATGTAACGATTATCGTTGTAACGACATTTAAATGTATATATTGTTGGGATTTAACAAGTTCATAAGTCTTAAAACCTTTTAAGAATCATTATAATCGGAAGCGTGTAATTTACCAATTTAAACTTGTTATCTTTAAACCAATTAAAGCTAAATCCCTTCTTGGATCAAGTTGTGAATATTATGCTTACAAATTAACAAGAAGAGATAGAGTTTTATACCTCCTTAAACTAAGTTTAAGGGCTGAAAATTGCTTGAATGATGATGAGAAAGATGATGAAACAAAGTACCAACACACCCTTGTATTGGCTAGACTTTAATCACCTTGAATCCTAGCTTCAAACCCTCTTTCTTCTCTTTGTAAAAACCGACCAGCAGCACCTCCGAAAAGTGCAGAAACTAATGAAGGAGATGATGAGAATGTAGCTTCTAACTTGAAGCCTCAAGTGTGTAATACCCCAAGCTATAACTCCAACACACTTGCCTTTAGTTAGGATTTGTTTTACACTTGAATTAAGCTTGTAAACTAAATTAAGAACCCTCTTTTGAGTCACTTAGACCCACGGCCAGCAGCTCAGCAGAATCCTTCTGTGCAGTTTTTTTTTCAAGCCTTTCTTATCTCTCTTTCACTTGTATTGAAGTGGTCAAGCCGAGGTACAAGTATATAGCATGCACCTATGAAGTTGTGTATGTGTTGGAAGTTCCAAAATGAGCATGGGTTATCTCCTAGGAGTCCCAAAACTGCCCACACTCTTTATATTTTATAACAAGATTTAATTTTATAAAACTTGTATAAAATACACATGTATTTGTAACTTGTAATAATTTTATAAACCATAACACAACATAATTATTTAAACCTATAAATAATTAAATCCACATCATATATAAATTATCCAAATAATTTATCTCAAGTGATTATAATTTAGAAAACCGATTTTCTAAAGTTCAAGTGTCGCGTATTCATTTAACAATCCAACCGTTAAAATAAATACATATAAAGTGTTGGTAAGCTTGTTATTGGGTATGACCCGACTTGGATCGTAACATAGTGGCCACGTTAATTTAATATGTCTCTCGGGCATACGAAATACCTTCAATCTCCCACTTGCACGAGAAACATAAGAAATTAATGCAAGTGATGGATACCACCTAACTACCGTCCATCACCCCCAATATGTTATGACTTTGTGCCATTCAATAGCATCATCCTTTTCGAGTTCCCGTCTCGAACATGAATAGGTGAATCTTTCATTATTTACTTTCGTCCATGATGTCATGTTAAATCCAAGAGATACAGAGTGATCACTCTCTTATAGATTTAACTTTATCAGGCCTTAGACATCTGACTCTCAACGAATAAGAGGGACAAATTCCATCTTGACTACATACGTCCAAGATATACACTTTACATTATACCTGAGTTCTCCCTTATGTACTACCATATTTCAGAATAGCGAAGGAAAGAATCAAGGCACAATATTTGGTGAATATCCGAACCCAATATGTATCTCAGGTCAGAGGATACAATGATATTCTCCTTTACTCAAGATTACATGTGATCAACCACAAAGGCTCTATACAGTAATTCTTGAGAGCGGGTCTTCCAATATTTGTATCCCACAAATATCTATGAACCTTGGTTGCAACCTTGCCCCACATTCAACCTGAATGTATACCAATCCGAGTTCATAATAGTCTAAACCTCACACTTGTTCCCACAAATGTGATCGACTACGGAATTTAGAATAATAGTTTATTCATGGATAAAATATGCAAAATTGGAACATGACTCATAATTAAATTAATACCATAATTATATTAATGAGTTTGAACTAATTCGTTCCGTTACAATACATAAAATAGATCATTTCCAATCACTAGAATATCGAAGCCCCAATGCACAAACATGTCCCTCATGTTTTGGCCCATGTAAAAGCTTCGTGAGTGGATCCGCAACATTTTGATCTGTGTGAACTTTGTGAATACATATCTTTCCCTTTTCAACCTCATCCCTGATGTAGTTGAATCTCCACTCAATGTGACGAGTCTTTTGATGAGCACGAGGTTCCTTGATTTGAACAATCGCACCCTCGTTGTCACAAAAGATCTCAAGAGGGTCCTGAATGGAAGGGACCACTCCTAAGTCGTCTATGAATTTCTTCATCCATGCAGCTTCCTGAGCTGCCAGTGAGGCGGCAATGTACTCTGACTCTGTAGTGGATAACGCAACAACCTCCTGTTTCGAACTCTTCCAAGAGACCGCACCACCATTTAACATGAAGACATAACCGGATTGTGATCGAGAGTCATCTCGATCAGTTTGGA
Source organism: Rutidosis leptorrhynchoides (assembly GCF_046630445.1). Lineage (NCBI taxonomy): Eukaryota > Viridiplantae > Streptophyta > Magnoliopsida > Asterales > Asteraceae > Rutidosis > Rutidosis leptorrhynchoides. The sequence continues at coordinate 339,537,642 of NC_092337.1, read as the reverse complement.
AACTCGCGTCCACGTAACCTTTTACAGCGAGTTCCTCCTCACCAGACCCATATATTAGAAACATATCCTTAGTCCTCCTAAGGTATTTCAATATACTTTTAACAGCAATCCAATGACTGTTTCCTGGGTTATTCTGGTATCTACTTGTCAAGCTTAGAGCGCATGACACATCCGGTCTAGTACATATCATTGCATACATGATAGACCCAATAGCAGATGCGTATGGGACTTTCTTCATTCTCTCTTGTTCATCTTTCGTGGTAGGACACTGAGATGAACTGAGAACGGTTCCTCTTTGAATAGGTACCAAACCTTTCTTAGAGTTTTCCATCTTGAACCTTTTCAAGATTTTGTCAATGTATGTACTTTGACTTAAACCTATCAATCTCTTGGATCTATTCCTATAGATCCCAATCCCCAATATGTATTGTGCTTCTCCAAGATCCTTAATGGAGAAGCAACCTTTTAGCCAAGTTTTGACCTCTTGCATTGTGGTTATATCATTCCCAAACAATAATATATCATCCACATATAGCACAAGGAACATTATAGAGCTCCCACTAGCCTTCTTGTATACACAAGCTTCATCACCATTTTTAATGAAGCCAAATTTCTTTGCCTCTTCATTAAAACGATGATTCCATATTCTAGATGCTTGTTTCAATCCGTAGATTGATTTCTTTAACTTGCATACCTTTTTAGGATTTTTCGGATCAACAAAACCTTCGGGCTGTACCATATAAACATCTTCCTTAAGATATCCATTTAGGAAAGCGGTTTTGACATCCATTTGCCATATTTCATAGTCATAGTGAGCAGCAATGGCAAATAATATCCTAATAGACTTTAGCATTGCCACTGGCGAGAAAGTTTCATCATAATCAATCCCTTGAGTTTGAGTGAAACCTTTTGCTACAAGTCTAGCTTTGTATGTATCCAAGTTTCCATGTATGTCGGTTTTCATTTTGAAAAGCCATTTACAATCAACTAGCCTAGAGCCAGGAGGTTGCGTAACAAGTTCCCAAACTTGGTTGTTATACATGGATTGCATCTCAGATTTCATGGCTTCCTGCCATTTATCTTTATCAATCCTTGATAAAGCATCTTGGTAGTTTGTTGGTTCATCCAAATCAACCGTATAGCAACCATTTATGAGAAAACCATATCTCTCAGGAGGATTGCTAATCCTACCAGATCTACGAATGTCTTGTGTATTTTGATCATCCATTTGATCACTATCAACATTTTCATGTTGAGTGCTAGTGTCAACCAATTGTGTATCATCTATTTGATCTTGAACCTCTTCAAGATCTATCTTCCTTTCACTATTTCCTTCCATTAGGAACTTAGTTTCAAGGAATTCCGCCTTCCGAGCAACAAATACATTTTGTTCAGATGGATCATAGAAATAGTATCCCATATCATCCATGGGATATCCTATGAAGATACACTTCGTGGATCGAGCATTTAACTTATTAGGGACGTAACGCTTAGGATAAGCTTCACATCCCCATATCTTTAAGTATGATAGAGAAGGAGGTTTTCCAAACCACATCTCGTGAGGAGTTCATTCCACTTTCTTGGTTGGGGCCATATTTAAAATACGAGCCGCGGAGCTTAGACAATAACCCCAAAATGATAGAGGTAACGAGCTTCTTGCCATCATAGATTGAACCATATCCATTAGGGTTCGGTTCCTCCTTTCGGAAACTCCATTAAGTTGGGGTGTTCCAGGTGGAGTAAGTTGTGAGATAATCCCACAACTCCTAAGATGATCTTGGAAAGCATCGCTTAGGTATTCACCTCCTATGTCGGTACGAAGTACCTTAATTGTCTTATTGAGTTGATTTTGTACTTCGTTTTGATATTCTTTGAATGCTTCAAACGTTTCGTCCTTGTGTCTTAATAAGTAGACATATCCGAAACGACTAAAGTCATCAATGAAAGTAACGAAGTATCTTTCACCATTCCTAGTCATGGGCTTAAAGGGTCCACATACATCCGAATGTATTAATCCCAATAAGTCTTTAGCCCTTTCATAGGTCCCTTTGAAAGGCGCTTTAGTCATTTTGCCTTGTAAACAAGATTCACATACATCAAACGAGTCCATTTCATTTGATTTCAAAAGTCCATTCATTTGAAGTGTATGCATACGATTCTTGTTTATGTGACCAAGGCGACAATGCCATAAGTAGGAATCACTCAAATCCCTTTTGAGTTTCTTGGTGCTAGTATGGTACATTGAGCTACTAGATGATGCATCATCATGAACCAATTCATAAATTCCATTCGAAGGCGAAGCCTTGAAATAGAATACATTATCTAAATAAACATGGATATCATCATTAACAAAATTAAGATTAAAACCACATTGTTTTAAGCGAGAAATAGAAATAATGTTTCTACACAAATCCGGAGCATACAAAACATTTTCTAAAATAAGTTCCAATCCGCTTGGAAGCTTCAAAACAAAATCTCCTTGAGCTTTAACATGCACCTTTGCACCATTGCCCATATAGAGACTTGATGTTCCCGCCATATGATCACTTCTTTTGAACCCCTGCAAAGAATTGCAAATATGAGTTCCACATCCTGTGTCTAATACCCATGTATTAGAAGAAGTAATATTAAGCTCAACATATACCATATATATGTTACCTGAGGTTTGCCCTACATCCCTCTTGTCCTTCAACTCCTTAAGATAGACCGGGCAATTTCGCTTCCAGTGACCCATTTCACCGCAACCGAAACACGGGTCTTCTTTGGGGTTTGCCTTCTCAGCTACCTTTTGCTTCTTAGCCTTGTTGATGGTTGGGGTAACCATCTTCCCCTTCCCTTTGCCTTGATAGGCGGGTCCTTTTCTCTTAGCCACCTTTGGCTTAGAGGTCTTACCTTTGGATCCACCTTGATCAATTGCTAACACGGGTAAAGCCCTTTTACCCATGCTAGTTTCCGCCGTTCTAAGCATACCGTGAAGCTCACCTATGCTTTTATCCATCCCATTCATATTGTAATTAATTACAAATTGATCAAACCTTTTTGATAGGGAGTTAAGGATAAGATCGGTGGCTAACTCATTTGATATGTTTAGGTTAAGACGGTTAGCACGATCAATAAGGCTTTTCATCTTAAGCACATAAGATGAAACCGATTGGGTATCGTCCATACGACAAGCATGTAGCGCCCGAACGGTCTTGAAACGCTCGACACGCGCTTGTTGAAGGAACATCTCCTTCAATTGCGTTATCATGTCGTATGCACTATGATGCTCGAAATCCTTTTGGAGTTCGGGAATCATAGTCCCAAGCATTAGGCATGAGACTTGAAGGGAGTCGCGGCAATACTTATCGTAAAAGGCCATTGCCTCCTCATCATCCTCATCCGGTTGATCGGGAATGGGGTCCTCAAGTACATACGCTTTATCCTCTTGTTTGAGGACAATCCGAAGATTGCGGAACCAATCCATAAAGTTGGTATGGTTGAGTTTGTCTTTCTCTAAGAGAGACCTTAATGATAGGTTGTTTAGGTTAAGTGGTGCGTTTAGTATGTTGTTGTTGTTATTGGCGGCCATCTACAAAATTTAACAAAGTTCGTTTAAGTATCGATTTTAATTTAACATTCAATACCCTTTAAATCAAATTGAACTATTAAATTCTAGAATCCAACGGTAAACCAAATTTCGGTTAGGTGACCTTTATCCCGCAATTTGATTTAGCTAGGTAGTCAATAAATGACAATTGCAATCCATTTGCAACTTCTAGAGTATGGGATCATGCAATCCTTTTGCATGGCATATTTATCCCATCAACGCCTATTTGTTCCTCATGCTTCGGTGACCCTAAGTTCATGATTCCCAAATCAAGTCGTCCTACTTGTATAGACTTGTAAATTCAGCATACATGTGGTTAGGTGACCTTTATCCCACAAGCATGCGAAATTTACCTTAATCATATTAGTTTGCTCATAACGGTTAGGTGACCTTTATCCCATTATGAGTTCCCTAGTACTTTTAAGTGTCACACAATAGGATGGCGTTTAACTTGTTTGCCTTGTAATAAGGGATTTTAAGTTTTCATTAATTCTAGTTTGAGAAAACTTTTATGTTATACACCAACATGCATTTAGTGTATGGTACTTATGAAAAACCAATTTCATGTCTTGTAATATGCCAATTACCTGATATAAACCATTTTATATATATGTGATCCTTTTCTTGTTCTTAATAACCATTTATTAAGGTCTTTAGATGCTTTTAATTTAACCAATTAAATTGTCGTTTTGCATGTACTTAGTACGTCTAAATTAACCAATTAAATTGTCGTTTTGTTTGATGTTATCTTGTGATTAATTGTATCAACCAAACATACAAAACAATAATCATACAAACAACCACACATGCAAAATAAGTGTGTTCACAATCTAGCCATTTTGGTGGACATTTGTTTAGCCGAAAACAAATGTCACCGGGTTAAGGGGTAATAATACAAAGTAGGAGATAACAATCTCCCACTTAACCTTGCATCCATATGCTCCTTGTGTTCTTCAAGTCTTCATCATCTTGTATCTTCATTTTTACAAAATATGTATCCTAATACATTTTATCTAGAAAATGAAAATACAACCTAATCTATTTTACATACCAAATATAAAATAAATTACATAGCCTTATGAATGAATTATTACATGCCAAATGAATAATATTACAAGCCATATGAATGAATGATATTACAAACCATATGAATCATACAATTCATTCAAACATTCAACCAAACACAAGGTTAAGGCATAGATTGTGAACTTCAACATGCAACCAAGTATGACCAAATTAGAGAGTCCAAAACCCACTTTTGAAGCCCTCTTGAATTCGGCCATTTCCTAATACCCACCCAAATCCAACAATTTTTGCATTCTTCTTTCATGCATGTACTTAGAATGCAAAGTTGATGGGTTTTAAAACAACAATTCGAAGCATATTTCAACAACTTCGGCTCTAGATACCATTGTTGGGATTTAACAAGTTCATAAGTCTTAAAACCTTTTAAGAATCATTATAATCAGAAGCGTGTAATTTACCAATTTAAACTTGTTATCTTTAAACCAATTAAAGCTAAATCCCTTCTTGGATCAAGTTGTGAATATTATGCTTACAAATTAACAAGAAGAGATAGAGTTTTATACCTCCTTAAACTAAGTTTAAGGGCTGAAAATTGCTTGAATGATGATGAGAAAGATGATGAAACAAAGTACCAACACACCCTTGTATTGGCTAGACTTTAATCACCTTGAATCCTAGCTTCAAACCCTCTTTCTTCTCTTTGTAAAAACCGACCAGCAGCACCTCTGAAAAGTGCAGAAACTAATGAAGGAGATGATGAGAATGTAGCTTCTAACTTGAAGCCTCAAGTGTGTAATACCCCAAGCTATAACTCCAACACACTTGCCTTTAGTTAGGATTTGTTTTACACTTGAATTAAGCTTGTAAACTAAATTAAGAACCCTCTTTTGAGTCACTTAGACCCACGGCCAGCAGCTCAGCAGAATCCTTCTGTGCAGTTTTTTTTTCAAGCCTTTCTTATCTCTCTTTCACTTGTATTGAAGTGGTCAAGCCTAGGTACAAGTATATAGCATGCACCTATGAAGTTGTGTATGTGTTGGAAGTTCCAAAATGAGCATGGGTTATCTCCTAGGAGTCCCAAAACTGCCCACACTCTTTATATTTTATAACAAGATTTAATTTTATAAAACTTGTATAAAATACACATGTATTTGTAACTTGTAATAATTTTATAAACCATAACACAACATAATTATTTAAACCTATAAATAATTAAATCCACATCATATATAAATTATCCAAATAATTTATCTCAAGTGATTATAATTTAGAAAACCGATTTTCTAAAGTTCAAGTGTCGCGTATTCATTTAACAATCCAATCGTTAAAATAAATACATATAAAGTGTTGGTAAGCTTGTTATTGGGTATGACCCGACTTGGATCGTAACATAGTGGCCACGTTAATTTAATATGTCTCTCGGGCATACGAAATACCTTCATATATATCATATTAAGATATATTAATATATCATAATATCATTATAATATAATAATTTAACATCTCATTAGATATAATAAACAATGGGTTAACAACATTAATTGAGATCGTTAACTTAAAGGTTTCAAAACAACACTTACATGTAACGACTAACGATGACTTAACGACTCAGTTAAAATGTATATACATGTAGTGTATTTAGATGTATTAAAATACTTTTGGAAGACTTCAAGACATATATCAAAACACTCATACTTAACGAAAATGGTTACAGTTACTTTTCCATTCTTTTCTTTCATCAAGAATTCTAGTCGTATTCTTACCCGTATTATACACAGCTTCAAAACGTACTTACTATGAGTATATACCAATAGGAACTAGCATGGGATTCCACTCTTGATTATGTCATGTATGACTAAGCAATTTTAACTTCTACCATGAGCTAGTCAACTAACTAGAACTCATTTTAACCCCACTCACCACTCACCAATTACCACTCATCATTCACTCCATTTCACTTCCAATTCTCTATCAACACATATACACACTATTATGAACGTATTTTTCCAGTTGTTAATCATCATCTTCATCAAAAATCACTTCAAGAATCAAGCTATAATCATCATAGGAAGAACACTTCAAGAACACTTCAAAAATCCCTTCAAGTTTACTAATTTACTTCCAAGCTTTCTAATCCATTCCAAGTAATCATCTAAGATCAAGAAACCTTTGTTATATACAGTAGGTTATCTTTATTATTCAAGGTAATATTCATATTCAAACTTTGATTCAATTTCTATAACTATAAACTATCTTAATTCGAGTAAAAATCTTACTTGAACTTGTTTTTGTGTCATGATCCTACTTCAAGAACTTTCAAGCCATCCAAGATCCTTTGAAGCTAGATCATTTCTTATCACTTCCAGTAGGTTTACCTACTAAACTTGAGGTAGTAATAATGTTCATAACATCATTCGATTCATATATATAAAACTATCTTATTCGAAGGTTTAAACTCGTAATCATTAGAACATAGTTTAGTTAATTCTAAACTTGTTCGCAAACAAAAGTTAATCCTTCTAAATTGACTTTTAAAATTAACTACACACATGTTCTATATCTATATGATATGCTAACTTAATGATTTAAAACCTGGAAACACGAAAAACACCGTAAAACCGGATTTACGCCGTCGTAGTAACACCGCGGGCTGTTTTGGGTTAGTTAATTAAAAACTATGATAAACTTTGATTTAAAAGTTGTTATTCTGAGAAAATGATTTTTATTATGAACATGAAACTATATCCAAAAATTATGGTTAAACTCAAAGTGGAAGTATGTTTTCTAAAATGGTCATCTAGACGTCGTTCTTTCGACTGAAATGACTACCTTTACAAAAACGAATTGTAACTTATTTTTCCGACTATAAACCTATACTTTTTCTATTTAGATTCATAAAATAGAGTTCAATATGAAACCATAGCAATTTGATTCACTCAAAACGGATTTAAAATGAAGAAGTTATGGGTAAAACAAGATTGGATAATTTTTCTCATTTTAGCTACGTGAAAATTGGTAACAAATCTATTCCAACCATAACTTAATCAACTTGTATTGTATATTATGTAATCTTGAGATACCATAGACACGTATACAATGTTTCGACCTATCATGTCGACACATCTATATATATTTCGGAACAACCATAGACACTCTATATGTGAATGTTGGAGTTAGCTATACAGGGTTGAGGTTGATTCCAAAATATATATAGTTTGAGTTATGATCAATACTAAGATACGTATACACTGGGTCGTGGATTGATTCAAGATAATATTTATCGATTTATTTCTGTACATCTAACTGTGGACAACTAGTTGTAGGTTACTAACGAGGACAGCTGACTTAATAAACTTAAAACATCAAAATATATTAAAAGTGTTGTAAATATATTTTAAACATACTTTGATATATATGTATATATTGTTATAGGTTCGTGAATCAACCAGTGGCCAAGTCTTATTTCCCGACGAAGTAAAAATCTGTGAAAGTGAGTTATAGTCCCACTTTTAAAATCTAATATTTTTGGGATGAGAATACATGCAGGTTTTATAAATGATTTACAAAATAGACACAAGTACGTGAAACTACATTCTATGGTTGAATTATCGAAATCGAATATGCCCCTTTTTATTAAGTCTGGTAATCTAAGAATTAGGGAACAGACACCCTAATTGACGCGAATCCTAAAGATAGATCTATTGGGCCTAACAAACTCCATCCAAAGTACCAGATGCTTTAGTACTTCGAAATTTATATCATATCCGAAGGGTGTCCCGGAATGATGGGGATATTCTTATATATATATATGCATCTTGTTAATGTCGGTTACCAGGTGATGTTTCGCGAGGTGTATATAAAATAGCTTATAAATTTTAGAAGGAAATACTATTAAATACGATACAATTTTACACAAGATATTTATTTATTTAGAGAATGGATATACTTAAACCTTGCTACAACACTTATAGGCAGTGTACCTAATCGTACAGTAGCGTAGTTTTTAGTAAGTCCGGTTCGTTCCACAGGGAATCTTTTTAAACAAAGCTTAACGCTATATTAGTTTACTTTTATAACAATATAAATATATATATAAGTAATATTATTATTATAAAGGGGGGTTTTTACCGTTTAATGACCGGTTTGTCGATTTTAAAACTTTAGTCGCAGTTAAAACCAAATGTAAAATAATAAATATAAATACAATACTTAAATTAAAGCGTAAAGTAAATAACGATAATGAAATTGCGAATAATAAAAGTGCGATAAAATAAACTTGCGATTAAAAAGTACGATAATTAAAAGTGCAATTAAATACAATAACAATAAAAATGCGATAATTAGAAGTGCAATTAAATATAAAATAAAGGAAATTAAATATGAAATAAAAGAATTATGCTTATTTAAACTTCCGTAATCATGATGTTTGACGTGTTGATTTTAGTTTTATGTCCATGGGTTAATTGTCCTTTGTCCTGGATTATTTAATATGTCCGTCTAGTTTTTGTCCATAGCAGTCCATCAGTCATAAATATAAAGTGCGAGTGTCCTCGTCAAATTATCCTTATACCCGAAGTTAAATATTCCAACTAATTGGGGACTTAAACTGTAACAAGATTTTAATACTTTGTTTAATAATTACACCAGGATGTCGACTGAGTGTAACCCAAGGTTTTAATATTTTGTTATCAATTATACCAAGTGTCCTTGTACATAATTTCACCCCTGTTTTAATTATTCTAGTGGCTATTAATCCATTCCCGTGTCCGGTTAAATGAACGATTATTCGTACATATAAATACCCCGCCCATCGTGTCCGATCGAGTGTATATGGTAATTTATAGGGACGCCCAATTGTAAATCTTTATATTAACATTAACAAACTATCATTTAGTTAAACAAATATAAAGCCCATTAATAGCCCATAGTCTAATTTCCACAAGTGTCGTTCTTTTATCCAAACCCCAATTATGGTACAAAGCCCAATTACCCAATTTTTGTAATTAGCCCAACATCATGATTACTTCGGATTAAATAAGCATAATAATAACTTAGCTACGAGACATTAATATAAAAAGGTTGAACATAACTTACAATGATTAAAAATAGCGTAGCGTTACACGGACAGAATTTCGACTTACACCCTTACAACATTTGCTAACATACCCTTATTATTAGAATTATAATTAAAATTAAAATTAAAATTAAAATTAAAATTAAAATTAAAATTAAAATTAAAATATAAATATAAATATTTACGTAGTATTTTGAGAGAAGAAGAAAAAGATGATGAAAAATGCTCAGAATTCGATTGCTTTTATAGGGACTTTCAAAACTTGGGGCTCCGCGACTCGCGGCATTTTTGGCCTTCAAACTCCGCGAGTCGCGGAGATTGAAATTACAGCTCAGTCCAGTTTGGAGTATTTCTTGTCGACGGTTTTAAATATAAATATAATATATTAAATAATTATAAGAATTATTTAAATATTATATTATATTTATGTGCATAGTTGACTTGTAATTTTTAGTCCGTTGCGTCGAGCGTTGAGAGTTGACTCTGGTCCCGGTTCCGGATTTTCGAACGTCCTTGCGTACAATTTAATATCTTGTACTTTGCGTTTTGAATCTTGTACTCTTGTAATTTCGAGACGTTTCTTATCAATAATTGGAACCTCTTTGATTGTATTTTGTACTTTTGAGCTTTTTGGTCGTTTGCGTCTTCAATTCGTCGAATCTGTCTTTTGTCTTCACCTTTTATTATTTAAACGAATATCACTTGTAAATAGAACAATTGCAACTAAAAGCTTGTCTTTCTTGAGGAATAATGCTATGAAATATATGTTCGTTTTTAGCATTATCAAATATTCCCACACTTGAGCGTTGCTTGTCCTCAAGCAATATCGTCTTGAAATACTAGAATCACTTCTTTATTCTTCACACTTTGTACATCAGTGATTTCTATATAGCGGTATAAACAATGGTAGTAAGGATATGGTTTACAGTCCCACATGACTATAAAAATTTAGATCCATTAAGGAAATTGGATCTTTATGAAAACATTTGATCTTTTGAAAATTAAATCTAGTTTTTTACCCTAGATAAGTTTTCCGGAATAACCCTTTACCGGTGTTTGCAAAATATTTTTGTGGGTTTGGTGGGTTTCAGATTTGAAAATTTTAGCTCAAAACTTATGGTTTTGTGTCACCCACTTGCTAACCTTGTATTTGGAAAGCAACACGTCCAGTTTACTTGTCCCGTATATTGCCTTTCGGTAAACTACCGTCCGGTTGTAAAGGAAAGCGTTGAACAAGCAACTGTTAAGGCAATGTCCCCTGACATGCTTTTAATTATGGTCTATAATGTGTTGGACGCAATTACTATCCTTGGTAGGAGCAATAGTAAAGCTCACCCTTATGATTTTTCGGTCTGGCACAAGGTTCTGTCTTTGACCATGCTATGCAACCACCGTTCTTACGGTTGACACCCGATTTAGTTCAGGTGACCTAATGAATTCCAGGTGAATTCCTAGGATTTTACGTTCAATGGTAATGAACGCATTGAAAATGGGTTTTCAGAAAACAAATCGGTTTGTAATTTTGATCAAAATATTTTCTCATTCAAGCTCGAGTTTAGATATCATTGAATTCCATGAGTTTGTAATTCTCAATCTTTAAGGTCAATCTCAAGGATTGAGTAATATCAGGCTTAAAAGCTGATTTTTGATCTTTTAAGGAGATTATCCTTTCTGGAGATCTGATTCATTAGTCTTATCCAGCTAATTTGCATGGTGCCCCCCCATTTTACGAGATAAATCCTTCTCATGGTTAGGATAAATCTGACCACTTGGTGACCCTGTTTAATGCTGAGGTCCGTGGATTTCCTGCTGATTTTAGTGATGACTTTTCTAGATTTTTCGTCAACCTACAGCTGGTCTGGACGACAACTTCTTGACCTAAATCAAGAAGCGCGTTTCTTTTTCAGAAGACTTTACTTCCTTTTAATGATGGAATTGATTCATCGTATAGATCCATCTCTTCTTTTCTTTCATCGGGTAAAACAGTTTAGTTTAGTCCAAAGCAAAAGTATTTTCAGTTATTTGTTACAGATATATGTGACATATGTTTAAGATAACTTGGTAAATATTCCCACACTTGGCTTTTATTTTCCTTTTTATCGTCCTCTATTCCATTTTAAATGAATTTTAACATTTTGGTTTGTTTCTCAATTTATGTCCTTTTTGAGGTAATAATAATTTCGGTGTTAAAACCTAGTTTTATCGTTCATAAATATGTATAAACATGATTTTGAGTTCATTTAATTAAAAATTTTTAAAACTTTTACTAGAATTGGGTAGTCAGTATATAAGACTAGGGCTGTTCTTTATTATCATAGAGCATTAGATTCTAATACAACTACTGCTTTACTAGTATTTTTAATGGTAACCCAGTGTTTAAAGTAAAAATTTTAAAATCCGAAAGAATTTAACCCCTTCCCACACTTAAGATCTTGCAATGCCCTCGTTTGCAAGAAATCAGTAACAATTTAAATTATTGAGGGTGATTTGGGTGAAAATGATTAAATTTTTACCAAAGTTTCCAAATATATTGGCGTTTGTTTGCTGAATGATAAATGGTGCACATCATTTGTTCATTCCGTCTTGTTGTTATTTCACATATATTTTGCATCTTGTCGTCAAAATTAGTTGCTTTTGCTGAACTTAATGCCAGTCTTTGAAAATGTGTTGTTTTACCCTGTTGTGTACATAAGATAAACTGCAAACATATATACATATTTTTGAAGTTTGGTATATTACCCCACATTCAAAAATTATTAAAATCTAGGAATAAAAGTTAGAAAATTATAAAAACTATTACAATATTAACATAAGTATTAAATGTATCAATATTACAAATTACAAAATAAATAAAACTAAGTAGACTAGGGATGATACTGGTACCAATAGGGGTTCCAGGCATAACCATAGGTGCTATAGAATGCTTCGGCAGGGTTATACGTAGGATACGGTGGTTGCATCTCTATAGACCAGGGAGGGAAGATGGGTTTTGGTGTAGGAATATAGTTTCTACCTATATGTTGGCAATGAGCTATGATTTGGTTCTGATGAACTTGCCAATCTTCAAATGCTCTCTGTCTAGCATTTTCGTACTCCTGTGAAGCTATAAACCTTTGCATTTCTTGCATCTCATTTCCCCCTCCTACATTACCTTGCTGTTGGTTTCTCTCAACTTGTGGATGTCTACCATGGTATTGTACTGCGGCGTTATTTCGCCTCTTCAAAACTTTCGCACCATGGTATACATTTAAACCTATAGTATCGCGGGGTTCTGGTTCTTCTACTAATAATCCCCCCCGACTTATATCCACACCGAGATATTCAGCAATCAAAGTAATAAAAATACCACCTCCTATTATGCTATGCGGTCTCATCCCCCGAACCATAGCTGATAAATAATAACCCACACAATACGGTATACTTACAGCGCTTTGTGGGTCTCGAATACACATATGGTAAAACAAATCCTGTTCATTTACTTTTTCCTTGTTCTTACCCCTTTGTGTAATCGAATTAGCTAAAAACCTATGAATTACTCTTAATTCAGCTCTATCTATATCCAAATAAGAGTAATTTCCCCCTTTGAAACGGTGATGGCTTGTCATTTGACTCCACACACCGTGTGTATCAAAATTTTCATCTATCTTTCTACCATTTAGTATCAACCCTCTACAATCGGCAGATGCTAACTCCTCAGGCGTATATATACGTAAAGCCTGAGCCATGTCTAGTAAAGACATGTGGCGCATCGAACCGCCTAACAAAAATCTAATAAAAGAACGATCGGTTAAACTACCTACCCGATCATTCAACTCTATACTACACAACAATTCTTCACACCATACTTTATATACAGGTCTACGCATGGTGAATAAACGTACCCAGTCATTAAAAGTAGAATTACCATACCTCTGTACAAGTAATTCCCTAATTGGCCCGGCCAATTCTACAGCTTCTAAGGGTCCCCATTCTATGACCCTCGGTACCTCAACAACCTTAGAATGAAGAGTATGCAAACCCCTTTGGTATTTTGGATAATCTATCCAAAGTCTGTCAAATCTCAGGTTCGGGTGCAACTCTTCCAAGTGCATATCAGAAAAGGTCATGACTGGATGAGGTATATCCTGCTTGTAGTAGTTATCCACCTCCTATTGTTCCGCATTCTCAGCAGGAGCATTGCGGGCTTGGGATGAAGATTCACCCCTTTCAGTCTGCAAAACACATCAAACACAATTTGTGTGCATCCAAATAAGCATTAGTGTCAGCAAAATCATCAATCAAAATAATTACAATGACATGATCAATTTATATCAAACTTAAACTCATTTTCATATTTTCATCAAATCTACACTTTTTCAAAATAGCATATACGAAAATGTTTGCCAAGTTCATAAGCATTCAACTCAAATAACATGTCAAAATAATCATTACTAGCAATTAAACAAGTTTCAAATGGCATTATCTCTCAAAAATCAAGTTCATGAATTTTAGACTTGAAAAAGTCCACTTTAATTCTCAAAATCATGTTTAGTCTCAAAGTTTGGATCATTTAACTACCTAGACATGTTACACTACTAAATTTAGCAACAATTCATGACAAAAATCGGCCATAACCTGTTTATATCAAAAAGCCACAAATTTGCTCAAGAACACAAACCCTAGATTACTCAAAATTTGAAGTTTAAGGCTTCTAATCATGTTAAACAACATCAATCTAGGTTATACAAGCATAATACATAAACAATTTAAGCTTAATTACACTAAAAAGCATCAAAATCAAATTGGGGAAAAAAATTGCTCAAGAACACTAATTTCAGATTAAATGGTGTTTAGGTGTAGAAATTTACCGTTTTTCTTGAGTAATTCCTAGATAGCATCCTTCTCAACATGATTTTAGTAAAAAATTTGGTGATTAACGGTCAAAAATTGTGATTTTGGGGTGTATTTTTCGGGTTTTTGCAGCAGTATGTTCGCAGTTTTTTCTGTGGGTTTTGTGTGGAATGAGCTGTTTCAGTTCTTATTTTTTTTTCTGTAATCCGACCCCTCCGCGACTCGCGGTATTTAAGCCTTCAAACTCCGCGAGTCGCGGAGTTTGTTTTTTTTTTTTTTTTTTATATAATCATTAACTTATAAAATAATTAAGTAATTAATTTTTAAAATTTTGTTTCCCTTGTTATTTAGGACGAGGTCGTTTCGGATCGATGTCCTAGTCCGTCCCTCGACAAAATTTTTAAAATTTATCTTTTTGTAGCGATTGTTTTAAAAGCTAAGATTTTTGGGTTTTTTAATGTTTTTGGCATACTTTAATTCAATAAGATTAAAAAATAATGATAATAAAAGTTCTCGTCCCTCTCTCGGGTAAAGCAATTTCGGTTCAAAGACCTAGTCTTCAACTTACGACGAATTTTAAAAATCATATTTTTAACTTAATGAGATAAAGTAAATTTTTGTTTTTAAATTCACACAACTTAAATATGAAATTCAAAATTAATATTAAAAATTCACACCAAACTTAAAATTTAAAATGCATAAAATTAAAAATTCATATTTTAAAAATTAAAAATTCATATTATAAATTCACACCAAACTTATTTTAATTTTTCAAATATTTACAATTTTAAAAATATTGTTTTTACAAAGTTTACAATATTAATTTAAGATTTATATATTAATTTTAAAAATATGGTAAAAATAAAATTAAAAATCTTTTTGGCTTTTTATCCCACTTTAATCAATCAAATATTATCAAAAATATGCGCCCCTCTTTTCGGTAAAGTAATTTCGGTTCCAAGGCCTAATTTAACTCATGACGAATTTTTGAAATATTTTGGGTTGATTGATTAAAGATATTTATACCTTAAGAATAAACGTTAAATTTCGCAGTGATGTAATAAATTTTTGAATGATATCAATAATTTCGGTCGCCAAACCTAATTTTATTCAATACCAATTTAATACTTTTTAGCGAACAAATTATCGTTTATTATCAAAAGGTTAAAAATAAAAATAAATAAAATAAAAACTGTACAGACATACCTGTGAAATAGATTTCTTAGTTATATGATCTATCCCATTCATAAGATAGTCGATTTAATTGGTTTTCCATGGCTACATAGGCGTAACCTCGAGCATTCAGTGTCTTTTCTTCTAAACATATGAACGGTCCGTCTCTGCATAAAGTAACAAATTCGGTGTTTGAATAGGTTTGATTATTTGAACATTTACCTCCATGTGACCATTTTTCGCATTTGTGACATCTTTCTAGGTGTCGTGCTCTTCTTTTCGCTTCGGATTTTGATTTTCCTTTACCAAATTGTAACTTATTATCTTCGCATCTGGATTCTTTTCTAACTCCGTCCATTCTTTCTCTGATTACTGATACTAGTTCACTCGGAAGTATGTCATTATTACGTTTAGTGATCAAAGCGTGTAGCATTAGACCATGGTTTAGTTCACAGGTAGTCTTCATTTTGTAAAAACCTAAAAAAATTAAAAATTCAGAATGGGGGGAGAAGACTAGTTCTTTAGGGTCTGCTAGGGAAAGACCATTCGGGTTCCATTTTCGAGAACTACACGAAAACAGACAATCTAACTCTAACAGAAATACATATTATCCTTTAAAGACTTGATTCTCCCCACACTTAGTTAGCTGTGGTGTCGAAATTATGATTAACTTCGTTGTCGACTTCCATCGGACCATGTATGTAATGTTTAACTCTGTGACCATTAACTTTAAATTCAATTCCTTTTGAATTTATTAATTCTATCGTTCCGTATGGGAAAACTCTTTTGACTATGAATGGTCCAGACCATCTTGATTTCAATTTTCCAGGAAATAGCTTGAATCGTGAATTGAAAAGAAGAACTCTGTCTCCTTCTTTAAATTCTTTTGAACTTCTGATTCTTTTATCATGCCATTTCTTCGTTCTTTCTTTATAGATTAACGAATTTTCGTATGCTTCATGCCTTAATTCTTCTAATTCATTTAGTTGACTTAATCGTAGACGTCCGGCTTCATGTAAATCAAGATTACATGTCTTCAAAGCCCAAAACGCTTTGTGTTCAATTTCTACTGGAAGATGACATGCTTTTCCATAAACAAGTCTAAAAGGTGTGGTTCCAATTGGAGTTTTGTAGGCTGTTCTAAAAGCCCAGAGTGCATCCTCCAATTTAATGGACCATTCCTTCGGATTTGATCCTACGGTTTTCTCTAGAATACGTTTTAAAGCTCGGTTGGTATTTTCAACTTGTCCACTTGTTTGTGGATGATATGCGGTGGAGATTTTATGAGTTACTCCATATCTTTTAAGAACTTTCTCAAGTTGATTATTACAGAAATGAGTACCCCGATCACTTATTAAAGCTTTCGGTGTTCCAAACCTTGCAAAAAGACGTTTTAAAAAGTTGACTACAACTCGTGCATCGTTAGTTGGGAGAGCTTGTGCTTCCACCCATTTAGATACATAATCAATGGCTACCAGTATATATAGATTATTATGAGATTTTGGAAATGGACCCATAAAGTCAATACCCCAAATGTCAAATACTTCACATACTTGGATGACATTTTGTGGCATTTCATCACGTTGACTTATTTTTCCGGCCCTTTGACATGCATCACAGGATTTGCAAAGAAGGTGTGCGTCTTTGTAAATTGTAGGCCAATAGAATCCAGCATCATAAACTTTTCTTGCTGTTAGTTGAGGCCCATAATGCCCTCCTGTTGGTCCTGTGTGACAATGGTTTAATATTTTACTAGCTTCATCTCCAAATACACATCGGCGTATTATTCCATCGGGACAACTTTTAAACAGATGTGGATCTTCCCAAAAATAGTGTTTTATATCACTGAAGAATTTCTTTCGTCTTTGGTACGATAATCCTTTATCAAGGAATCCACATACTAAATAGTTTGCATAGTCTACAAACCATGGAATTTCTTTATAATCTATCTTCAATAGATATTCATCAGGAAAGTTGTCTTGTATAGCCGATTCATTCAGAACTTCTAATTCGGGATTTTCAAGACGAGAAAGATGATCAGCGGCGAGATTTTCTGCTCCTCTTTTATCTCGGATTTCAATATCAAACTCTTGTAAGAGTAAGATCCAACGGATTAATCTTGGTTTAGCATCTTGTTTCGAAAATAGGTATCTAAGAGCAGAATGGTCGGTATAGACCACCGTTTTTGCTAGAACGAGATATGATCGAAATTTGTCAAAAGCAAAGACAATAGCAAGGAGTTCTTTTTCAGTAGTTGTATAGTTCGTTTGTGCTCCTTGTAACGTCTTACTAGCATAATATATAGGTTGAAATCATTTTTCAATCCTTTGTCCTAAAACGGCTCCCATTGCAAAATCACTTGCATCGCACATTAGTTCAAATGGTAGATTCCAATTTGGTGTTATCATGATCGGCGCATTAGTTAGTTTTTCTTTAAGAATATTAAAAGATTTGATACACTCATCTGAAAAGATGAATGGAGCATCCTTTTCTAGGAGTTTATTCATAGGAGTGGCAATTTTAGAAAAATATTTTATGAAACGTCGGTAAAAACCGGCATGCCCTAGAAAACTCCTAACTCCTCTAACATTGGTGGGATGTGGAAGTTTAGCAATTACATCTACTTTAGCTCTATCCACTTCAATTCCTTCTTTTGAAATTTTATGTCCAAGAACGATGCCTTCTTTAACCATGAAATGGCATTTCTCCCAATTAAGTACTAGATTTGATTGTTCGCATCTAATAAGCATTCGTTCCAGATTAACTAGACATGATTCAAATGTATCACCGAAGACTGAAAAGTCATCCATGAAAACTTCCATGCATTCTTCTATCATGTCATGAAAAATCGCCATCATATACCTTTGAAAGGTTGCAGGGGCGTTACAAAGTCCAAATGGCATGCGTTTGTAAGCAAAAGTACCATAAGGGCACGTGAATGTGGTTTTCTCTTGATCTTCGGGTGCTATTGGAATTTGAAAATATCCGGAAAATCCATCTAGAAAACAATAGTAACTATTTCCGGCTAATCTTTCCAACATTTGATCTATGAAAGGTAAGGGAAAGTGATCTTTTCTGGTGGCGACATTTAATTTTCGATAATCAATACACACACGCCATCCTGTTACAGTCCTAGTAGGAATAAGCTCATTTTTCTCATTTGTAATGACAGTCATGCCACCCTTCTTAGGCACGCATTGAACTGGGCTTACCCATGGACTATCAGAGATTGGATAAATTAGACCTGCGTCTAGCAGTTTAATAATCTCTTTCTTAACTACATCTTGCATATTAGGATTTAGTCTTCGTTGGCGTTGCACATACGTTTTATGACCTTCTTCCATAAGGATTTTATGTGTGCAATACGAAGGACTTATTCCTTTAATATCATGAATCTTCCATGCAATGGCTGGTTTATGAGCTTTCAACACAGAAATGAGTTGGGATTTCTCATTTTCAATAAGAGAAGACGATATTATTACAGGTAATTCAGATTCACCATGTAAATAAGCGTATTCCAAATGGTTTGGGAGTGGCTTTTACTCTAATTTCGGATGTTCTTCTATCGATGATTTATATCGATATCTGTCTTCTTCTTTTAGCATTTGAATTTCTTCTGTTGTTGGTTCATATCCATTAGCTATAAGTGTAGCTAACATTTCAGCTTCATCAATTGGTTCATTACCTTCTCCTAAAGAACATTCTCCTGTTCCTTGTAATTCTGGAAATTCTTCTAATAATTCTGCATGTGCATCTATAGTTTGAATATAATAACATGTATCATCTGCAGATTGCGGTTGTTGCATTGCTCTATCAACTGAAAAGGTAACACTCTCATCCTCTATACTTAGGGTCAATTTCTTACCGAACACGTCTATCATTGCTTTAGCCGTGTTTAAGAATGGTCTTCCTAATATGAGAGGAACTTGAGAATCTTCTTCCATGTCCAAAACAACAAAATCTACTGGAAATACTAAAGTACCAACTTTAACTAGCATGTTCTCCATTATCCCTCTAGGATATTTTATTGATCTATCGGCTAGTTGTATGCTTATTCTGGTTGGTTTCAATTCTCCAAGGTCTAGTTTAGCGTATAGTGAATACGGCATTAGATTTATACTAGCACCTAAGTCTGCCAATGCTTCTATTGAACTAAGACTACCCAGAAAACATGGAATTGTGAAACTTCCTAGATCAGATAGTTTTTCTGGTATCTTATTCAACAGCACTGCTGAACAATTAGCATTCATGGTAACAGCCGAGAGTTCTTCCATTTTCTTTCTATTTGAGATTAGATCTTTCAAGAATTTAGCATATCTAGGCATTCCTGAAATCACATCAATGAAAGGAAGATTTACATTTATCTGTTTAAACATATCCAAGAATTTGGATTGCTCGGCTTCAAGTTTCTCTTTCTTTATTTTACTCGGGTAAGGAAGTGGTGGTTGGTATGGTTTAACATAAGGTTTAGCCTTAACTGTGTTATCTTCATTAACCTTTTCAACTACCGGTTCTTTTTCCTTATCTTGATCAGGTTGTGGTTCTTGTGGAGTAGGAATAGCTTCATCAGAAGTTAAAGGTATTTCAGGTGGTTTAAGTGTTGTACCACTTCTTGTGGTAATAGCTTTAGCTGTTTCATTCCGGGGGTTAGCATTTGTATCACTAGGTAGACTTCCCGGTTTTCTTTCACCTATTAACCTTGCTAGGTTACTTACTTCTTGTTCTAGATTTTGAATAGAAGCTTGTTGATTTCTAAATGCTTGAGCATTTTGTTCATTGGTTTGTTTTTGAGATGTGAAAAACTGCGTTTGAGTTTCAACTAGCTTCGTCATCATATCTTCTAAATTCGGCTTTTTATCATCGGTTTGTTGTGGTGGTTTGTTTTGAAAATTAGGTCTTTGCTGGTTGTAAGTATTATTGGATACTTGTTGATTGCTAGGACCTTGTTGGTTGTTGTATGGAATATTTCTGTTATAATTTTGGTTTTGATTGTAAATCGGTCTTGGCGGTTGATAATTATTCTGATAATTACTTCCAGGCCTTTGGTTTATGTATGAAATATTCTCTCTTTGTTCCATTGTTAATTCAATACTGAGACAATCTTTTGTCAAATGTGGTCCTCCACACTGCTCACAACTAATTCGTATTGAGTGAATATCTTTAGTCATCTTTTCCATTCGTCTCTCGACAGCATCTATCTTTGCGGAAATGGAATCTAAGTCATGGCTAGAATCGGCTCTAGCTGCTTTAGATGATCTAACGATATCTTTTTCTTGGTGCCACTCATGTGAGTGGGAAGCAATGTTATCAATAATTTTGTAAGCATCAGTTTTGGTTTTCTTCATAATAGAACCACCAGCTGCTATATCTATGTCTTTCCTTGTAATGATGTCGCATCCTTGGTAGAATATTTGTACTATTTGACAAGTGTCTAAACCATGTTGCGGACATCCTCTTAATAACTTTCCATATCTTGTCCAAGCCTCATATAGAGTTTCATTCGGCTTCTGTGTGAACGTAACAATTTCTGCTTGAAGTCTTACGGCTTTAGATGCAGGAAAGAATTGTTTAAGAAATTTTTCAACTAAAACATCCCATGTATCAATCGCCCCTTCAGGTAACGATTCCAACCAATCTTTGGCTTCTCCCTTTAAAGTCCAGGGAAATAACATGAGATATATCTGTTCATCCTCCACTTCTCGGATTTTAAATAGTGTGCAGATCCTATTAAAGGTACGTAGATGTTCATTTGGATCTTCCTTCGGCGCACCACTAAATTGGCATTGATTAGTCACCATGTGTAGAATATGTCCTTTGATTTCATAATCTGGCGCATTAATGTCTGGATGAGTAATTGCGTGACCTTGGCCAGTGCGTTTAGCTCTCATTCGGTCTTCCATACTTAAAGGTTCCAGATTCTCCATAATTGAATTTGTTGAATCGGAATCACTAGAGGATTCTGATTTAATGGTTCGTTCCTCAACAATCTCTTTTTGAATGATTGGTGGTTCCGGAGGAAAGTTTAGTAGTTCAGGATCTACGAATCGTTCCTGAATATTCTCCGGATTCTCAATTGTGAGGTCGGGTTCAAAAAATGGATTATTGGAAATTTGAACTGGAGTACTTGGTCGACTGGATGACGATTCTAAAGAAAAATCAACGGCAGTAATATTTGCTAAATGTCTTGATCTAGTTACAGGTGGTGAACGTACAAAAGGTGGTGAACGTCTTGCTCGGTGCATTCACTGAATATCCTATTAGTTTTTAAAAGGAAAGAAAAATTATAATAAGTTATCCAATCAATAGACTTTTCTGATTTTGCCCACGTTTCGAATAGCCAAAAGATGCAGCAGAGGGGCAGGATTCGTTTGGTCTCAATATAATTGAGGACTGTTTGGCTCCAATAACCCGGTCCACGTACAAATCCAACTATTACTACGAACCAGAAAATTTTGATGTCTATCAATTTAACCACTTAAAATAAATTTTCGTAATTTTAAGAAATTTAGATAAGAAGTAGAATAAAAATCTATATCCTAAAACTAGAATAGCGAGAAATAAGAAAGAAAAAGTGTTCGTCGGAAAAAGGTCGAAAAAGAAAAATGGTGGAAAAATAAAAGGTGACGGAAAAATAAAAGAAACTTATAAAACTTAAAAATACTTGACTAACATAACCTTATTACTACAATTAACTTAAAATTATAATCGCAAATTGAGATTACTAATTGGAATAATAATTGATACATAGGTAAAAGGTGTCTAAAAATATTAAAGCTTACAAGAAAAACTAAATCCCAAATGAAAATAACTTAAAAAGAAACTAAAACTTAAAAAGGCGTCGCAAAATTCTAAAGCACCTAAATCTTAGTCTAAAGAAAAAGCACTTAAGGAATTCTACGGCAAAGCCTAAAAATCTAGAAGTAAAAATAACTATGGCAAAAACTATGTTTAAAACTAAATATGAGCTAAAAATACAAATATTATGCTAAAACAATTAAAAAGGGACAAAATATAAAAATATACAAAAAGTTGTAAAAAGTACAATTTTTATAAAAATATTATTTTTATATTATTTATTTATTAAAACTACTAATTTTATAAATTAATTAAACTAATTAATACTAAATACATAAATTAAATAAAAAGTAAAAGTTAAAATAAAACTAATTATAATAATAATAATAATTAGGGTTAAATAATAATAATAATTAATAAATACCCGTAGTTAATGCAGAATTAGGGTTCTGTCGCGTGTCAGATCCCCTCCGCGAGTTGCGGTATTCGATGCAGCAAACCCCGCGACTCGCGGGGTTCCAAATTTCAACTGACAGGTTTAAAATTCAACGCATTTTTCTTTTTCTTTTTTTTTCTGTTTTTATATTTTTCTGTTTATATAAAAAAAAATATGTGTATAATAAAAACTTATATTTAAAACAAAACTAGAATAAAAAAAATAGACTACTTTATAATTTTATAAATATAAATCTTAAAGCTAGATATATATATATATATATATATATATATATATATATATATATATATATATATATATATATATATATTTTCGGTTTTTTATATTTATAAAATATATTTATAAAATAAATTAAATAAAACTTATATTTTTACAAACTAAAGAAACTTTATAAAACTTAAATATTTATCAAAATCTTAAAAATACCCATATTTTTGTTTTTCTTTTTATATTTTCGAATATTTAAAACGTATTTTTATAAAAATGAATTTTAATAAAAGTAAACTAAAATTTTTTTTTTTTTTTATATTAGCGTTGCGCTTCCGGCTTTTAAGAGTAGTTCCCGGGCAGCGGCGCCAAAAATACTTGATGTTTCGCGAGGTATATATAAAATAGCTTATAAATTTTAGAAGGAAATACTATTAAATACGATACAATTTTACACAAGATATTTATTTATTTAGAGAATGGATATACTTAAACCTTGCTACAACACTTATAGGCAGTGTACCTAATCGTACAGTAGCGTAGTTTTTAGTAAGTCCGGTTCGTTCCACAGGGAATCTTTTTAAACAAAGCTTAACGCTATATTAGTTTACTTTTATAACAATATAAATATATATATAAGTAATATTATTATTATAAAGGGGGGTTTTTACCGTTTAATGACCGGTTTGTCGATTTTAAAACTTTAGTCGCAGTTAAAACCAAATGTAAAATAATAAATATAAATACAAGACTTAAATTAAAGCGTAAAGTAAATAAGGATAATGAAATTGCGAATAATAAAAGTGCGATAAAATAAACTTGCGATTAAAAAGTACGATAATTAAAAGTGCAATTAAATACAATAACAATAAAAATGCGATAATTAGAAGTGCAATTAAATATAAAATAAAGGAAATTAAATATGAAATAAAAGAATTATGCTTATTTAAACTTCCGTAATCATGATGTTTGACGTGTTGATTTTAGTTTTATGCCCATGGGTTAATTGTCCTTTGTCCTGGATTATTTAATATGTCCGTCTGGTTTTTGTCCATAACAGTCCATCAGTCATAAATATAAAGTGCGAGTGTCCTCGTCAAATTATCCTTATACCCGAAGTTAAATATTCTAACTAATTGGGGACTTAAACTGTAACAAGATTTTAATACTTTGTTTAATAATTACACCAGGATGTCGACTGAGTGTAACCCAAGGTTTTAATATTTTGTTATCAATTATACCAAGTGTCCTTGTACATAATTTCACCCCTGTTTTAATTATTCTAGTGGCTATTAATCCATTCCCGTGTCCGGTTAAATGAACGATTATTCGTACATATAAATACCCCGCCCATCGTGTCCGATCGAGTGTATATGGTAATTTATAGGGACGCCCAATTGTAAATCTTTATATTAACATTAACAAACTATCATTTAGTTAAACAAATATAAAGCCCATTAATAGCCCATAGTCTAATTTCCACAAGTGTCGTTCTTTTATCCAAACCCCAATTATGGTACAAAGCCCAATTACCCAATTTTTGTAATTAGCCCAACATCATGATTACTTCGGATTAAATAAGCATAATAATAACTTAGCTACGAGACATTAATATAAAAAGGTTGAACATAACTTACAATGATTAAAAATAGCGTAGCGTTACACGGACAGAATTTCGACTTACACCCTTACAACATTTGCTAACATACCCTTATTATTAGAATTATAATTAAAATTAAAATTAAAATTAAAATATAAATATAAATATTTACGTAGTATTATGAGAGAAGAAGAAAAAGATGATGAAAAATGCTCAGAATTCGATTGCTTTTTTAGGGACTTTCAAAACTTGGGGCTCCGCGACTCGCGGCATTTTTGGCCTTCAAACTCCGCGAGTCGCGGAGATTGAAATTACAGCTCAGTCCAGTTTGGAGTCTTTCTTGCCGACGGTTTTAAATATAAATATAATATATTAAATAATTATAAGAATTATTTAAATATTATATTATATTTATGTGCATAGTTGACTTGTAATTTTTAGTCCGTTGCGTCGAGCGTTGAGAGTTGACTCTGGTCCCGGTTCCGGATTTTCGAATGTCCTTGCGTACAATTTAATATCTTGTACTTTGCGTTTTGAATCTTGTACTCTTGTAATTTCGAGACGTTTCTTATCAATAATTGGAACCTCTTTGATTGTATTTTGTACTTTTGAGCTTTTTGGTCGTTTGCGTCTTCAATTCGTCGAATCTGTCTTTTGTCTTCACCTTTTATTATTTAAACGAATATCACTTGTAAATAGAACAATTGCAACTAAAAGCTTGTCTTTCTTGTGGAATAATGCTATGAAATATATGTTCGTTTTTAGCATTATCACCAGGTGTTCACCATATGAATGATTTTTATCTCTATGTATGGGATGTGTATTGAAATATGAAATCTTGTGGTCTATTTTTACGATTTGATATATATAGGTTAAACCTATAACTCACCAACATTTTTGTTGACGTTTAAAGCATGTTTATTCTCAGGTGAATACTAAGAGCTTCCGCTGTTGCATACTAAAATAAGGACAAGATTTGGAGTCCATGTTTGTATGATATTGTGTAAAAACTGCATTCAAGAAACTGATTTCGATGTAACATATTTGTATTGTAAACCATTATGTAATGGTCGTGTGTAAACAGGATATTTTAGATTATCATTATTTTATAATCTACGTAAAGCTTTTTAAACCTTTATTTATGAAATAAAGGTTATGGTTTGTTTTAAAAATGAATGCAGTATTTGAAAAACGTCTCATATAGAGGTCAAAACCTCGCAACGAAATCAATTAATATGGAACGTTTTTAATCAATAAGAACGGGACATTTCACTAGTTGCCAAATGATGGTTCCCACATGTGTTAGGTGACTCACATGGGCTGCTAAGAGCTGATCATTGGAGTGTATATACCAATAGTACATACATCTAAAAGCTGTGTATTGTACGAGTACGAATACGGGTGCATACGAGTAGAATTGTTGATGAAACTGAACGAGGATGTAATTGTAAGCATTTTTGTTAAGTAGAAGTATTTTGATAAGTGTCTTGAAGTCTTTCAAAAGTGTATGAATACATATTAAAACACTACATATATATACATTTTAACTGAGTCGTTAAGTCATCGTTAGTCGTTACATGTAAGTGTTGTTTTGAAACCTTTAGGTTAACGATCTTGTTAAATGTTGTTAACCCAATGTTTATAATATCAAATGAGATTTTAAATTATTATATTATCATGATATTATGATGTATGAATATCTCTTAATATGATATATATACATTAAATGCCGTTACAACGATAATCGTTACATATATGTCTCGTTTCAAAATCATTAAGTTAGTAGTCTTGCTTTTACATATGTAGTTCATTGTTAATATACTTAATGATATGTTTACTTATCATAATATCATGTTAACTATATATATAACCATATATATGTCATCATCTAGTTTTTACAAGTTTTAACGTTCGTGAATCACCGGTCAACTTGGGTGGTCAATTGTCTATATGAAACCTATTTCAATTAATCAAGTCTTAACAAGTTTGATTGCTTAACATGTTGGAAACACTTAATCATGTAAATAACAATTTAATTTAATATATATCTATAAACATGGAAAAGTTCGGGTCACTACATTCATAACATCATTCGATTCATACATATAAAGCTATCTTATTCGAAGATTTAAACTTGTAATCACTAGAACATAGTTTAGTTAATTCTAAACTTGTTCGCAAATAAAGTTAATCCTTCTAACTTGACTTTTAAAATCAACTAAACATATGATCCATATCTATATGATATGCTAACTTAATGATTTAAAATCTGGAAACACGAAAAACACCGTAAAATCGGACATACGCCGTCGTAGTAACACAACGGGCTGTTATGGGTTAGTTAATTAAAAAATATGATAAACTTTGATTTAAAAGTTGTTCTTCTGGGAAAATTATTTTTCTTATGAACATGAAACTATATCAAAAAATCATGGTTAAACTCAAAGTGGAAGTATGTTTTTCAAAATGGTCATCAAGACGTCGTTCTTTTGACTGAAATGACTACCTCTTATAATATTGACTTGTAACCTGTATTTCCGACTATAAACTTATACTTTTTATGTTTAGATTCATAAACTTAAGTTCAATATGAAGCCATAGCAACTTGAATCACTCAAAACAGATTTAAAACGAAGAAGTTATGGGTAAAACAAAATTGAAAAATTTTACTTGTTGTAGCTACGAAAATTTTATAACAAATCCATATTAATCATATCCTAGATAACTTATATTGTATTATACATGTATTATGTAATCTTGGGATACCATAGACACGTATACAATGTTTTGACATATCATATCGACCCATCTATATATATATTTCGGAACAACCATAGACACTCTATACGCAGTAATCTTTGAGTTAGCTATACAGGGTTGAGGTTGATTCCAAAATAATATATATACTTTGAGTTGTGATCTAGCCTGAGACTTGTATACACTGGGTTGTGGATTGATTCGAGATAATATATATTGATTTATTTCAGTACATCTAACTGTGAACAACTAGTTGTAGGTTACTAACGAGGACTGCTAACTTAACAACTTAAATCATAAAAACGTAATAAAAAATGTTGTGAATATATCTAAATCATACTTTGATATATATGTACATATTTGTTATAGGTTCGTGAATCGACCAGTGGCCAAGTCTTATTTCCAACGAAGGAAAAATCTGTAAAAGTGAGTTATAGTCCCACTTTTAAAATCTATTATTTTTGGGATGAGAATACATGCAATTTTATAAATGTTTTACAAAATAGACACAAACGATCAAAATTACATTCTATGTTGAATTATCGAACAGAATATGCCCCTTTTTAGCTTGGTAGCCTAAGAATTGGTGTTTATTATAATTGTCACCAATTGACGTGAATCCTAAAGATATATCTATTTGGCCCAACAAGCCTCATCCGAGTTACGGATGCTTTAGTACTTCGATTTATCATGTCCGATGAGAGTCCTGGAATGATGGGGATATTCTATATGCATCCTGTTAAGGTCAGTTACCAAGTGTTCATCATATGAATGATTTTTATGCAGATTACATGTTGTTTATGAGAAATGGAAATATGAAATCTTGTGGTCTATTATTACGATTTGATAAATATATAGGTTAAACCTATAACTCACCAACATTTTTCTTGACGTTTAAAGCATGTTTATTCTCAGGTGATTATTAAGAGATTCCGCTGTTGCATGCTAATTTATGGACAAGAGTTGGAGTCAGCGTGCTTGTATAATATTGTTTAAAAACTGCATTCGAAGACTTAAATTGATGTGTAATATTATTGTAAACCATTATGTAATAATCGTGTGAAAACGTTATATTTTAGATTATCATTATTTGATAATCGTCGTAATATTTTTAAACCTTTATCAATAAAATAAAGGTTATGGTTTGTTTTAAAATCGAATGCAGTCTTTGAAAAACGTCTCATATAGAGGTCAAAACCTCGCAACGAAATCAATTAATATGGAACGTTTATAAATCGATATGAACGGGACATTTCAGTTGGTACATCCTCTATGTTCCACATATCAAGTAGCCTGGGAAAAGTTGATGAGGCAGAGATACGCCGATGTAAGTTTCTTTGTTCTTCTTATATTCTGTAATTATGGTAATACTCCTGTTTTTATAATGTTTTAAATGATAGTAATGGATATTACGATGAGTTATCTTCAAAAGCATATCAATTTATAAGATATAGATAACTTGGCAAAAGATCCCATAAAAGTAAACTTAAAGGACAAGTTACTGTTTATTTTCTTTAAGTCCTTTAGAGATGGGCCTTAATGTTTTTCTTTTCATGTTACATGTTTTATCACCATCAAATAGGGGGAGATTGTTAAGTCCCTTACATGACTAAAGATTTAATTATGGTAAAACATGATTATAAACACTAGTTGTAATGTACAGACCAAGATAAATGAATGTTGTATCTGAGTGAGTGGGTGTGTTGCCTTTTCTATCAGCACAAGATAGTTTAAGATTTAATATTTTTTTTACAACCAGCATGAGATATATGCTGAACTAGGAAGAAGATCATATGAAGAACTAGCAGCAGAAGAACTAGCACAGATTAGAGCAGCACATAACACTTAGAAAAATTATGCTCCATTACAAGCATAATCATTTCTCGTGTTGTCTACATCAATAGGGTACTATTTAACGAACATCGAAGATGAAGTTGAACAGAAAAGGACACGCGTCGGTGGCTGATAAGTGACCTTACAAGACAATAATAGAATGCAGAACTTTAACCCATGTGCAGTTCATGGCTAATACTTTTTCAACGCCTAGGGAACCCAACATTTCATTTGTTTGTTCAAATAGGATGTCCAATGGGGTGTTCCAGAAATTAGCTATCGAAGAAGAAAGGGAGTCACATGCTTCCCGACATTCTTGTTGGCTGAGTACAAACATCCTTTATACCATTGGACAATAGATCAATTGCACGGTTACTAAGGCTTCTATAAATAGTTGAATCCACTATTGTGTAAACTAGTGGTGTAGGTATTAATTCAATAGAGTTTAAACCTTGTATAAGCTTCATTCGTTCAAAAGTTATCTAGGTGTAATTTGTATCAACCGGTTATCTATTCTGCTAAAGGATAACCGTGATTCTTTGAGATTATTTCAATAAAAGAATAACACTGAAAATTACTTATGACTCTGATTTTAATTGAATGTTTATTATATTCCTAAACTGTTAAATACTCTTAATTAACAAAAAAAAAAATTGTATTCACCCCTCTACAAACTTCTGGTTGTTAAATCAGGACCAACATTGTCATACCTCCAAATATGGCCCGGGATAAATATGACTTTTCAATACCATCACACAGTTATATAACGAGAATGACTCTAAATGAGACGTTTAATAAAATCAATGATTCAATTGCAGCGGAAAGCGAAATGTTTTACATGGTAAACCCAAAAGAAATTAATGTTTAACAAATGCTAAAATATAAATAATGTGGACTCTAATGCAACAGCAAGCAAGCAACATAAGGCAGCACATAAGCTATTCTTCACCTGAGACAAACATGCTTAAAATGTCAACACAATGGTTGAGTGAACATCATAGGTTTAATAATTAATAAATTCAGACCACAAGATTTATTTCAAAACATCAAAATATTCAATATGCCATGAGTTATAATATCGAGCTAAACATTAACCCATGACACTGTACGGGTGTCGGTAATCATTATTATGTACCCCCTTGACGATCGTTCAATGGATAGATGTAGTGACCCGAACTTTTCCATGTTTATATATATATTAAATGAAATTGATATTTACATGATTAAGTGTTTCCAACATGTTAAGCAATCAAACTTGTTATGACTTGATTAATTGAAATAGGTTTCATATAGACAATTGACCACCCAAGTTGACTAGCGATTCACGAACGTTAAAACTTGTAAAAACTATATGATGACATATATATATATATATATATATATATATATATATATATATATATATATATATATATATATATATATATATATATATATATATATATATATATATATATATATATATATATATATATATATATAGTTAACATGATATTATGATAAGTAAGTATCTCATTAGGTATTTTAACAATGAGTTATATACATAAAAATGAGACTATTGAATTAAGAAACTCGAAAACGATATATATAACGATTATCGTTATAACAACGTCTTATTAAATGCATATGAATCATATTAAGATATTGTTACACTATATTTAAACATGATAAATGATAATTAAACATATCATTAAGTGTATTAACAATGAACTACATATGTAAAAAAAGACTACTAACTTAAGGATTTCGAAACGAGACATATATGTAACGATTATCGTTGTAATGACATTTAATTGTATATATATCATATTAAGATACATTAATACATTATAATATCATGATAATGTAATAATTTAACATCTCATTATATATAATAAACAATGGGTTAACAACATTTAACAAGATCGTTAACTTAAAGGTTTCAAAATAACACTTACATGTAACGACTAACGATGACTTAACGACTCAGTTAAAATGTATATACATGTAGTGTTTAATATGTATTCATAAACTTTTGATAGACTTTAAGACACTTATCAAAGTACTTCTACTTAATAAAAATGCTTACAATTACATCCTCGTTCATTTTCATCAACAATTCTACTCGTATGCACCTGTATTCGTACTCGTACAATACCCAGCTTCTAAATGTATTTACTATTGGTATATACACTGCAATGATCAGCTCTTAGCAGCCTCTGTGAGTCACCTAACACATGTGGGAACCATTATTTGGCAACTAGCATGAAATATCTAACAAAACAACAAAGTAATGGAGCCTATATTGACTCCATTTTCACGCCTCATTACACCTACCACAAACACACTTTGATTTTCATTTTTATGCATCAAATTACTCTCTCTCAATTACTCTCTTAGTGTTCTAATTGTTCTTCATCATTTCCTTCATATTCTAGCTCAATCTAGGTAACCTAGATCAACATATAAAACAACTACTCAAAAACACACCAACAACACTTCCAAGTTTGCTAGCTTACTTTCAATCTTGCAAATCCATTTCAAGTGATCATCCAATCTCAAAAAATCTTTCTTATTTACAGTAAGATATCTTTCTAATTCAAGGTAATACTCATTCTCAAACTTTGATTCAATTTCTATAACTATAACAATCTTATTTCGAGTGGAAATCTTACTTGAACTTGTTTTCGTGTCATGATTTTGCTTCAAGAACTCTCAAGCCATCCAAGGATCCTTTAAAGCTAGATCTATTTTTCTCATTTCCATTAGGTTTATCTACAAAACTTGAGGTATTAATGATGTTCATAACATCATTCGAATCATATATATAAAACTATCTTATTCGAAGGTTTAAACTTGTAATCACTAGAACATAGTTTAGTTAATTCTAAACTTATTCACAAACAAAAGTTAATCCTTCTAACTTGACTTTTAAAATAAACTAAACACATGTTATATATCTATATGATATGCTAACTTAATGATTTAAAACATGAAAACAAGAAAAACACCGTAAAACAGGATATACGCCGTCGTAGTAACACCGCAGGCTGTTTTGGGTTAGTTAATTAAAAACTATGATAAACTTTGATTTAAAAGTTGTTCTTCTGAGAAAATAATTTTTATTATGAACATGAAACTATATCCAAAAATTATGGTTAAACTCAAAGTGGAAGTATGTTTTTCAAAATGATCATCAAGACGTCGTTCTTTCGACTGAAATGACTACCTCTTATAATATTGAATTGTAACCTGTATTTCTGACTATAAACTTATACTTTTTCTGTTTAGATTCATAAACTTAAGTTCAATATGAAACCATAGCAACTTGAATCACTCAAAACGGATTTAAAACGAAGAAGTTATGGGTAAAACAAGATTGGATAATTTTGCTTGTTGTAGCTACGTGAAAATTGGTAACAAATCTATATTAACCATATCCTAGCTAACTTATATTGTATAATACATGTATTCTAATATATTATGTAATCTTAGGATACCATAGACACGTATACAAATGTTTTGACATATCATATCGACCAATGTATATATATTATTTGGAACAACCATAGACACTCTATATGCAGTAATGTTTGAGTTAGCTATACAGGGTTGAGGTTGATTCCAAAAATGTATATACTTTGAGTTGTGATCTAGCCTGAGACGTGTATACACTGGATCGTGGATTGATTCAAGATAATTTATATCAATTTATTTTCTGTACATCTAAATGTGGACAACTAGTTGTAGGTTACTAACGAGGACAGCTGACTTAATAAACTCAAATTATTAAAACATATTAAAAATGTTGTAAATATATTTTGAACATACTTTGATATATATGTACATATTTGTTATAGGTTCGTGAATCGACCAGTGGCCAAGTCTTACTTCCTGACGAAGTAAAAATCTATGAAAGTGAGTTATAGTCCCACTTTTAAAATCTAATATTTTTGGGATGAGAATACTTGCAGTTTTATAAATGTTTTACGAAATAGACACAAGTAATTGAAACTACATTATATGGGTGAATGATCGAAGCCGAATATGCCCCTTTTGCTTGGTAGCCTAAGAATTAGTAAACCGATCTACTAATTGACGTGAATCCTAAAGATAGATCTATTGGGCCTAACGAACCCCATCCAAAGTACCGGATGATTTAGTACTTTGAATTCGTTTTTATCATGTCCGATGGATTTCCCGGAATGATAGGGTATATTCTTGTATGCATCTTATTAATGTCGGTTACCAGGTGTTCACCATATGAATGATTTTTATCTCTATGTATGGGATGTATATTGAAATATGAAATTTTGTCGTCTATTATTACGATTTGATAAATATATAGGTTAAACCTATAAATCACCAACATTTTTGTTGACGTTTAAAGCATGTTTATTCTCAGGTGATTATTAAGAGCTTCCACTTTTGCATGCTATAATATGGACAAGATTTGGTGTCAGCATGCTTGTATAATATTGTTTAAAACTGCATTCGAAATTTACTTTGTTGTAACATATTAATATTGTAAACCAATATGTATTGGTAGTGTGTAAGTGTGATATTTTTAGATTATCATTTCTGGATAATCTGGGTGGTGTCCTTTTAACCTTGTCGATAAAATAAAGGTTATGGTTTGTTTTAAAAACGAATGCAGTCTTTGAAAAATGTCTCATATAGAGGTCAAAACCTCGCAACGAAATCAATTAATATGGAACGTTTATAATCAATATGAACGGGACATTTCAGTTGGTATCCGAGCGTTGGTCTTAGAGAACCAAAAATTTTCATTAACGTGTCTTATCGAGTTTGTTAGGATACATTAGTAAGTCTGGACTTCGACCGTGTTTTCTTTAAAAACGATTGCTTAAAACTTTTGTTGGAAACTATATATTATTAACATGTAAATATTATGTGATATATTAACCTCTTAATGTGTTTGATATTGTGTGATAGATGTCTACCACTAGTACAAATCCCATCGACTCACCTAATAATAATGAAGAGTCGAATATATTTTGGGAAGATTCACAAATTCTCGAAGAAGAACCGGAAGAGGAGGAACCGAAAGAGGAGGAACCGGAAGAAGAGGAACCGGAAGAGGAGGAACCGGAAGAAGAAGAGGTTCCGGAGGAAGAAATATTGATACCTACAGTAAATCGATTAAATAAAATAAAATCCTCAACCAACGGACCAAAGTCAATAATAGTCAATGGTGTTTCCGCCGAGGAAGCAAAATATTGGGAAGATTACCAATTTTCCGATGAATCGGATCCCGATGAGGATTCCGATGATGTAATAGAAATTACCTCGACCCAATTTAATATAGAAAAAGAAAATAATAAGGGAAAAGGTATAAAAATAGAGAAACCTAATTCCAACCCCGATGAACTTATATGTATCGGCAACATCCGCATTTCCTAAAATGTAACAATAACCCGGGAACCTCTAAACTACCAGGTTTTTCTAAACCATTGTGGAAAACGACGGCTCGTATTAGAGGAACACCATATATCCCTATAAAATTAGAAAAACGAACCAAGTCCGGAGAAGAAGAAACCAGTGATTCAGATTAGAGGGTTGTAATCATGTTGTGTATTATATGTATTGTAGTGTGCTTGTACTTTTATGTTCTATGTAAAAATTGCTTGAATTGTTATGAATCTAATCCTTGTCTATTTTACAGTATAAAAACACAAAATGGACGTTAAGGGTAGACAACCGAATATTTTAGAAGACCTACCAGAGGATATGATTGATGAAATCTTGTCTAGAGTCGGTCAGAATTCATCAGCACAATTAGTTATGGCGAAATTAATTTGTCAAACATTTGAAAGACTTTCCAGAAATGCCTTAGTTTATAAAAGGCTTTCCTTTGATAGGTGGGGTATATCACATTAGGGAGACCGTAAGTTGTGTTTTCTTTAAAGCGTTAAATGCTGGGAACCCAAATGCAATTTTACGCTACGGGTTAAGAACCTATTTTGACTCAACATATCCCAACATAGGATTTCGTGAGTTAAAAAGAGCTTCTAACCTGCAACATAAAGAAGCATGTTATGCTTACGGGTTAGTGATGTTCGCTTCTTACCAAAGTGAGAAAAAGAACATCAGATTACAACTTTTAAATAAAACCTTCCCACAAGTGACGGATTCAGTAGTTGGGGTGAGAAACAAGGTTTTTAGATTATTACGGGGTTGTTGGACATTACGAAACCCTCGTCCTTTTGACGACATTACAACATGCTGCCTAGCCAATGGTCATAACGGTTACTTTCCACAAGACCAAGGATGGGAAGTTGTCTTAGTAAAACCAGAATGCATGACTTGTTTCTGGACTTATGAATTACGTGTCTTTATTTCTTTTGCTGAACGACTTACGTATTAACTAGAATTGCCTTTATAGCTGCCGGGTAGCAAAGTTATTATGTGCTATATTTCATCCTATATGTATAATAGCGGTATTGTAAGTTTGTAAAATATTGTATAAAATTTGAACGCGAAATATTATTATAATCAGTTTTTTCATATAGAATTGTAGTAGTTGAATTGTATGTTAGCTACTAAGTATGAACTTAATGGGTAGGTAATACCCGAATTAAAACTATAAAACGCTAATATGAAGAAAAAGCTTTTATAAATGAGTTCATACTATGCTACGAAATACTATTGACTACTCTTAAAATTCTGTATGATTAACATAATTCTTTTGGGCTATTTTTGAAGGAAATGGCACCGACGACTCGTCAGAATTTGAACATGAGCGAGGAAGACTTCCGTATTTTCCTTGCAGCAAACATAGTCGCAGTACAGGCTGCGATGCAAAATAACAATAACTTTGGATCTAGCAGTGGAACTAATTCCACAAGAAATCGTGTAGGATGCTCCTACAAAGAATTCACTGCCTGCAAACCTTTAGAATTTGATTGAACCGAAGGACCAATTGGATTGAAACGGTGGACCGAGAAAGTCGAATCGGTGTTTGCCATAAGTAAGTGTACTGAAGAGGACAAAGTTAAGTACGCTACACATACTTTCACAGGTACCGCGTTAACGTGGTGGAACACCTATCTTGAACAGGTAGGACAAAATGCTGCTTACGCACTATCGTGGTCGGCATTCAATCAATTGATGAACGAGCAGTACCGTCCTAGAAACGAAGTCAATAAGCTCAAGGTAGAACTTAGAGAGTTACGAACACAAGGGTTCGACATTACCACATATGAACGACGATTCACAGAGTTGTGCCTATTGTGTCCGGGAGCGTTCGAAGATGAAAAAGAGAAGATCTACGCGTTTGTAAAAGGGTTACCAGTAAGGATTCAAGAAGATGTGAGCTCACACGAGCCCGCTTCCAAATAGAAGGCAAGTCAAATGGCTCATAAACTCATAAATCAGATTGAGGGAAGAATTAAAGAGCAGACGGCCGAAGAAGCCAACACGAAACAACTCAAGAGGAAGTGGGAGGAAAACGGTGACAAGAGTCACCAGTACAACAACAATGACAATTACAACCAAAATCGCAACAACTACCCCAACTACCGCAACAGCAATCGCAACAATAACCGCAATCCTAACAATAACTACAACAAACGTCCCAACAACAACAACTACAACAACCATTTCAACAACGATAACAATCCCAACAACAACCTCAATAATAACAATGGCAACAAAAACCAAAAACAGCCATGTCATAGGTGTGAAGAAAATCACCCGGGGTTTTGCACGACATTTTGCAACAGGTGTAAAAGAAATGGTCATAGCGCGACAAAGTGTGAGGTCTACGGACCAAAGTTTAACAGAACTAAAGGAACAAATAGTGTCGAAACAAGTAATGCCGGAACGAATAGTGTCGGAGCAAGTTATACCAATACTGTTTGTTATAAATGTGGAAAACCAGGCCACATTATTAAAAATTGCCCGAATCAGGGGAATACTAATGGGCAGGGCCGCAGAAGAGTTTTCATTATTAACACGGCAGAAGCACAGGAAGACCCGGAGCTTGTTACGGGTACGTTTCTTATTGACGATAAATCTGCTTATGTTTTATTTGATTCGGGTGTGGATAGAAGCTATATGAGTAGAGATTTTTGTGCTAAATTAAGTTGCCTATTGACACCTTTGGATAGTAAATTTTTACTCGAATTAGCAAGCGGTAAATTAATTTCAGCAGATAATATATGTCGGGAGAGAGAAATTAAACTGGGGGATGAAACGTTTAAAATTGATTAAATACCAGTCGAGTTAGGGAGTTTTGATGTAATAATTGGCATGGACTGGTTGAAAAAGGTGAGAGCAGAGGTCGTTTGTTACAAAAATGCGATTCGCATTATGCGTGAAAAAAGAAAACCTTTAATGGTGTACGGAGAAAAGAACAACGCGAAATTAAATCTTATTAGTAGTTTGAAGGCGTAAAAACTAATAAGAAAAGGTTGTTACGTCATTCTAGCACACATCGAGGAAGTTAAACCTGAAGAAAAGAACATCAGTGATATTCCCATCGCAAAAGAATTTCCCGATGTATTTCCGAAAGAATTACCGGGATTACCCCCACATCGATTCGTTGAATTTCAAATAGACCTTGTACCAGAAGCTGCACCAATAGCTCGTGCTCCATACAGACTCGCACCCAGTAAAATGAAAGAATTACAAAGTCAGTTACAGGAACTTTTAGAGCGTGGTTTCATTCAACCAAGCACATCACCGTGGGGAGCTCCTGTTTTGTTTGTCAAGAAGAAGGAAGGTACATTTAGGTTGTGTA
This sequence comes from Rutidosis leptorrhynchoides, assembly GCF_046630445.1. Classification (NCBI taxonomy): domain Eukaryota; kingdom Viridiplantae; phylum Streptophyta; class Magnoliopsida; order Asterales; family Asteraceae; genus Rutidosis; species Rutidosis leptorrhynchoides. Next base: position 339,499,558 of record NC_092337.1, on the reverse strand, counting down.
TCGACTACCGAGAGTTGAACAAACTTACCATCAAGAACCGCTACCCACTACCGAGAATCGATGACTTATTTGATCAACTACAAGGCTCGTCGGTTTATTTGAAGATTGATTTACGTTCTGGGTATCATCAAATGCGGGTGAAGGAGGATGATATTCTAAAGACTACTTTTATGACGCGTTACGGTCATTACGAGTTTATGGTTATGCTGTTTGGGTTGACTAATGCACCAGCTGTGTTCATTGACCTCATGAACCGAGTGTGTGGACCATACCTTGACAAGTTTGTCATTGTTTTCATCGATGATACTTATTTACTCAAAGAAAAACCAAGAGCACAAAGAACATTTGAAAAAAGTGCTAGAGTTGTTAAGGAAAGAAAAACTGTACGCTAAATTTTCAAATTGTGCATTTTGGTTGGAAGAAGTTCAATTCCTCGGACACATAGTGAACAAAGAAGGTACTCAGGTGGATCCAGCAAAGATTGAAACCGTTGAAAAGTGGGAAACCCAGAAAACTCCGAAGCATATACGCCAATTTTTAGGACTAGCTGGTTACTACAGAAGGTTCATCCAAGATTTTTCCAGAATAGCAAAACCCTTGACTGCATTAACGCATAAAGGGAGGAAATTTGAATGGAAAGATGAACAAGAGAAAGCGTTTCAATTGTTAAAGAAAAAGTTAACTACGGCACCTATATTGTCATTACCTGAAGGGAATGATGATTTTGTAATATATTGTGATGCCTCAATGAAGGTCTCGGTTGTATATTAATGCAATGAACGAAGGTGATTGCTTATGCTTCTATACAATTGAAGATTCACGAGCAGAATTATACGACACATGATTTAGAATTAGGCGTGGTTGTTTTTGCATTAAAGACTTGGAGGCACTACTTATATGGGGTCAAAATTATTATATATACCGACCACAAAAGTCTTCAACACATATTTAATCAGAAACAACTGAACATGAGGCAGCGCAGGTGGATTGAATTGTTGAATGATTACGACTTTGAGATTCGTTACCACCAAGGGGAAGGCAAATGTGGTAGCCGACGCCTTGAGCAGAAAGGACAGAGAACCCATTCGAGTAAAAGCTGTGAATATAATGATTCACACTAACCTTACTACTCAAATAAAGGAGGCGCAACAAGGAGTTTTAAAAGAGGGAAATCTAAAGGATGAAATACCCAAAGGATTGGAGAAGCATTTTAATATTCGGGAAGACGGAACCCGGTATAGGGCTGAAAGAATTTGGGTACCAAAATTTAGAGATATGAGAGAAATGGTACTTAGAGAAGCTCATAAAACTAGATACTCAATACATCCTGGAGCGGAGAAGATGTACAAGGATCTCAAAAAACATTTTTGGTGGCCGGGTATGAAAGCCGATGTTGCTAAATACGTAGGAGAATGTTGACGTGTTCTAAGGTCAAAGTTGAGCATCAGAAACCATCAGGTATACTTCAACAACCCGAAATCTCGGAATGGAAATGGGAAAACATTACCATGGATTTCATCACTAAATTGCCAAGGACTGCAAGTGGTTTTGATATTATTTGGGTAATAGTTAATCATCTCACCAAATCAGCACATTTCCTGCCAATAAGAGAAGATGATAAGATGGAGAAGTTAACACGACTGTATTTGAAAGAAGTCATCCCCAGACATGGAATACCAATCTCTATTATCTCTGATAGGGATGGCAGATTTATTTCAAGATTCTGGCAGACATTACAGCAAGCATTAGGAACTCATCTAGACATGAGTACTTCCTATCATCCACAAACTAATGGGCAGAGCGAAAGGATGATACAAACGCTTGAAGACATGCTACGAGCATGTGTTATTGATTTCGAAAACAGTTGGGATCGACAACTACCGTTAGCAGAATTTTTCTACAACAACAGCTACCATTCAAGCATTGAGATGGCGCCATTTGAAGCACTTTATAGTATAAAGTGCAGGTCTCCGATTTATTGGAGTGAAGTGGGGGATAGACAGATTACGGGTCCGGAAATAATACAAGAAATTACCGAGAAGATCATCCAAATTCAACATCGGTTGAAAACCACCCAAAGTCGACAAAAGAGCTACGCTGACATTAAAAGAAAAGATATAGAATTTGAAATTGGAGAGATGGTCATGCTTAAAGTTGCACCTTAGAAAGGCGTTGTTCTATTTGGTAAACGAGGGAAATTAAATCCAAGGTATATTGGACCATTCAAGATTATTGATCGTGTCGGACCAGTAGCTTACCGACTTGAGTTACCTCAACAACTCGCAGATGTACATAACACTTTCCACATCTCGAATTTGAAGAAATGTTTTGCTAAAGAAGATCTCACTATTCCATTAGACGAAATCCAAATCAACGAAAAACTTCAATTCATCGAAGAACCCGTCGAAATAATGGATCGTGAGGTTAAAAGACTTAAGCAAAACAAGATACCAATTGTTAAGGATCAGTGGAATGATTGTAGAGGATCCGAGTTCACATGGGAACGAGAAGATCAGATGAAGAAGAAATACCCGCACTTATTTCCAGAAGATACGTCAACACCTCCAACTGCTTAAAATTTCGGGACGAAATTTATTTAACGGGTAGGTACTGTAGTGACCCGAACTTTTCCATGTTTATATATATATATATATATATATATATATATATATATATATATATATATATATATATATATATATATATATATATATTAAATGAAATTGATATTTACATGATTAAGTGTTTCCAACATGTTAAGCAATCAAACTTGTTATGACTTGATTAATTGAAATAGGTTTCATATAGACAATTAACCACCCAAGTTGACCAGCGATTCACGAACGTTAAAACTTGTAAAAACTATATGATGACATATATATGGATATATATATATATATATATATATATATATATATATATATATATATATATATATATATATATATATATATATATATATATATATATAGTTAACATGATATTATGATAAGTAAGTATCTCATTAGGTATTTTAACAAAGAGTTCTATATACATAAAAATGAGACTATTGAATTAAGAAACTCGAAAACGATATATATAACGATTATCATTATAACAACGTCTTATTAAATGCATATGAATCATATTAAGATATTGTTACACTATATTTAAACATGATAAATGATAAGTAAACATATCATTAAGTGTATTAACAATGAACTACATATGTAAAAATAAGACTACTAACTTAAGGATATCGAAACAAGACATATATGTAACGATTATCGTTGTAACGACATTTAATTGTATATATATCATATGAAGATATATTAATACATTATAATATCATGATAATGTAATAATTTAACATCTCATTAGATATAATAAATAATGGGTTAACAACATTTAACAAGATCGTTAACTTAAAGGTTTCAAAACAACACTTACATGTAACGACTAACGATGACTTAACGACTCAGTTAAAATGTATATACATGTAGTGTTTTAATATGTATTCATACACTTTTAAAAGACTTAAAGACACTTATCAAAGTACTTCTACTTAACAAAAATGCTTACAATTACATCCTCGTTCATTTTTATCAACAATTCTACTCGTATGCACCCGTATTCGTACTCGTACAATACCCAGCTTCTAAATGTATTTACTATTGGTATATACACTCCAATGATCAGCTATTAGCAACCCTTTTGAGTCATCTAACGCATGTGGAAACCATTATTTGGCAACTAGCATGAAATATCTAACAAAACAACAAAGTAATGGAGCCTATATTGACTCCATTTTCACGCCTCATTACACCTACCACAAACACACTTTGATTTCCATTTTTATGCATCAAATTAATCTCTCCCAATTACTCTCTTAGTGTTCTAACTGTTGTTCATCATTTCCTTCATAATCTAGCTCAATCTAGGTAACCTAGATCCACATACAAAACAACTACTCAAGAACACACCAACAACACTTCCAAGTTTGCTAGCTTAATTTCAATCTTGCAAATCCATTTCAAGTGATCATCCAATCTCAAGAAATATTTCTTATTTACAGTAAGATATCTTTCTCATTCAAGGTAATACTCATACTCAAACTTTATTCAATTTCTATAACTATAACAATCTTATTTCGAGTGGAAATCTTACTTGAACTTGTTTTCGTGTCATGATTTTGCTTCAAGAACTCTCAAGCCATCCAAGGATCCTTTGAAGCTAGATCTATTTTTCTCATTTCCAGTAGGTTTATCCACAAAACTTGAGGTAGTAATGATATTCATAACATCATTCGAATCATATATATAAAACTATCTTATTCGAAGGTTTAAACTTGTAATCACTAGAACATAATTTAGTTAATTCTAAACTTGTTCACAAACAAAAGTTAATCCTTCTAACTTGACTTTTAAAATCAACTAGATTTAGTTAGTTAATTAAAAACTATGATAAACTTTGATTTAAAAGTTGTTCTTCTGGGAAAATGATATTTGTTATGAACATGAAACTATATCCAAAAATCATGGTTAAACTCAAAGTAGAAGTATGTTTTTCAAAATGGTCATCAAGACGTCGTTCTTTCGACTGAAATGACTACCTCTTATAATATTGAATTGTAACCTGTATTTCTGACTATAAACTTATAATTTTTCTGTTTAGATTCATAAACTTAAGTTCAATATGAAACCATAGCAACTTGAATCACTCAAAACGGATTTAAAACGAAGAAGTTATGGGTAAAACAAGATTGGATAATTTTGCTTGTCGTATGTACGTGAAAATTGGTAACAAATCTATATTAACCATATCCTAGCTAACTTATATTGTATAATACATGTATTCTAATATATTATGTAATCTTGGGATACCATAGACACGTATACAAATGTTTTGATATATCATATCGACCCATGTATATATATTATTTGGAACAACCATAGACACTCTATATGCAGTAATGTTTGAGTTAGCTATACAGGGTTGAGGTTGATTCCAAAAAATGTATATACTTTGAGTTGTGATCTAGCATGATACGTGTATACACTGGGTCATGTATTGATTCAAGATAATTTATATCAATTTATTTTCTGTACATCTAACTGTGGACAACTAGTTGTAGGTTACTAACGAGGACAGCTGACTTAATAAACTCAAATCATTAAAACATATTAAAAATGTTGTAAATATATTTTGAACATACTTTGATATATATGTACATATTTGCTATAGGTTCGTGAATCGACCAGTGGCCAAGTCTTACTTCCTGACGAAGTAAAAATGTGTGAAAGTGAGTTATAGTCCCACTTTTAAAATCTAATATTTTTGGGATGAGAATACATGCAGTTTTATAAATGTTTTACGAAATAGACACAAGTAATTGAAACTACATTATATGGGTGAATGATCGAAGCCGAATATGCCCCTTTTGCTTGGTAGCCTAAGAATTAGTAAACCGGTCTACTAATTGACACGAATCCTAAAGATAGATCTATTGGGCCTAACGAACCCCATTCAATGTACCGGATGCTTTAGTACTTCGATTTCATTTTTATCATGTCCGATGGATTTCCCGGAATGATAGGGGATATTCTTATATGCATCTTGTTAATATCGGTTACCAGGTGTTCACCATATGAATGATTCTTATCTCTATGTATGGGATGTATATTGAAATATGAAATCTTGTGGTCTATTATTACGATTTGATAAATATATAGGTTAAACCTATAACTCACCAACATTTTTGTTGACGTTTAAAACATGTTTATTATCAGGTGATTTTTAAGAGCTTCCGCTGTTGCATGCTAAAATATGGACAAGATTTGGTGTCAGCATGCTTGTATAATATTGTTTAAAACTGCATTCGAAATTTACTTTGTTGTAACATATTAATATTGTAAACCAATATGTATTGGTAGTGTGTAAGTGTGATATTTTTAGATTATCATTTATGGATAATCTAGGTGGTGTCCTTTTAACCTTGTCGATAAAATAAAAGTTATGGTTTGTTTTAAAAACGAATGCAGTCTTTGAAAAACGTCTCATATCGAGGTCAAAACCTCACAACGAAGTCAATTAATATGGAACGTTTATAATCAATATGAATGGGACATTTCAGTAGAGACGTTGCTCTCAATATTCCTACTCACAATAATTAAGCTTACAACATTTTAATTCTAGCAATTAACGATATTATGGCCGGGATTTGCATGTAAGAATACAAGTTAACAATAATCTCATGAAGTTGCATATCAAAAAGTTTAGGCACTTGTGTCTAAATTGTAAATCATTTAAAATACAAGCATGTGTCTCACCCCGAGATTTATAAAATACAATAAAATATGTAAAAAGCGGGGCTATGAGTTCACCTTAGTAGCACAGAAGAGTTATTCCACAAGAGAAATGATTTGAACGGAAGAATGTGATCGAGATCTCAACCTAGAGATAGAATGTACGATCAGATGTTGTCTAATAGATATAAGTATACTAACTATACTAATGACAATGGTTTTCTAAAAGAAATTCCATTTTCAGAAAGGTTACTATCTATTTAAAGTTTCCACTTTTAGTAACTTTCCAATTATAGAAAGTTCGGGTTGTAATCTTTAACAAGACGTTGTACGACTATCTCAAATCTCATTGCTATCATACAAGTCACTCTGATGATTAGTTGTTACCGGGCGCCCAGGATTCTTGACCAGAATCTATGTCATGACATTCGAAATCCATAAGCAGTTCCCATAAGGCAACAAGGACCACCCTAGGCCATATGTAGCGGTGAGGTTCGTATATAGTGCATGTTATCTTGATTATAACCTTCACATATTGTAGGTGTATAAACTTTTATTATATAGCTAAGTTATATATATATATATAGTTACTATTAGTATTATATAACTATTAATAGTTTTATAATTATATATGTATTATTATTCAAGCTATAATACTATCTTAACTTAGATTAATTAATATCTACAATATACTAATCATTATCTCATACAATGGATATAACATTTTATTAAACCAATATAATCCATAAATACCTAAATAATTAATTAAATACCTAAGAATCATATACATAATTTTTAAAGTCTTAGTTAATTATAAAAATCAGTAGAAAAATTTAAGAAAGTAATTTTATTACAATTTTGTATTTATATTTGTTTCTATTCTTAATTTAATCACAAAAAAGTTTAATTCTACATAAAATACTAAATAAACCTAAATAATTATTTTTATAATTTTTATGAGTTTCTTACAATTAAATAACCTGTAGAAAAATTTTTATAAAAAGATTTCTTTATTTTTATATTTATTTCCTTATTTACCTTCTATTTACATAATAAAAGAGTTTAATTATGTAATAATTATTAAATCGACCCATAAATTAATATTTATAATTTTCCTAGATCTATACAAATTTTGTGAACCCATAAAAAGTATTTTTTATTTATTGTATAAATATTTATTACAAATTTCACCTTGTTTCTATAATTAAATATCACATAATTCGAATTTAATTTTTATAAATTATTTTCTGACCTAAATAATTAAGTTAAATATCATACATTACTATAAAAATATTTATATAGTTTAAATAACCTTTTTCCTATTTTTTTATAAATATATACGTATACCGTGTATATATATATATATATATATATATATATATATATATATATATATATATATATATATATATATATATATATATATATATATATATATATATAAACTATTTTAATTTTTATAATATAAAAATGTAATAAAAATAAGAAAAATTATTTTTCCTAAATCTCATTTTACTTATTAATAATTAACATGCATAATTTATAATTTATTAAACTCAATACATAATTATATATATATATATATATATATATATATATATATATATATATATATGTATATTCGGTCGAGAATAAACACAAACAAAAATAAAAATAATACAAAAACGAATTAATTTTCTGTAAAAATAAATTTTTTTAAAACTTAATCATCATGTAGCTAATTACCATGAATTTAGAAAAATTTTATAAAGTGCAAAAGTATTTTATTTGTTTTGTTGGGGGTTTTGGCCAAAAAAAACAAGAAAAAGGAAAAAAAAAACAAAAAAGAAAAAGAAAGAAAAGAAGAAAAGAAACTCACAAATTTTTTAGGGTTTTGAGAGCTCCCAAATATTTGATGTAAAAATCATGAGGAGTTATGGCCTTATTTATAGATTTTAATTACTTGGAGAGCAAGATAAATCAATTTAATTAATTTAAATAATTTTTTTTGCTTTTTTAATTCGGCCGACCTAAGCCCTTTTTTTATTTTTTATTTTTTATTTTTATTAAATAGAACAATCTAGAATATCTTGTACTTTATTTTCTTTTATATAATTATCATAATTTATTATATATATATTTTTTGGTATATATACATATACATATATATATCTATTTTACAAATTTATATGTGTAACCCATTACTTAATCATTTTATATATTTACTCATTTTTATATTTTATTTACATTTTATTTATATTAATATAGATTATATATATTTAAATACGTAATATATACATTTAATAATAATAATAATAACATTATTATTATTATTAGGGTTAGGGTTACATTAAATAATTAGGGTTTACACTAAATGATTAGGGTTGGGGTTTAGTTCATTAATTACGAGTATTAATTACTTCATTTAATATGTCCGGATAACAACCCTAATAATGTACGAAACAACAATGAAACCCTAGGGGTATTTTAGTCAATACGGAGTGGAAAAATGAGGGTTGTTATAGTACCTCCCCATTAATTTAAACTTCGTCCGAAGTTTCAGGAAGACTTCTCTGATGTATCAGCAATTGGAAAAAGATGAGGATATTTCCACTTCATCTGGTCTTCACGTTCCCAGGTATACTCGGGGCCTCTTCATAAATTCCAACGGATCTTAACAATAGGAATAGAGCTTTGTTTCAAGCCTTTAACCTCACGATCGATAACCTCTATCAGTTCTTCAACAAAATGCATCTTATCATCAATGCTGATATCATCCAATGGAATAATGAGTGTGTCATCAGCAAGACACTTTTTAAGATTCGAGACATGAAATATATCATGCACATTACTAAGCTCAGTGGGTAATTCTAATCGATATGCCACAGGACCAACTCTTTTAATAATCTTGAGAGGTCCAACATAATGTGGACTTAATTTTGCTCCGTTTACCAAAATGAACGACGCGCTTCCAAGGGGATACTTTCAACATGACTTTATCACCAACTTGGAATTCTAAATCTTTCCGACATTTATCAGCATAGCTCTTTTGTCGGCTGCGGGCAGTTTCTAATCGTTTCTTAATCTGAACGATCTTTTCGGTAGTTTCATAAATGATTTCAGGACCAGTTAACCGTCTGTCCTCTAATTCATCCCAACACAATGGGGATCTACATTTTCACCTGTACAAGGCTTCAAAAGGTGCAGCCTTAATACTTGAGTGATAGCTGTTGTTGTAAGAAAATTCAGCTAAAGGCAAGTGTCTATCCCAACCTTTACCGAAATCGATAGCACAAGCACGAAGCATATCTTACAATGTCTGAATGGTTCGTTCATGATAATGCTAAAAACGAACATATATTTCATAACATTATCCCTCAAGAAAGACAAGCTTTTAGTTGCAACTGTTCTATTTACAAGTGATATTCGTTTAAATAATAAAAGGTGAAGACAAAAGACAGATTTGACGAATTGAAGACGCAAACGACCAAAAAGCTCAAAAGTACAAAGTACAATCAAAGTGGTTCAAATTATTTATGAGAAACGTCTCAAAATTACAAGAGTACAAGACGCAAAACGCAAAGTACAAGATATTAAATTGTACGCAAGGACGTTCGAAAATCCAGAACCGGGACCAAAGTCAACTCTCAACGCTCGACGCAACGGACTAAAAATTAGAAGTCAACTATACACATAAATATAATATAATATTTAAATAATTCTTAAAATTATTTATATATTATATATTATATTTAAAAACCGTCGGCAGAAGAAACAAGCTCATGTGAGCTGGAAAAGCAGGCCATGCGATCGCATGGCCTGGCAGTTATAAAGCCATGCGATCGCATGGTGAATAGTACCAGGCCACATTCCTATAAAAGCACGCTCTGGTTGACTGATATATCATCCCTCATCTCTCTATCTCACTCACGTATATATATATATATATATATATATATATATATATATATATATATATATATATATATATATATATATATATATATATATATATATATATATATATATATATATATATATATATATTTATATTTATATTATAATTTTAATTTTAAAATTTAAATTCTAATAATAAGGGTATGTTAGCGAATGTTGTAAGGGTGTAAGTCGAAATTCTGTCCGTGTAACGCTACGCTATTTTTAATCACTGTAAGTTATGGTTAATGTTATTTTTAAATTAATGTCTCGTAGCTAAGTTATTATTATGCTTATTTAAGACGAAGTAATCATGATGTTGGACTAAAATATTTAAAATTGGATAATTGGGCTTTGTACCATAATTGGGGTTTGGATAAAAGAACGACACTTGTGGAAATTAGACTATGGGCTATTAATGGGCTTTATATTTGTTTAATTAAATGATAGTTTGTTAATTTAATATAAAGATTTACAATTGGACGTACCTATAAATAACCATATACACTCGATCGGACATGATGGGCGGGATATTTATATGTACGAATAATCGTTCATTTAACCGGACACGGGAATGGATTAATAGTTATTAGACTTATTAAAACAGGGGTGAATTATGTACAAGGACACTTGGCGTAATTGTTAACAAGGTATTAAAACCTTGGGTTACACGCATTCGATATCCTGGTGTAATTATTAAACAAAGTATTAAGACCTTGTTACAGTTTAAGTCCCCAATTAGTTGGAATATTTGACTTCGAATATAAGGATAATTTGACGAGGACACTCGTACTTTAAATTTATGACCGATGGACTGTTATGGACAAAAACCAGACGGACATATTGAATAATCCAGGACAAAGGACAATTAACCCATGAGAATAAACTAAAATCAGCACGTCGAACATCATGATTACGGAAGTTTAAATAAGCATAATTCTTTATTTTCATATTTAATTGCACTTTTAATTATCGCACTTTTATTCATTGTCATTTTATTTAATTGCATTTTTAATTATCGTACTCTTTAATTATCGCAATTTTATTTTATCGCACTATTATTTATCGCAATTTCATTATCGTTATTTACTTTACGCTTTAAATTAAGTTATATTTATTTTTAATATTTTACATTAAGTTTTAACTGCGACTAAAGTTTTAAAATCGATAAACCGGTCATTAAACGGTAAAATCCCCCTTTTATAATAATAATACTACTTATATATATTTTTGTATTTTTACAATTATAAGTTAAAAATATAGCGTTAAGCTTGTTTAAATGATCCCTGTGGAATGAACCGGACTTACTAAAAACTACACTACTGTACGATTAGGTACAATGCCTATAAGTGTTGTAGCAAGGTTTAGGTATATCCATTCTATAAATAAATAAATATCTTGTGTAAAATTGTATCGTATTTAATAGTATTTCGTTATAAAAATAATACTATTTCCTAGTACACCTCGCAACACATCAAGTATTTTTGGCGCCACTGCCGGGGAACATTCTTGTTTAAACGCCGGAAGCGCAACGCCATATATATAAAAAAAGAGAGATTTTTAATTTACTTTTATAAAAATACGCTTTTGTAAAAATACGTTTTAAATATACAAAAATATAAAAAGAAAAACAAAAAAAATATAAATATTTTTAAGAGTTTGTTAAATATATATACATAATTATAAAGTTTCTTTATTTTTATTTTATAAAAATATAAGTTTTATTTAATTTATATAAATATATTATATAAATATATAAAACAGAAAATTAAAACAGAAAAAAATAATTAAAAACACTCGAGGCCCGTACTGTAGCAGCCCAGCATTTGGCCCGGATCCAAGGCCCATGCGATCGCATGGCTCCATAACAGAAAACTCATGCGATCGCATGAGTTGACTGGACAGGTCTGCAACCTAGTTCGACCAGTTTAGGGTTTTATTATTATTATTATTAATTAATTAAATACCCTAATTAGGGTTTAGTTATTAATTAATTTAGTTTAGTTTTAATTAATTTGTATTTTAAGTTTAATAAGTTTTAATAAATTATAAAATTAATAGTTTTATAAAATAAATAATATAAAAATAATATTTTTATAAAAATTGTACTTTTTACAACTTTAAGTATATTTTTATATTTTGCATCTTTTTATTCGTTTTAGCTTAATATTTGTATTTCTCGCTCGTATTTATTTCTAAGATATAGTTTTTGCCGTAGTTATTTTTATTTTTAGATTTCTAGGCTTTGCCGTAAAATCCCTTAAGTGCTTTTTCTTTAGACTAAGATTTAGGTGCTTTAGAAATTTGCGACGCCGTTTTATATATTTTAGTACCTTTTTAAGTTATTGCCATTTGGGATATAGTTTTCTGTTAAGCTTTAATATTTTTAGACGCAGCTTTTAATTCTTAGTTTTTAGTTCCTTTTTAAGTTTCGACGCGCTACTTTCTTATTTTATTTTTTCAACCTTTTATTTTTCGATGTTTTTCGACGCGCTCTTTTTTTTCTTATTTCTCGACGCTCTAGTTTTTAGGACTTAGATTTTTTCTATTTCTTCTCTAAAATTTCTTTAAATTTCGACGAAAAATTATTTTAAGTGGTTAAATTGATAGACATGCAAATTTTTTGTTTCGTAGTAATAGTTGGATTTGTTAGTGGCTGAGTTGTGAGCTTCCGATTTAAAGGGTTCTGACTCCCTGCTGCATCTATTGGCTATTTGAAACGTGAACAAAAGCAGAAAAGTCTATTATTTTGATAACTTATATAATTTTTATTTTTATAACTAATAGGATATTCAGTGAATGCACCGAGCAAAACGTTCACCACCTTTCATACGTTCACCACCTGTAACTCGATCAAGACATTTAGCAAATATTGTAGCCGTTGATTTTTCTTTAGAGTCGTCATCCAGTCAACCAAGTACTCCGATTCAAATTTCTGATAATCCATTCTTTGAACCCGTCCTTACAATTGAGAATCCGGAGAATATTCAGGGACAATTCAGAGATCCTGAACCACTAATCTTTCCTCCGGAACCACCAATCATTCAAACGGAGATTGTCGAGGAACCAACCATTAAATCAGAATCCTATAGTGATTCAGATTCAACAAATTCAATTATGGAGAATCTGGAACCTCTAAGTATGGAAGACCGAATGCGAGCTAAACGCACTGGCCAAGGTCACGCAATTACTCAACCAGACATTAATGCGCCAGATTATGAAATCAAAGGACAAATCCTATACATGGTAACTAATCAATGCCAATTTAGTGGTGCGTCGAAGGAAGATCCAAATGAACACCTTCGTACATTTAAGAGGATCTGCACTCTATTTAAAATACGAGAAGTGGAGGATGAACAGATATATCTCATGTTATTTCCCTGGACTTTAAAGGGAGAAGCCAAAGATTGGTTAAAATCGTTACCTGAAGGGGCAATTGATACATGGGATGTTTTAGTTGAAAATTTTTTTAAACAATTCTTTCCGGCATTTAAAGCCGTAAGACTTCAAGGAGAAATTGTTACTTTCACACAAAAGCCAAATGAAACTCTATATGAGGCATGTACAAGATTTGGAAAGTTATTAAGAGGATGTCCGCAACATGGTTTAGACACTTGTCAAATAATACAAATATTCTACCAAGGATGCGACATCATTACACGAAAAGACATCGATATAGCAGCTAGTGGTTCTATTATGAAGAAAACCGCAACTGATGCTTACAAAATTATTGATAACACTGCTTCCCACTCACATGAGTGGCACCAAGAAAAAGATATCGTTAGATCATCTAAAGCAGCTAGATCCGATTCTAGCCATGACTTAGATTCTATTTTCGCAAAGATAGATGCTGTCGAGAGATGAATGGAAAAGATGACTAAGGATATACACTCAATACGAATTAGTTGTGAGCAGTGTGGAGGACCACATTTGACAAAAGATTGTCTCAGTATTGAACTAACAATGGAACAAAGAGAGAGTGTTTCATACATAAACCAAAGGCGTGGAAATAATTATCAGAATAATTATCAACCGCCAAGACCGATCTACAATCAAAACCAGAATTATAACCAAAATGTTCCGTACAACAACCAACAAGGTCCAAGCAATCAACAAGTATCCAACAATACTTACAATCAACAAAGACCTAATTTTCAAAATAAACCACCACAAACTGATGATAAAAAGTCAAATTTAGAAGATATGATGTCAAAGCTAGTTGAATCTCAAACGCAGTTTTTCACATCTCAGAAACAAACCAATGAACAAAATGCTCAAGCATTTAGAAATCAACAAGCTTCTATTCAAAATCTGGAACAAGAAGTAAGCAACCTAGCAAGGTTGATAGGTGAAAGAAAACCGAGAAGCCTACCTAGTGATACAAATGCTAACCCTCGAAATGAAACAGCTAAAGCCATTACCACAAGAAGTGGTATTACACTTAAACCACCTGAAATACCTGTAATTTCTGATGAAGCTATTCCTACTCCACAAGAACCACAATCTGAACAAGAAAAGGAAAAAGAACCGGTAGTTGAAAAGGTTAATGAAGATAACACAGTTAAGGCTAAACCTTATGTTAAACCATACCAACCACCCCTTCCTTACCCGAGTAAAATGAGAAAAGAGAGACTTGAAGCCGAGAAATCCAAATTCTTGGATATGTTTAAACAGATAAATGTAAATCTTCCTTTCATTGATGTAATTTTAGGAATGCCTAGATATGCTAAATTCTTGAAAGATCTAATCACGAATAGAAAGAAAATGGAAGAAATCTCGGCTGTTACAATGAATGCTAATTGTTCTGTAGTGCTGTTGAATAAGATACCAGAAAAATTATCTGATCTAGGAACTTTCACGATTCCATGTTTTCTGGGTAGTCTTAGTTCAATAGAAGCATTGGCAGACTTAGGTGCTAGTATAAATCTAATGCCGTATTCACTATACGCTAAACTAGACCTTGGAGAATTGAAACCAACACGAATAAGTATACAACTAGCCGATAGATCAGTAAAATATCCTAGAGGGATAATGGAGAACATGCTAGTTAAAGTTGGTACTTTAGTATTTCCAGTAGATTTTGTTATTCTGGATATGGAAGAAGATTCTCGGGTTCCTCTCATATTAGGAAGACCATTCTTAAACACGGCTAAAGCAATAATAGACGTGTTTGGTAAGAAACTGACCCTAAGTATAGAGGACGAGAGTGTTACCTTTTCTGTGGATAGAGCTATGCAACAACCGCAATCTGCAGATGATACATGTTATTATATTCAAACTATAGAATCACATGCAGAATTGTTAGATGAATTTCCAGAATTACAAGGAACAGGAGAATGTTCTTTAGGAGAAGGTACTGAACCAATTGATGAAACTGAAATGTTAGCTATACTTATGGCTAATCGATATGAACCAAAAACAGAAGAAATTCAAATGCTAAAAGAAGAAGACAGATATCGATATAAATCATCGATAGAAGAACCACCGACATTAGAGTTAAAGTCACTTCCAAACCATTTGGAATATGCTTATTTACATGGTGAATCTGAATTACCTGTAATAATATCATCTTCTCTTACTGAAAATGAAAAATCTCAACTCATTTCTGTGCTAAAAGCTCATAAACCAGCTATTGCATGGAAAATTCATGATATTAAAGGAATAAGTCCTTCGTATTGCACACATAAAATCCTTATGGAAGAAGGTCATAAAACGTATGTGCATCGCCAACGAAGACTAAATCCTAATATGCAAGATGTTGTTAAGAAAGAAATTATTAAACTGCTAGATGCAGGTTTAATTTATCCAATCTCTGATAGTCCATGGGTAAGCCCAGTTCAATGCTGCCTAAGAAGGGTGGCATGACTGTCATCACAAATGAAAAAAATGAGCTTATTCCTACTAGGACTGTAACAGGATGGCGTGTTTGTATTGATTATAGAAAATTAAATGACGCCACCAGAAAAGATCACTTTCCCTTACCTTTCATTGATCAAATGTTGGAAAGATTAGCCGGAAATAGTTACTATTGTTTTCTTGACGGTTTTTCCGTATATTTTCAAATACCAATAGCACCCGAGGACCAAGAGAAAACCACATTCACATGCCCTTATGGTACTTTTGCTTACAAACGCATGCCATTTGGACTTTGCAACGCCCCTGCAACCTTTCAAAGGTGCATAATGGTGATTTTTCACGACATGATAGAAGAATGCATGGAAGTTTTCATGGATGACTTTTCAGTCTTCGGTGATACTTTTGAATCATGTCTAGTTAATCTTGAACGAATGCTTATTAGATGCGAGAAATCAAATCTAGTTCTTAATTGGGAGAAATGCCATTTCATGGTTAAAGAAGGCATCGTTCTTGGACATAAAATTTCAAAGGAAGGAATTGAAGTGGATAGAGCTAAAGTAGATGTAATTTCTAAACTTCCACATCCCACCAATGTTAGAGGAGTTAGGAGTTTTCTAGGGCATGCCGGTTTTTACCGACGTTTCATAAAAGATTTTTCTAAAATTGCCACTCCTATGAATAAACTCCTTGAAAAGGATGCTCCATTCATCTTTTCAGATGAATGTATCAAATCTTTTAATATTCTTAAAGAAAAACTCACTAATGCGCCGATCATGATAACTCCAAATTGGAATCTACCGTTTGAACTAATGTGCGATGCAAGTGATTTTGCAATGGGAGCCGTTTTAGGACAAAGGATTGAAAAATGATTTCAACCTATTTATTATGCTAGTAAGACGTTACAAGGAGCACAAACGAATTACACAACTACTGAAAAAGAACTCCTTGTTATTGTCTTTGCTTTTGACAAATTTCGTTCATATCTCGTTCTAGCTAAAACGGTGGTCTATACCGACCATTCTGCTCTTAGATACCTATTTTCGAAACAAGATGCTAAACCACGATTAATCCGCTGAATCTTACTCTTACAAGAGTTCGATATTGAAATCCGAGATTAAAAGGGAGCAGAAAATCTCGCCGCTGATCATCTTTCTCGCCTTGAAAATCCCTAATTAGAAGTTCTAAATGAATCGACCATACAAGACAACTTTCCTGATGAATATCTATTGAAGATAGATTATAATGAAATTCTATAGTTTGCAGACTATGCAAACTACTTAGTATGTGGATTCCTTGAAAAAGGATTATCGTACCAAAAATGAAAGAAATTCTTTAGTGATATAAAACACTATTTTTGGGAAGATCCACATTTGTTTAAAAGTTGTCCCGATGGAATAATACGCCGATGTGTATTCGGGGATGAAGCTAGTCAAATATTAAATCATTGTCACACAGGACCAACAGGAGGGCATTATGGGCCTCAACTCACAGCAAGAAAAGTTTATGATGCTGGATTCTATTGGCCTACAATTTTCAAAGACGCACACCTTCTTTGCAAATCCTGTGATGCTTGTCAAAGGGCCGAAAAATAAGTCAACGTGATGAAATGCCACAAAATGTCCTTCAAGTATGTGAAGTATTTAACATTTGGGGTATTGACTTTATGGGTCCATTTCCAAAATCTCATAATAATCTCTATATTCTCGTTGCCATTGATTATGTATCTAAATGGGCGGAAGCACAAGCTCTCCCAACTAACGATGCACGAGTTGTAGTCAACTTCTTAAAATGTCTTTTTGCAAGGTTTGGAACACCGAAAGCTTTAATAAGTGATCGGGTACTCATTTTTGTAATAATCAACTTGAGAAAGTTCTCAAAAGATATGGAGTAACTCATAAAATCTCCACTGCATATCATCCACAAACGAGTGGACAAGTTGAAAATACCAACCAAGCTTTAAAACGTATTCTAGAGAAAACCGTAGGATCAAATCCGAAGGAATGGTCCATGAAATTGGAGGATGCACTCTGGGCTTTTAGAACAGCCTACAAAACTCCAATTGGAACCACACGTTTTAGACTCGTTTACGGAAAAGCATGTCATCTTCCAGTAGAAATTGAACACAAAGCATTTTGGGCTTTGAAGACATGTAATCTTGATTTACATGAAGCCGGACGTCTACGGTTAAGCCAACTAAACGAATTAGAAGAATTGAGACATGAAGCATATGAAAATTCGTTAATCTATAAGAAAAGAACGAAGAAATGGCATGATAAAAGAATCAGAAGTTCAAAAGAATTTAAAGAAGGAGACAGAGTTCTTCTTTTCAATTCACGATTCAAGCTATTTCCTGGAAAATTGAAATCAAGATGGTCTGGACCATTTATAGTCAAAAGAGTTTTCCCATACGGAACAATAGATTTGATAAATTCAAATGGGATTGAATTTAAAGTTAATGGTCACAGAGTTAAACATTACATAGATAGTCCGATGGAAGTTGACAACGAAGTTAATCACAATCTTAACACCACAGCTAACTAAGTGTGGGGAGAATCAATTCTTTAAAGGATAATATATATTTCTGTTAGAGTTAGATATTCTGTTTTCGTGTAGTTCTCGAGAATGGAATCCGAATGGTCTTTCCCTAGCAGACCCTAAAGAACTAGTCTTCTCCCCCCATTCTGAATTTTTATTTTTTTTAGGTTTTACTGAAGGTATTTCGTATGCCCGAGAGACATATTAAAGTAATGTGGCTGATGTGTTATGATCCAAGTCGGGTCATACCCAATAACAAACTTACCAACATCTTATATGTATTTAATTTTAACGATTGGGTCGTTTAAATAAATACGCGACACTTGATTTTAGAAAATAGGTTTTCTAAAATATTATCACTTGAGATAAATTATTTGGATAATTTATGTAATAAGGAATTAATTATTTATAGGTTTAAATAATTATGGTGTGTGTTATATTTTATAAAATGGTTTATAAAATATATTAGTTACTTAACAATTCAAGGCATATTCTTGCTAGTTTTATAAAATATATGAATTGTCCACAATGCCCTTGTCATGGACGGTTTTCATAAGAACAAGGAGACAAGACATGCAATTTTTTTGTAACTTTCTATGCAACACACTTCCACATGAGCATGCTAGCTCAAAACACCAAGTATTCTTCCTTTTTCCAAGTGATACTTGCAAGTAAAAGATGCTCTCTTACTTCTTTTGGGGTGGCCGTATGTTTCATCAAAAAGAGAGTTTTTGAGCTTGCAAGTTTTTTTTTTGATCAAGTGAGAGATAGTATGGCACAATAAAAAAAAACATTGTAAGTGTAAAATTCTGCTCAAGACCCTCTAAGGAGCCGTGGGGTTCTAGGGAACAAGAGGGAGTTTTAGGGAAAACATAACATTGTTCTTGAGCTTGTGCAAGTATACCTTCTAATGATCAAAACACACTCTTAGAGTGCTGCTACTGCCGTGAGGTTTCACACACACAAGAGGGTGTTCTTGAGTTTATTTGGAAGCTCTTTCAAGTGTCAAATAAAATCCTAACCAAAGCCAGGTGTTGGTGCATAGTTTGGGGTATAACCTCTTGAGGCTTCATAGTTTTGGAGCTCCATTCATTCATCATCATCTTCATATATCAAAACAGCCCACAACAAGCTTGTGGAAGGTATGACATACTTCCTATCTTGTTATTTAGTAAGCATATTTCATAGCTTGATCCTATTGGGATTTATCTTTAAATTGGTTAAAGTTTTACAAGTTTAAATAGGTTAATTTCACGCTTCCGTTATGTTTACATAAAATTGGTTTTATGAAGATATTGTAACTTGTTAAATCCCAACAATGGTATCAGAGCCGAAGTTGTTGAAATATGCTTCGATAAGTTGTTTTAAACCCACTATATTTGCAATCTATGAACATGCATGAATGTAGATTGCAAAAAAATTCATGGGTTTGGGTGGGTTGTCAAGTTTGGCCGAAAGTTATGAGCCCCATAATGGGTTTTGGGTTGCTTAGTTTTGATCATACTTGGTTGTATGATAATGTTCACAATCAATGCCATGACCTTGTGTTTGAATGAATGTTTGTTTGGTTGATTTGTTAATCTTTCATTTGGTATGTAATTATTAATCATTCATATGGTTGTAATATTTATTCACTTGGCATGTAATAATTCATTCATAAGGCTATGTAATTTTATTTTATATTTGGTATGTAAAATAGATAAGGTTGTATTTTCATTTTCTAGATAAAATGTATTAGGATACATATTTTGTAAGATGAAGATACAAGATGATGAATGAAGACTTGAAGAACACAAGTAGCATTTGGATGCAAGGTTAAGTGGGAGATTGGAAATCTCTTGCTTTGTGTTGATTAACCCTTAACCGGTGACGTTTGTTTTCGGCTAAACAAACGACCACCAAAATGGCTAGATTGTGAACATACTTATTTTGCATGTGTGGTTGTTTGTATGATTATTGTTTTGTATGTTTGGTTGATACAATTAATCACAAGATAACAACAAACAAAACGACAATTTAATTGGTTAAATTAGACGTTCTAAGTACATGCAAAACGGCAATTTAAATGGTTAAATTAAAATAGCAACCAAAAACCTTAATAAATGGTTATTAAGAACAAGAAAAGGACAACGTATATAAAATGGTTTATATCAAGTAATTGGCTCAATTACAAGACATGAAATTGGTTTTTCATAAGTACCATACACTAAATGCATGTTGGTGTATGGCATAAAAGTTTTCTCAAACTAGAATTAAACGAAAACTTAAAATCCCTTTTACAAACAAGGCAACAAGTTTAACGCCATCCTTTTGTGTGACACTTGAACATATTAGGGAACTCATGATGGGATAAAGGTCACCTAACCGTCATGAACAAACTAATGTGGTTAAGGTGAATTTGACATGCTTGTGGGATAAAGGTCACCTAACCACTTGTATGTTAAGTTTACACGTTTACACAAGTAGGACGACTTGATTTGGGAATCATGAACTTAGGGTCACCGAAGCATGAGGAACAAATAGGCGTTGATGGGATAAATATGCCATGCAAAAGAATTGCATGATCCCATACATTAGAAGTTGCAAAAGGATTGCAATTGTCATGGAATGACTACCTAGCTAAATCAAATGACGGGATAAAGGTCACCTAACCGAAATTTGGTTTACCGTTGGATTCTAAAATTTAATATGGATCAATTAAACTAAAAGGGTATTGTTTATTAAATTTAAAATTAATACTTAAACGGACTTTGTTAAATTTTGTAGATGGCCGCCAATAACGACAACATTCCAAACGCACCAATCAACTTTAATAACCTATCATTGAGGTCCAACCTCAAAAAGAAAAATTACTCCCCAACCTACAAATGGCAAAAGGTTGCCAGACAAGCAAACCCCAAGGAAGATCCGTGCTTTGGTTGCGGTGTGATAGGTCACTGGAAACGCAACTGCCCGGTCTACCTAAAGGAGTTGAATGCAAAGAGGGATGCAGGGCAAACCTCAGGTAATGTATACATGATATACGTTGAGCTTAGTATTACTTCTTCTAATACATGGGTATTAGACACAGGATGTGGAACTCATATTTGCAATTCATTGCAAGGGTTCATAAGAAGTAAACTAAATGCGGGAACAACAAGTCTCTACATGGGAAATGGTGCAAAGGTGCACGTAAAAGCTCAAGGAGACTTTGTTTTAAAGCTACCAAGTGGTTTGGAGCTTATATTGAAAAATGTTTTGTATGCACCTGATTTAACACGAAACATTATTTCAGTTTCCCGTTTAAGACAATGTGGTTTTAATCTTAATTTTATTAATGATGATATCCATGTTTTCTTGAATGATATGTTCTATTTTAAGGCTTCGCCTTTGAATGGTATTTATGAATTGGTTCATGATAACACATCATTCGATAGCTCAATATACCAAGCAAGCACCAAGAAGCTCAAAATGGATTTGAGTGATTCCTACTTATGGCATTGTCGCCTTGGTCACATAAACAAGAATCGAATGCATACACTTCAAAAGAATGGACTTTTGAAATCAAATGAACTTGGCTCGTTTGATGTATGTGAATCTTGTTTGCAAGGCAAAATGACTAAAGCACCTTTCAAAGGAACCTATGAAAGGGCTAAGGACTTATTGGAATTAATACATTCGGATGTATGTGGACCCTTTAAGCCCATAACTAGGAATGGTGAAAGATACTTCGTTACTTTCATTGATGACCTTAGTCGTTTCGGATATGTCTACTTATTAAGACACAAGGATGAAACTTTTGAAGCATTCAAAGAATATCAAAACGAAGTACAAAATCAACTCAATAAGACAATTAAGGTACTTCGTACCGATAGAGGAGGTGAATACCTCAGCGATGCCTTCCAGGATCATCTTAGGAGTTGTGGGATCATCTCACAACTTACTCCACCCGGAACACCCCAACTTAATGGAGTTTCCGAAAGGAGAAACCGAACCCTAATGGATATGGTTCGATCTATGATGGCAAGAAGCTCGTTACCTCTATCATTTTGGGGTTATTGTCTATGCTCCGCGGCTCGTATTTTGAATATGGCCCCAACCAAGAAAGTGGAAAGAACACCTCATGAGATATGGTTTGGAAAACCTCCATCTCTATCATACTTAAAAGTATGGGGATGTGAAGCTTATCCTAAGCGTTACGTCCCTAATAAGTTGAATGCTCGATCCACGGAGTGTATCTTCATAGGATATCCCAAGGATGATATGGGATATTATTTCTATGATCCATCCGAGCAGAATGTATTTGTTGCTCGGAAGGCTGAATTCCTTGAAACTAAGTTCCTTCTGGAAGGAAATAGTGAAAGGAAGATAGATCTTGAAGAGGTTCAAGATCAAGTAGATGATACACAATTGGTTGACACTAGCACTCAACATGAAAATGTTGAGAATGATCACATGGGTGATCAAGGTATACAAAACGTTCGTAGATCTGGTAGAATTAGTAACCCTCCTGAGAGATATGGGTATCTCATAGATGGTTGCTATACGGTTGATTTGGATGAACCAACAAACTACCAAGATGCTTTATCACGGATTGATAAAGATAAATGGCAGGAAGCCATGAAAGCTGAAATGCAATCCATGTATGACAACCAAGTTTGGGAATTGGTTATACAACCTACTAGCTCCAAGTTAGTTGATTGTAAATGGATTTTCAAGAAGAAAACAGACGTACATGGAAACTTGGATACATACAAAGCTAGACTTGTAGCAAAAGGTTTCACTCAAACTCAAGGAGTTGACTATGACGAAACTTTCTCGCCTGTGGCAATGCTAAAGTCTATCAGGATATTATTTGCCATTGCTTGATTATGAGATATGGCAAATGGATGTCAAAACCGCTTTCCTAAATGGATATCTTGAGGAAGATGTCTATATGGTACAGCCTGAAGGTTTTGTTGATCCAAAACATCCTAACAAAGTATGTAAGCTAAAGAAGTCAATCTACGGACTGAAACAAGCTTCTAGAATGTGGAATCATCGTTTTAATGAGGAAGCCAAGAAATTTGGCTTCATTAAAAATGGAGATGAAGCTTGTGTATACAAGAAGGCTAGTGGGAGCACTGTCATGTTCCTTGTACTATATGTGGATGATATATTATTATTTGGAAATGATATTCCACAAATGCAAGGAGTTAAGACTTGGCTAAGTAGCTGCTTCTCCATTAAGGATATTGGAGAAGCAAAATACATTTTGGGGATTGGGATCTACAGGGATAGATCCAAGAAACTGATAGGTTTGAATCAAAGTGCATACATTGAAAAGGTCTTGAAAAGGTTCAAGATGGAGAACTCTAAGAGTGGTTTGGTACCTATTCAAAGAGGAACGCTCCTTAGTTCATCTCAGTGTCCCACCATGAAAGATGAACAGGAGAGAATGAGAAAGTCCCATATGCGTCTGCTATTGGGTCAATCATGTATGCAATGATATGCACTAGACCGGATGTGTCATGCGCTCTTAGCTTGACAAGTAGATACCAGAATAACCCAGGAAACAGTCATTGGATTGCTGTTAAAAGTATATTGAAATACCTTAGAAGGACTAAGGATATGTTTCTTATATACGGGTCTGGTGAGGAGGAACTCGCTGTAAAAGGTTACGTGGACGCGAGCTTCCAAACTGATCGAGATGATTCTCGATCACAATCCGGTTATGTCTTTACATTAAATGGAGGTGCGGTCTCTTGGAAGAGTTCAAAACAGGATGTTGTCGCGTTATCCACTACAGAGTCAGAGTACATTGCCGCCTCATTGGCAGCTCAGGAAGCTGCATGGATGAAGAAATTCATCGACGACTTAGGAGTAGTCCCTTCCATTCAGGACCCTCTTGAGATCTTTTGTGACAACGAAGGTGCGATTGCTCAAATCAAGGAACCTCGTGCTCACCAAAAGACCCGTCACATTGAGCGGAGATTCAACTACATAAGGGATGAAGTTGAAAAGGGAAAGATATGTATTCGCA
The DNA here is from genome assembly GCF_046630445.1 of Rutidosis leptorrhynchoides. Lineage (NCBI taxonomy): Eukaryota > Viridiplantae > Streptophyta > Magnoliopsida > Asterales > Asteraceae > Rutidosis > Rutidosis leptorrhynchoides. The sequence goes on along the minus strand of NC_092337.1, from coordinate 339,474,967 downwards.
AAGTTCACACAGATCTTAATATAGCGGATCCTCTCACGAAGCTCTTACACGGAGAAAAACATAATGGACATGTTTGCGCATTAGGGCTTCGATATTCTAGTGATTGGATATGATCTGTTTTAAGTATTGTAACGGAACGAAGTGATTCAAACTCATTAATATAATTATGGTTTAATTTATTTTGAGTTAAGTTCCTATTTTGCATATTTTATCCATGAATAAGTAATTATTCTAAATTTCGTAGTTGATCACATTTGTGGGAGCAAGTGTGAGGTTTAGACTATTATGAACTTGGATTGGTAAGCATTCAGGTTGAATGTGGGGCAAGGTTGCTACCAAGGTTCATAGATATTTGTGGGATACAAATATTGGAAGACCCGCTCTCAAGAGTTACTGTATGGAGCCTTTGTGGTTGATCACATGTAATCTTGAGTAAAGGAGAATATCATTGTATCCTCTGACCTGAGATACATATAGGGTTCAGGCATTCACCAAATATTGTGCCTTGATTCTTTCCTTCGCTATTCTGAAAATGGTAGCTCATAAGGGAGGTTTCAGGTACGGTACAAAGTGTAGTGTCTAGGACGTATGTAGTCAAGATGGAATTTGTCCCTCTTATTCGTTGAGAGTCAGATGTCTAAGGCCTGATAAAGTTAAATCTATAAGAGAGTGATCACTCTATATCTCTTGGATTTGACATGACATCTAGGATGAAAGGATATAATGAAAGATTCACCTAATCATATTCGAGATGGGACTCGAAAGGGATGATGTTATTGAATGGCACAAAGTCATAACATATTAGGGGTGATGGACGGTGTGTTAGGCTGTATCCATCACTTGCATTAATTTCTTATGTTTCTCGTGCAAGTGGGAGATTGAAGGTATTTCGTATGCCCGAGAGACATATTAAAGTAATGTGGCTGATGTGTTATGATCCAAGTCGGGTCATACCCAATAACAAACTTACCAACATCTTATATGTATTTAATTTTAACGATTGGGTCGTTTAAATAAATACGCGACACTTGATTTTAGAAAATAGGTTTTCTAAAATATTATCACTTGAGATAAATTATTTGGATAATTTATGTAATAAGGAATTAATTATTTATAGGTTTAAATAATTATGGTGTGTGTTATATTTTATAAAATGGTTTATAAAATATATTAGTTACTTAACAATTCAAGGCATATTCTTGCTAGTTTTATAAAATATATGAATTGTCCACAATGCCCTTGTCATGGACGGTTTTCATAAGAACAAGGAGACAAGACATGCAATTTTTTTGTAACTTTCTATGCAACACACTTCCACATGAGCATGCTAGCTCAAAACACCAAGTATTCTTCCTTTTTCCAAGTGATACTTGCAAGTAAAAGATGCTCTCTTACTTCTTTTGGGGTGGCCGTATGTTTCATCAAAAAGAGAGTTTTTGAGCTTGCAAGTTTTTTTTTTTGATCAAGTGAGAGATAGTATGGCACAATAAAAAAAAACATTGTAAGTGTAAAATTCTGCTCAAGACCCTCTAAGGAGCCGTGGGGTTCTAGGGAACAAGAGGGAGTTTTAGGGAAAACATAACATTGTTCTTGAGCTTGTGCAAGTATACCTTCTAATGATCAAAACACACTCTTAGAGTGCTGCTACTGCCGTGAGGTTTCACACACACAAGAGGGTGTTCTTGAGTTTATTTGGAAGCTCTTTCAAGTGTCAAATAAAATCCTAACCAAAGCCAGGTGTTGGTGCATAGTTTGGGGTATAACCTCTTGAGGCTTCATAGTTTTGGAGCTCCATTCATTCATCATCATCTTCATATATCAAAACAGCCCACAACAAGCTTGTGGAAGGTATGACATACTTCCTATCTTGTTATTTAGTAAGCATATTTCATAGCTTGATCCTATTGGGATTTATCTTTAAATTGGTTAAAGTTTTACAAGTTTAAATAGGTTAATTTCACGCTTCCGTTATGTTTACATAAAATTGGTTTTATGAAGATATTGTAACTTGTTAAATCCCAACATTTACGAGATGAAGACTTCCTGTGAATTAAACCATGGTCTAATGCTACACGCTTTGATCACTAAACGTAATAATGACACCCTTCCAAGTGAATTGGTATCATTAATCAGAGGTAAATTGGACGGAGTAAAAAAAGAATCCAGGAACGAAAATAATAAGTTACAATTTGGTAAAGGAAAATCAAAATCCGCAGCAAAAAGAAGAGCACGACACCTTGAAAGATGTCACAAATGCGGAAAATGGTCACACGAAGGAAAATGCTCGACGAATCACACATATTCCAATACCGAATTCGTTACTTTATGCAGAGATGGACCGTTCATATGTTTCGAAGAAAAAATATTGAATGCTCGAGGTTACGCCTATGTAGCTATGGAAAACCAATTAGTCCGACTATCTTATGAGTGGGCTAAAGCAGGTCACTAAGAATTCTATTTCACAGGTAAGTATGTACAGTTTTTATTTTTATTTTTATTACTTTGAACCTTTTGATAATAAACGCTAAATCGTTCGCTATAAAGTATTAAATTGATACTCTATAAAATTAGGTTTTACGACCGAAATTATTGATATCATACAAAAATTTATTACATCACTGCGAAATTTACCGTTTATTCTTAAGGTATAAATATCATTAATCAATCAACCCAAAATATTTTAAAAATTCGTCATGAGTTAAATTAGGTTATGAAACCGAAATTACTTTACCGAAAAGAGGGGCGTATATTTTTGATAATATTTGATTGATTAAAGTGGGATAAAAGACCAAAAAAATTTTTAATTTTATTTTTACTTTATTTTTAAAATTAATATATAAATATTAAATTAATATTATAAACTTTTTAAAATCAATATATTTAAATTTGTAAATATTTGAAAAATTAATAATTTTAATATAAGTTTGTATGTATAAAAACAAAAATATAATATAAATTTGGTATGAATTTTTAATATTACTAATATGAATTTTTAATTTTATGCATTTTAAATTTAAGTTTGGTGTGAATTTAAAAACAAAAATTTACTTTATTTCGCTAAGTTAAAAATTGATTTCTAAAAATTCGTCGTGAGTTGAAGACTAGGTCGTTGAACCGAAATTGCTCTACCCAAGAGAGGGACGAGAACTTTTATTATCATTATTTTTAATCTTATTAAATTAAAGTATGCCAAAAACATTTAAAAAAAACCCAAAAATCTTTACTTTTAAAACCGCGCTTTGAAATGACAAATTTTAAAATTTTGTTGAGAGACGGACTAGGACATCGTTCCGAAACGCCCTCATCCTAAAAAGAAACAAATTTTTAAAATTTAATTTAATTATATGTTTTAAAAAGTGTAAGGTTTTATAAAAAAAAATATATATATATATATATATATATACCAGACCCATGCGATCGCATGGGTTTTGAACTTCAACTCCATGCGATCGATGCGAGCTAATTTTCTGGCCAGGATCAAAAGGCATCGAACTTCTGCTTCTGCCTCACTTCAAACACCAACACATACACGAACACACACACATATACACTCTTAAAATCGCCATTTTTTCACCAAAATTCACGAAGTTTGTTGCTACAATTCGCTATAATCATGCCTAGGTTCGGATTCTTCAATAAAAAGGTAAAAATTACACCCCTAAACTCTTAAAATTTCTAGTTTTTGTGATAATTACTAATATTTTACCTAATACAATTTTGTTAATTTCTAGTGTAATTAGAGTTAAATTGTTAGTATATTATGCATGTATAACCTAAATTGATGCTATTTAACATGATTTGAAGCCAAAAACTTCAAAATTTTTAGAAATCTAGGGTTTGTGTTCTTGAGCAATTTGGGACTTTTTGATATAAACAGGTTATGGCCGATTTTTATCATGAATTATTGCTAAATTAAGTAGTGTAACATGTTTAGGTAGCTAAATGATCCAAACATTGATCCTAAACATGATTTTTGGAGATTAAATTAGACTTTTTAAGTCTATAATTCATGAACTTGATTAATTTGATATAATTGCCATTTGAGACTTGTTGAATTGTTTGTAATGACTATTTTGACATGTTATTTGAGTTAAATGCTTACGAACTTTGTATACATTTTCATATGTGCTTATTTGAAAAAGTGTAGATTTGTAAAAAATTAAGAAAATGTGTATAAGTTTAATTTTGATTGAACATGTTATTGTGGTTAATTTAAGTTGTTATTTTGCTAACACTAATGCATATTTGGATGCACAAATTTTGTGTTTAATGTGTTTTGCAGAAAACCGATACTGCTGGTGCTTCATCGTCATCTAGACAACCATAACAAGAACCTGAACCAGAATATGAGCCGCAATACGAGCCAGAACCCGAACAAGAACCACAACAGGAACAACAACATCAGCCTGATCAACATGTACCTTATTATGATCCGCTACAGTTTGTTAATGAATTCATAGTAATTCCGATGCATCTGCCAGTAGAATACCCAATGATTCCTGAACATACATTGCATCCTAATATGAGATTCGATAGAAGCTGGAGAGATTACCCGGCATATCAAAGTAATAAATTCAAATTAGTAACGAAAGATGTAGAGGTGCCTAGGGTAATTAATTGGAATCCTTTGGAAAGGGTCCAACTAGCTGACCGTGTTAGGGAGAATCTGATTCAAAGGTATGGCAGTACTTCTTTAACTGATTGGGAATGTTTATTCACCATTCGTAGACCTGTATATAAGGAATGGTGTGTTGAGCTGATGAGTACTATAGCATTAAATGTAGATGTAGATAGATTAGATGATAGAAGTTTTCTTAGATTTATACTTGGCCGTAGGATGTACAGGATGTCCATGCTGGACATGGCCAGGGCTTTACAGATATATACGCCAGCTGAATTACTACTACCCGATTGTATGAATTTGATTTATCGTGGTGAAAGGGTAGATAGGAATTTTGATGCGAACGCCGTCTGGAGGCGTATGTCAGATTATAATGTTTTTGGGCGGGCAGGAACACATACCTACTTACATATTAACAAAGCCGAGCTTCGCATAATTCATAGATTTTTGGCTAACTCGATTACACAGAGACGTCACAGCAAGGAAAAATTGACCTTACATGATTTATTTTACCTAAAGTGTATTCGAGACCCAAGAGGCTTTGTTAATATCTCTTACTGTGTTGGTTTTTATTTATCTAAGATGGTTGAAGGAATACAGGAAGGGGGGATAATTGGAGGAGGTATTTTTGTTACTCTCATTGGAGAGTATTTAGGTATAGATAAGGACCAAGGGGGCCCACTTTTGGAATGTAGGGAACAGGTTGAGCCTTTAGGATTGAGGGTTTATGCGGGTGCTAAGGTATTAAAGAGTAGACGCAACCAGGCAATACCCTATGAAGGTAGTCATCCTCAGGTAGAGAGAGGCTCAGATGAGGAAATGGAGGAAGCGGATGACATTAGGGATGTCATTCGGGAGGCTATGACTGATGTCTACCAGCATATAGATGAGGTAGATATGACAAACGCGGAGAGATTTCATCGAATGGAGAAGTGGCAAGCCCGGAATGATTACGAGCATTCCAGGCAATGACAGCATGATAGATGGGACTATCATCAGCGTCAGATTATGAGCCGGCTGTCACCTCAGGATCACTATGTTCTGACCCGACCCGCTTACTATCCTCCACATCAGCCCGAGATGAGACCGCCATTTACTCTCTACGACCCTAACCAGGCATACCAGTACACCTATCACCAACCATGGAACCCAGACGACGACATGAACTGGAACCCCTATCCAGATTGATATAGTTCCTGTTGGTGATTTCTATGATATTTATCTTTTTATTATTTTTATTTATTTATGTTTAAACATATGATATTGTGATACATTAATGTATTGTTTAATATTTTTATTATTTTGTACTAATATTTCATATTTTATTTGAAAGTGGGATTTTAAGTCCCATTTCAAATTAACATGCATGTTTATATTTGTATTGTATGTATGTATATTGTCAATTTTACAAAACAGGGTAAAACAGCGCATTTTCAAAGACTGGCATTAAGTTCAGCAAAAGCTACTAATTTTGACGACAAAACGAAAAACAAATGTGATGTAACAACAAGACGGAATGAACAAATGACGTGCACCATTTATCATTCAACAAACAAACGCCAATATATTTGGAAACTTTGGTAAAATTTAATCATTTTTCTACGCTAAACGCCCTCAATAATTTAAATTGTTACTGATTTCTTGCAAATGAGGGCATTGCAAGATCTTGAGTGTGGGAAGGGGTTAAATTCTTTCGGATTTTTAAAATTTTTTATTTAAACACTTGGTTACCATTAAAAATACTAGTAACGCAGTAGTTGTATTAGAATCTAGTGCTCTCTGATAATAAAGAACAGCCCTAGTCTTATATACTGACTACCCAATTCTAGTAAAATATTTCAAAATTTTCAATTAAATGAATTCAAAATCATGTTTATACATATTTATGAACGATAAAACTAGGTGTTAACACCGAAATTATTGTTACCTCGGAAAGGACATAAATTGAGAAACAGCCTAAAATGTTAGAATTCATTTAAAATGGAATAGAGGACAATAAAAAGCTAAATAAAAGAAAATAAAAGTCAAGTGTGGGAAAATTTACCAAGTTATTTAAAACATATATCACATATTTTTGTACAAATAACTGAAGATACTTTTGCTTTAGACTAAACTAATCAGTTTCACCCGATTTACTGTAATATATTTGAAAGAAAGATGGAACTACACGATGAATCAATTCCATCATTAAAAGGAAGTAAAGTCTTTCGAAAAAGAAACGCGCTTCTTGATTTAGGTCATGAAGTTGTCGTCCATACCAGCTGTAGGTTGACGAAAAATCTAGAAAAGTCATCACTAAAATCAGCAGGAAATCCACGGACCTCAGCATCATACAGGGTCGCCAAGTGGTCAGACTTATCCTAACCATGAGAGGATCTGTCTTGTAAAATGGGGAGGACGCCGTGCAAATTAGCTGGATAAGACTAATGAATCAGATCCCCAGAAAAGGATAATCTCCTTAAAGATTAAAAATCAGCTTTTAAGACTGATATTACTCAATCCTTGAGATTGACTTTTAAAGATTGAGAATTACAAACTCATGGAATTCGATGATATCTAAACTCGAGCTTGAAAGAGAAAATATTTTGATCAAAATTACAAACCGATTTGTTTTCTGAAAACCCATTTTCAATGCGTTCATTACCATTGAACGTAAAATCCTAGAAATTCACCTGGAATTCATTAGGTCACCTGAACCAAATCGGGTGTCAACCGTAAGAACGGTGGTTGCATAGTATGGTCAAAGACAGGACCTTGTGCCAGACCGAAAAACCATAAGGGTGAGCTTTACTATTGCTCCTACCAAGGATAGTAATTGCATTCGACACGTTATAGACCATAATTAAAAGCATGTCAGGGGACATTGCCTTAACAGTTGCTTGTTCAACGCTTTCCTTTACAACCGGATGGTAGTTTACTGAAAGGTAATATACGGAGCAAGTATACTGGATGTGTTGCTTTCCCAATACAAGGTTAGAAAGTGGGTGACACAAAACCGCAAGTTTTGAGCTAAAATTTTCAAATCTGAAACCCACCAAACCCACAAAAACATTTTGCAAACACCGGTGAAGGGTTATTCCGGAAAATTTATCTAGGGTAAAAGCTAGATTTAATTTTTAAAAGATCAAATGTTTTCATAAAGATCCAATTTACTTAAGGATCTAAATTTTCATAGTCATGTGGGAGTGTAAACCACAACGTTACTATCATTGTTCATACCGTCGTATAGAAATCATTGATGTACAAAGTGTGAAGAATAAAGAAGTGATTCTAGTATGTTTTTATTTCAAGACTATATTGCTTGAGGACAAGCAACGCTTAAGTGTGGGAATATTTGATAATGCTAAAAACGAACATATATTTCATAACATTATCCCTCAAGAAAGACAAGCTTTTAGTTGCAACTGTTCTATTTACAAGTGATATTCGTTTAAATAATAAAAGGTGAAGACAAAAGACAGATTCAATGAATTGAAGACGCAAACGATCAAAATGCTCAAAAGTACAAAGTACAATCAAAGTGGTTCAAATTATTGATGAGAAACGTCCCAAAATTACAAGAGTACAAGACGCAAAACGCAAAGTACAAGATATTAAATTGTACGCAAGGACGTTCGAAAATCCGGAACCGAGACCAAAGTCAACTCTCAACGTTCGACGCAACGGACTAAAAATTACAAGTCAACTATGCACATAAATATAATATAATATTTAAATAATTCTTAAAATTATTTATATATTATATATTATATTTAAAAATCGTCGGCAGAAGAAACAAGCTCATGTGAGCTGGAAAAGCATTCCATGTGATCGCATGGCCTGGCAGTTATAAAGCCATACGATCGCATGGTGAATAGTACCAGACCACATTCCTATAAAAGCACGCTCTGGTCGACTGATATATCATCCCTCATCTCTCTATCTCACTCACGTATATATATATATATATATATATATATATATTATAATTTTAAATTTAAATTTAAATTCTAATAATAAGGGTATGTTAGCGAATATTGTAAGGGTGTAAGTCGAAATTCTGTCCGTGTAACGCTACGCTATTTTTAATCACTGTAAGTTATGGTTAATGTTATTTTTAAATTAATGTCTCGTAGCTAAGTTATTATTATGCTTATTTAAGACGAAGTAATCATGATGTTGGACTAAAATATTTAAAATTTGGTAATTGGTCTTTGTACCATAATTGGGGTTTGGACAAAAGAACGACACTTGTGGAAATTAGACTATGGGCTATTAATGGGCTTTATATTTGTTTAATTAAATGATAGTTTGTTAATTTAATATAAAGATTTACAATTGGACGTACCTATAAATAACCATATACACTCGATAGAACACGATGGGCGAGATATTTATATGTACGAATAATCGTTCATTTAACCAGACACGGGAATAGATTAATAGTTATTAGACTTATTAAAACAGGGGTGAATTATGTACAAGGACACTTGGCGTAATTGTTAACAAAGTATTAAAACCTTGGGTTACACGCAGTCGATATCCTGGTGTAATTATTAAACAAAGTATTAAGACCTTGTTACAGTTTAAGTCCCCAATTAGTTGGAATATTTGACTTCGGATATAAGGATAATTTGACGAGGACACTCGCACTTTAAATTTATGACCGATGGACTGTTATGGACAAAAACCAGCGGACATATTGAATAATCCAGGACAAAGGACAATTAACCCATGGGAATAAACTAAAATCAACACATCGAACATCATGATTACGGAAGTTTAAATAAGCATAATTCTTTATTTTCATATTTAATTGCACTTTTAATTATCGCACTTTTATTCATTGTCATTTTATTTAATTGCATTTTTAATTATCGTACTCTTTAATTATCGCAATTTTATTTTATAGCACTTTTATTTATCGCAATTTCATTATCGTTATTTACTTTACGCTTTAAATTAAGTTATATTTATTTTTAATATTTTACATTAAGTTTTAACTGCGACTAAAGTTTTAAAATCGACAAACCGGTCATTAAACGGTAAAATCCCCCTTTTATAATAATAATACTACTTATATATATTTTTGTATTTTTACAATTATAAGTTAAAAATATAGCGTTAAGCTTGTTTAAAAGATCCCTGTGGAACGAACCGGACTTACTAAAAACTACACTACTGTACGATTAGGTACACTGCCTATAAGTGTTGTAGCAAGGTTTAGGTATATCCATTCTATAAATAAATAAATATCTTGTGTAAAATTGTATCGTATTTAATAGTATTTCGTTTTAAAAATAATACTATTTCCTAGTACACCTCGCAACACATCAGTTCACTTTGACCATCAGTTTGCGGATGATAAGCAGTACTCATGTCGAGTTGAGTTCCAAGAGCTGATTGTAAAGTTTTCCAAAATCTAGAAACAAATCGACTGTCGCGATCAGAAATGATTGAGATAGGAACTCCATGACGGGAGACAATCTCTTTGATATAGAGTTGTGATAATTTCTCCATCTTGTCAGTTTCCTTGATCGGTAAGAAATGTGCAGATTTTGTAAGACGATCAACTATGACCCAAATAGTATCATTGCCATTTGAAGTCTTAGGCAACTTAGTAACGAAGTCCATAGTGATACATTCCCACTTCCACTGCGGAATATCCGGCTGTTGAAGCAAACCAGACGGCTTTTGATGCTCGGCCTTAACCTTCAGACAAGTAAGGCACTTGCTCACATAATCAGTAATGTCATACTTTAGATTAGGCCACCAATAGAATTCTTTCACATCGTGATACATTTTACTAGAGCCTGGGTGAATAGTATATCTAGTCTTATACGATTCATCCAAGACTAGTTCTCGAAGATTTCTAAAAATTGGGACCCAGATTCAGTTTTTGAAATACCTTGTTCCGTTTCCCTTGAGTTCAAGTTGCTTTTCGAGACCTTTCAGTCCCTCAAGTTGGACATTCTCTTCCTTCAATGCCTCAAGTTGTGCTTCACGAATTTGAGATGTAAGATTTGTACGAATACGTATATTTAAAGCTCAGAATCGGATCAGTTTGGCACAATCCTTTCTACTAAGGGCATCGGCTACTACATTCGTCTTGCCAGGATGATATCGAAGTTCACAATCGTAGTTATTTAATAACTCGATCCAACGCCTTTGCCTCATGTTTAATTTATTCTGGTCAAAGATATGTTGAAGACTTTAATGATCGGTATACACTATGATTCTAACCCCATAGAGGTAATGTCTCCACATCTTTAGTTCAAATACCACGGCTCGTAATTCCAGGTCATGTGTGGTATAGTTCTTCTCATATTTCCTCAACTGTCTAGATGCATAGGCAATAACCTTTTCATGTTGCATCAAAACACATCCGAAATCTTGATTCGAGGCATCACAATAGACTACAAAATCTTCAGTACCTTCAGGTAATGACAGAATCGGGGCTGTGGTCAATTTATCCTTTAGAATCTTGAAAGCAGATTCCTGTTCTTCGGACTAATCAAACTTCTTTTCCTTATGAGTTAGCTTGGTAAGAGGTTTGGCTAGAATAGAAAAATCTTTAATGAACCTTCGGTAATAACCAGCAAGTCCCAAAAATTAGCGAATATGCTTCACACTCTTAGGCACTTCCCAGTTTTGAATAGCGGTAATTTTCGCCGGATCGACATGTATTCCTTCACTATCGACTACATGTCTGAGAAATTGAACGGTTCGTAGCCAAAATTTACACTTAGAGAACTTAGCATACAGTTGTTCCTTCTTGAAGAGCTCTAGAATCAATTGCAAGTGTTGCTCATGCTCCTTCTCGTTCTTGGAGTAGATTAGAATGTCATCGATAAAAACAATCACAAACTTGTTAAGATATGGTTTGCATACATGGTTCATAAGATCCATGAATACAGCAGGAGCATTGGTTAATCCAAAAGGCATGACAAGAAACTCATAGTGTCCGTAACGAGTTCAGAAAGCAGTCTTAGAAACATCAGCTTCTTTGACTCTCAGTTGATGATAACCGCACCTAAGATCAATCTTCGAATAGACGTTGGACCCTTGCAATTGGTCAAACAGGTCATCAATACGCGGGAGTGGGTAACGATTCTTAATGGTTAGTTTGTTGGGTTCACGGTAATCAATACACATCCTCAACGTACGATCTTTCTTCTTGACAAAAAGAACGGGCGCTCCCCACAAAGATGAGCTAGGACGAATGAAACCTTTCTCCAAAAGTTCTTGGAGTTGGTTAGATAATTCCTTCATCTATGGTGAAGCTAAGCGGTATGGTGCCTTTGCAATAGGTGCAACACCGGGGGTCAAATCAATCTGAAACTCAACCTGTCATTGGTGAGGGAGACCAGGGAGTTCTTTAGGATATACTTCAGGAAAGTCTCTAACTATCGGTACATCTTCAATGCGTTTTTCTTCTAATTCGACTTCTTTAACATGAGCCAAAATGGCTTGGTATCCCTTCATTAGATACTTGCGGGTCTTGATGCAAGAGATAATGTTGAGTTTGGAACCACTCATCTCCCTTTGAACAATTAAGGTTTCACCATTTTCAAGAGGTATGTTAATGATTTTCTCATAGCACATGATTAAAGCTCTTAATGGGCGTAACCAATCCATCTCTACGACCACATCAAAGCTCCCTAATTCGACTGGCAATAAGTCGATCTTAAAGTGTTTGTCGGCTAAAAACAGATCACAGTTTTTATACACATTGTCTACTTTCATAACCTTACCATTTGCTATTTCTACAAGATGCTTAATTTCTAAGGCTTTTGGTTTTTCAGTGAATAAGGCACAAAACTCAGTAGACACATAACTTCTATCCGCACCAGAATCGAATAAAATAGTAGCATAGAAGTTGTTAACAAGAAACGTACCCGTTATCACTTCATCATCATCACGGGCTTCTTCAGTAGTCATCACAAATGCCCGACTTTTAGCATTTCCTGTGTTACCCTTTTTCTTTGGACACTGGTTGCGGAAATGCCCTTTTCTACCACATTCATAGCATGTAGGAACGAATGCATTAGCTTTGGTTGCAGGTGTATCCGTTGGAGGAACTGCAACTCAACAATTCTTGGCTATATGGCCAATCTTCTTACACTTAGTGCACTCAGCCTTGCACCACCCAGAATGGTGTTTCTCGCAACGCTTACAGAAAGGTTGTTTCTCAGAGTAACCTCCTTTTGAATTTTCAGCAACTTTCTTATTTAAACCTTGATTCGATCCCTGAGCAGATTCAAATTTCCTTTTTCCCTCATTGGTCTTAGCCTCGGTTTGTTTATTTGCCGCGACTTTTCTCCTCTTAGCCATCATGAGGTTTTGGGCCATTAGTATCACCGCATACAAAGTCTCCTTACTAGCAGCAATGACATTTCCCTGAATCTCTTCAGGAAGGCCTTCTATGCACCTCTCTTTGTGCTTAGTTGGTACCATATCTGGGCACAACGTACCTAACTCTATAAACCTGTTGGTATAAGCTTCAATGTTGGTTCCTTTTACCTTCAATTCCCAAAACTCAACTTCCAGCTTTTGAATTTGGTTTCACGGTCAGAATTTATCTGTCATCATTCATTTCAAAACAAGCTATGGGATGGCATTTGCAGCATCTAGCCCTACAGTTTGGGCATAGCCGTTCCACCGTGTTAGAGCTAGGCTACTTAGCATGTGAGTGGCATACTTTACTCGGTCGATATCCGCATAGTTACAGATACGAAAGATGGATTCGAGCTTTTTGAACCAACGAGTTAGTTTGACAGCTTCCTCACTCCCCTTAAAGGACGAAGGCTTGCAATTCATAAACTCCTTGTAGCTGCAAGAAGTGGGAGGATTTCCTTGGTTGTTCCCATGATGGTTGTTATGATTACCTTGAGCGGCGGCCAACATCTGTTGGAATTGTGCCGGAGTCAGAGAGACATTCGGGATATTGGTAGCACCTCGAGTTGAATGAGCCATCGTTCTTCAATACATAAATACAGTATTAGTTGAAGAGTTCGTGGTGCTAATCAATGATAAGTTTTATAAATGCACAGGGTTCACACAATAAATACAACCAAACAGATATATCCAGACAGATACGAATAAGGTATGATAGATGGTAGGAATAACAAGATGTAATCAAAATACTTGAATTAAACAATAAAAATCACTAGTTTTACATGAATCAAAGAAAACCAATGTAACTTAGGCATATGCCTTTACATAAACAACGGAAATGGAAATAAATGAGAATCCTAAGATCTAATCTTTCTTAGGTGACCGAGGGTTGAAATGATCCTTAATATACCCCTTGAAGTACATTACAAATGAAATGTCCCGTTCATATTGATTATAAACGTTCCATATTAATTGATTTCGTCGCGAGGTTTTGACCTCTATATGAGACATTTTTCAAAGACTGCATTCATTTTTAAAACAACCATAACCTTTATTTTATCTATAAAGGTTTAAAAAGAATTACGTAGATTATCAAATAATGATAATCTAAAATATACCGTTTACACACGACCATTACATAATGGTTTACAATAAGAATATATTACATCAAAAATAAGTTTCTTGAATGCAGTTTTTACATAATATCATGCAAGCATGGACTCCAAATCTTGTCCTTATTTTAGTATGCAACAGCGGAAGCTCTTAATAATCACCTGAGAATAAACACGCTTAAAACGTCAACAAAAATGTTGGTGAGTTATAGGTTTAACCTATATATTATTAAATCATAATAATAGACCACAAGATTTCATATTTCAATATACATCCCATACATAAAGATAAAAATCATTCATATGGTGAAAACCTGGTAACCGACATTAACAAGATGCATATAAGAATATCCCCTATCATTTCGGGAAATCCTTCGGACATGATAAAAACGAATTCGAAGTACTAAAGCATCCGGTACTTTGGATGGGGTTCTTTAGGCCCAATAGATCTATCTTTAGGATTCGCGTCAATTAGTATATCGGTTTACTAATTCTTAGGATACCAAGCAAAAGGGGCATATTCGGCTTCGATCATTCACCCATATAATGTAGTTTCATTTACTTATGTCTATTTCGTAAAACATTTATAAAACTGCATGTATTCTCATCCCAAAATATTAGATTTTAAAAGTGGGACTATAACTCACTTTCACAGATTTTTACTTCGTCGGGAGTAAGACTTGGCCACTGGTCGATTCACGAACCTATAACAAATATATACATATATATATATATCAAAGTATGTTCAAAATATATTTACAATATTTTTAATACATTTTGATGTTTTAAGTTTATTAAGTCAGTTGTCCTCGTTAGTAACCTACAACTAGTTGTCCATAGTTAGATATACAGAAATAAATTGATATATATTATCTTGAATCAATCCACAACCCAGTGTATACATGTCTCAGGCTAGATCACAACTCAAAGTATATATATTTTTGGAATTAACCTCAACCCTATATAGCTAACTCAAGCATTACTGCATATAGAGTGTCTATGGTTGTTCCAAATAATATATACACATGGGTCGATATGATATGTCAAAACATTTGTATACGTGTCTATGGTATCCCAAGATTACATAATATATTAGAATACATGTATAATACAATATAAGTTAGCTAGGATATGATTTGTATAGAATTGTTACAATATTTCCCGTAGCTACAACAGTCAAAAAATATTCAATCTTGTTTTACCCATAACTTCTTCGTTTTAAATCCGTTTTGAGTGAATCAAATTGCTATGGTTTCATATTGAACTCTATTTTATGAATCTAAATAGAAAATTATAGGTTTATAGTCGGAAATATAAGTTACAAGTTATTTTTGTAAGAGGTAGTCATTTCAGTCGAAAGAACGACGTCTTGATGACCATTTTGAAAAACATACTTCCACTTTGAGTTTAACCATGATTTTTGGATATAGTTTCGTGTTCATAAGAAAAATCATTTTCCCAGAAGAACAACTTTTAAATCAAATTTTATCATAATTTTTAATTATCAAACCCAAAACAGCCCGCGGTGTTACTACGACGGCGTATGTCCGGTTTTACGGTGTTTTTCGTGTTTTCAGGTTTTAAATCATTAAGTTAGCATATCATATAGATATAGAACATGTGTTTAGTTGATTTTAAAAGTCAAGTTAGATGGATTAACTTTTGTTTGCGAACAAGTTTAGAATTAACTAAACTATGTTCTAGTGATTTCAAGTTTAAACCTTCGAATAAGGTAGTTTTATATATATGAATCGAATGATGTTATGAACATCATTACTACCTCAGGTTTTGTGGATAAACCTACTGGAAATGAGAAAAATAGATCTAGCTTCAAAGGATCCTTGGATGGCTTGAAAGTTCTTGAAGCAGAATCATGACACGAAAACAAGTTCAAGTAAGATTTCCACTCGAGATAAGATTGTTATAGTTATAGAAATTGAATCAAAGTTTGAATATGAGTATTACCTTGTATTAGAAAGATATCTTACTGTAAATAAGAAAAATTTCTTGAGGTTGGATGATCACTTTACAAGATTGGAAGTAAGCTAGCAAACTTGGAAGTATTCTTAATTTTATGAAACTAGAACTTATAGAATTTATGAAGAACACTTAGAACTTGAAGATAGAACTTGAGAGAGATCAATTATATGAAGAAAATTGAAGAATGAAAGTGTTTGTAGGTGTTTTTGGTCGTTGGTATATGGATTAGATATAAAGGATGTGTAATTTTGTTTACATGTAAATAAGTCATGAATGATTACTAATATTTTTGTAATTTTATGAGATATTTCATGCTGGTTGCCAAATTATGATTCCCACATGTGTTAGGTGACTTACATGGGCTGTTAAGAGCTGATCATTGGAGTGTATATACCAATAGTACATACATCTAAAAGCTGTGTATTGTATGAGTACGAATATGGGTGCACACGAGTAGAATTGTTGATGAAACTGAACGAGGATGTAATTGTAAGCATTTTTGTTAATTAGAAGTATTTTGATAAGTGTATTGAAGTCTTTCAAAAGTGTATGAATACATATTAAAACACTACATGTATATACATTTTAACTGAGTCATTAAGTCATCGTTAGTCGTTACATGTAAATGTTGTTTTGAAACCTTTAGGTTAACGATCTTGTTAAATGTTGTTAACCCATTGTTTATTATATCTAAAGAGATGTTAAATTATTACATTATCAAGATATTATGATATATTAATATATCTTAGTATGATATATATACAGCTAAATGTTGTTACAACGATAATCGTTACATATATGTCTCGTTTCGAAATCATTAAGTTAGTAGTCTTATTTTTACATATGTAGATCATTGTTAATAAACTTAATGACATGTTTACTTATAATTTATCATGATTAAACATAGTGTATCAATATCTTAATATGATTCATATGTATTTAGTAAGACGTTGTTATAACGATAATCGTTATATATATCGTTTCGAGTTTCTTAATTCAATAAACTCAATTTTATGTATATAACTCATTGTTAAAATACCTAATGAGATACTTACTTATCATAATATCATGTTAACTATATATATAATCATATATATGTCATCATATAGTTTTTACAAGTTTTAACGTTCGTGAATCACCGGTCAACTTGGGTGGTCAATTGTCTATATGAAACCTATTTCAATTAATCAAGTCTTAACAAGTTTGATTGCTTAACCTGTTGGAAACACTTAATCATGTAAATAACAATTTCATTTAATATATATAAACATGGAAAAATTAGGGTCACTACAAGAAACTTCTCTAATTCCACCAGTGCATAACGCTGGCGGTCCAGCTCCCTCTCTTGCCTAGCAAACATCACGGAGAACTTGTCATAGACCCTCTTTACATCGATGTTTGTATAGTCCATGCGCTTCTCCATCATGGCTAAGCGATCACGGAATGTATCTCTCATAGTTACAGTGTGACTCTGTAGGTTCATGATATCACACCGAACTAGAGCATGTTCATACTCAGTATAGACAAACTCGGAAGCCTTTGGCTTCTTAGATAAACTAGCATCATCATTAGCGGGAGTCTCCGGCTCCTTCCTCTTAGGTGAGGGAGTCTTAGTAACAGGAGGTTCAACTTCCTCCTCGGAATCATCTTCTAAACTGCAGATAACTCCAAGACCATCATAAGCCGGATTAGCCTCCTCATTAGCTGGTTCTTGAACCCCTTCCTCTTCTTCAGGTTCGGACTCTTCCTCAGGTTCCCCCTCGGAATCATCCTCGCCTTCAATGTGTTCTTCAATCTCTTCATCATCACCCTCATCATCCCCATCATAATCATTTTGAGGTTCTTCCTTCACCGATGAGTGTGGTGGAGTGGTAAACGTGTAGATCGGAGATGCGGCTGGAGTAGCCGGTCGGTAAATTGGAGATGTTGGTGGAGAAACGGGTCCATAAGCTGGAGTGTGAACGGATCTTCCATATCAGATTCTTTAGAGTCAGAAATGACGATCGAATTGTGGCTGAACATCCTAAAAGAAAGGAAAGAAAGAAATCTGAATGATTCTAAGGTAGACGTAGAAGCACGGAAAGAAATAATAAGGAAAGGCACTAAAATCTTAAGTCAGGAAAGGTTATAGTCCTATAGATCACTAAGGCACCATAACTAACACATAAGGCATACATAAATGCAATCCTTGTTCTCTATAACAAACTATGCTCTGATACCAATCTGTCATACCCCCAAATATGGCCTGGGTAAATATGACTTTTCAATACCATCACACAGTTATATAACGAGAACGACTCTAAATGAGACGTTTAATATTATCAATGATTCAATTGCAGCGGAAAGCGAAATGTTTTACATGGTAAACCTAAAAGTAATTAATGTTTAACAAATACTAAAATATAAATAATATAGACTCCAATGCAACAGCAAGCAAGCAACATAGGGCAGCACATAAGCTATTCTTCACCTGAGACAAACATGCTTAAAATATCAACACAATGGTTGAGTGAACATCATAGGTTTAATAGTTAATAAGTTTAGACCACAAGATTTATTTCAAAACATCAAAATATTCAATATACCATGAGTTATAATATCAAGCTAAACATTAACCTATGACACTGTACAGGTGTCGGTAATCATTATTATGTACCCCCTTGATGATCGGTCAATGGGTATAGACGTCGCTCTCAATAGGCCTACTCACAATAATTAAGCTTGAAACATTTTAATTCTAGCAATTAACGATATTATGGCGGGGATTTGCATGTAAGAATACAAGTTAACAATAATCTCATGAAGTTGCATATAAAAAAGTTTAGGCACTTGTGTCTAAATTGTAAATCATTTAAAGTACAAGCATGTGTCTCACCCCAAGATTTATGAAATATAATAAAATATTTAAAAAGCGGGGCTATGAGTTCACCTTAGTAGCACAGAAGAGTTATTCCACAAGAGAAATGATTTGAACGGAAGAATGTGATCGGGATCTCAACCTAGAGATAGAATGTACGATCAGATGTTGTCTAATAGACATAAGTATAGTAACTATACTAATGATAATGGGTTTCTAAAATAAATTTCATTTTCGGAAAGGTTACTATCTATGGAAAGTTTCCACTTTTAGTAACTTTCCAATTATAGAAAGTTCGGGTTATAATCTTTAACAAGATGTTGTACGACTATCTCAAATCTCATTGCTATCATACAAGTCACTCTGATGATCAGTTGTTACCGGACGCCCAGGATTCTTGACCAGAATCTATGTCATGGCATTCAAAATCCACAAGCGGTTCCCATAAGGCAACAAGGACTACCCTAGGCCATATGTAGCGGTGAGGTTCGTATATAGTACATGTTATCTTTATTATAACCTTCACATATTGTAGGTGTATAAACTTTTATTATATAGCTAAGTTATTTATATATATATATATATATATATATATATATATATATATATATATATATAGTTACTATTAGTATTATATAACTATTAATAGTTTTATAATTATATATGTATTATTATTCAAGCTATAATTACTATCTTAACTTAGATTAATTAATATCTACAATATACTAATCATTATCTCATACAATGGATATAACATAATTAGTAATATTATTTGTTATTCAATTTACAAGATACTTAGTAATATAGCATATACATATATATATATATATATATATATATATATATATATATATATATATATATATATATATATATATATATATATATATATATATATATATATATATATATATAGTTACTATTAGTATTATATAACTATTAATAGTTTTATAATTATATATGTATTATTATTCAAGCTATAATTACTATCTTAACTTAGATTAATTAATATCTACAATATACTAATCATTATCTCATACAATGGATATAACATAATTAGTAATATTATTTGTTATTCAATTTACAAGATACTTAGTAATATAGCATTTTATTAAACCAATATAATCCATAAATACCTAAATAATTAATTAAATACCTAAGAATCATATACATAATTTTTATAGTCTTAGTTAATTATAAAAATTAGTAGAAAAATTTAAGAAAGTAATTTTATTACAATTTTGTATTTATATTTGTTTCTATTCTTAATTTAATCACAAAACAAGTTTAATTCTACATAAAATACTAAATAAACCTAAATAATTATAAAAATATTTCTTTATTTTTATATTTATTTCCTTATTTACCTTTTATTTACATAATAAAAGAGTTTAATTATGTAATAAATATTAAATCGACCCATAAATTAATTTTTATAATTTTCCCAGATCTAGACATAGTTTATGAACCCGGAAAAATTATTTATTATTTTTTATTTACTGTATAAATTTTTATTACGAATTTCACCTTGTTTCTATAATTAAATAACACATAATTACAGTTTAATTTTTATAAATTATTTTTTGACCTAAATAATTAAGTTAAATATCATACTAGAGTGTCAAAATATTTGTATAGCTTAAATAACCTTTTTGCTATTTGTTTTATAAATATATACATATACCGTATATATATATATATATATATAAATAAATTATTTTAATTATTTAAAATATAAAAATGTATTAAAAATCAGAAAAATTATTTTTCCTAGATCTCATATTACTTATTAATAATTAACACGCATAATTTATAATTTATTAAACTTAATATATAATTATTATATATATATATATATATATATATATATATATATATATATATATATATATATATATATATATATATGTATATTTGGCCGAGAATAAACACAAACAAAAATAAAAATAATATAAAAACGAATTCATTTTCTGTAAAATAAATTTTTATAAAACTTACTCATCATGTAGCTAATTACCATGAATTTAGAAACAATTTATAAAGTGCAAAAGTATTTTATTTGTTTTGTTGGGAGTTTCAACCGAAAAAAAAAAGAAAAAGAAAAAAAAGAAAAAGAAAGAAAAGATTTAATTAATTTATATAATTTTAATTACTTGGATAGCAAGATAAATCAATTTAATTAATTTAAATAATTTTTTTCCTTTTTTAATTCGGCCGACCTAGGCCTTTTTTTATTAAATAGAACAATCTAGAATATCTTGTACTTTATTTTCTTTTATATAATTATCATAATTTATTATAAATTTATATATATATTTTGGTATATATACATATACATATATATTTATTTTACAAATTTACATTTGTAACCCATTACTTAATCATTTTATATATTTACTCATTTTTATATTTTATTTACATTTTATTTATATTAATGTAGATTATATATATTTAAATACGTAATATATACATTTAATAATAATAATAATAATAATAACATTATTATTATTAGGGTTAGGGTTACATTAAATAATTAGGGTTTACACTAAATGATTAGGGTTTAGTTAATTAATTACGAGTATTATTTACTTCATTTAATATGTCCGGATAACAACCCTAATAATGTACGAAACAACAATGAAACCCTAGGGGCATTTTAGTCAATACAGGGTGGAAAAATGAGGGTTGTTATAAACACTTACATTAAAAGATTGACCTAACATTTTTCCTAAGGAGTGTAGTTCTTAAATTGGTTTGTCCTTGTTTGCTTGAGGATAATCAAAGCTCAAGTGTGGGGTGTTTAATTTTTCCTGATTTATTGATATGATCGAAACGGACGGTTTTATTTATGTGGCGTCGTTAGGTCGCAAGACGTCAGAATCAGCTATCGAGAGGTGAGAGCAATAGTTTTAAATTTATATTTAGCAGGGCCTAAATCAAACTACTCCTTATTATGGTGAGTAAGGGAAGTATGACCTAGGGTTGTATATTTAAAATATCAGTAGAATCGAACCTATAACTAAAGCTTAAGATAATCCTAAAGTGAAGGAGTAGTGATATATTACCTAATTTTGGGTTTTTCAAGTTTATAAGATAAAATAAAGTAAATGCGATAAAATTTGTAATTCAGATAAGGTTAAAGCAAGTGCATACTATAGTTTCGTCAGTTACTTTGCCGAGATTATGGAATGTTGGCTCATGAATAGGCAGTGACTTTGTATTCACTACACTGGGACTAACGCCCCTGTCGTAAGACATGTCACTGGGTAATGCGTTAGGCTTGAAGATTCTGAATAGATAGCAACGTCCCATGCCCTCGACGCCCATGCAGTCTAACTATAAGCATACACGTTCAAACGGCTCATCCAATTGAGCGACGATTGGGTGACGTATTAACATTCCACAAAGGTTGATATCGGCTAAAAAGTCACGTTTTCACCTCGGTATTAAGGCCAAAAATAATAAAGTTCCAAACTTTATCGCCAAAATACACACTTCGTCGGTCAATATTGAAGAACAAGTAATTACAAAGACGGTGCAAAAAGAATCAAGAGAATCGGAGCTAAAACAAAGATTCTAGAGCGAAAACGGTGAAAGACAAGAAATCAAGTTACGGTCCAGGGAACCAGGCAGCCAAACGGCCTGCCAAACGGCCTGCCAAACGGCCTGCCTAGCTCAGAAATGGCCTGCCAAACGGCTCCAGTAAACAGCCTCGTTAAACAGCTCGCCTTGGCAAACGGCCCCTGCAAACGGCCTGCCAAACGGCCTGCCAGCTATTTACAGGGAAAATTTAGGTTTATTTAAAGGGCATTTGTCATTCATTCCAACACACACTTCAATTCACTTCTTTCTCTCTCTTGTACAATATTAGTCATACTTTCAAGGTCTTCGACTCCGTGCGAGAAACCTAGTACCCGGAGAAGAACGTCGAAGATTGTATTAGGAGCGGTCTGGAGTCTTGAAGTTGTCACTTTTGTATTCGGAACTCGTTTAATCTATTGGTACTTCTATCCCTTGTCTTTATATAATGTCTTCCATTATTTTGCTTTGTGATATTGTTGCCATGATTAGCGAGTAGTTATCTTTAGTGTATGTTATGACGTAATCAGTTATAATGCCGAAATTATAATATGGTTTGTGTATGTTGCCAAAATGCTTTCCGATTATGCTTTGAACTCAATCGCTTTTCCAACTAATAGAACATAGTTATTGGCTCTGTTATTGGGAAGTCGCGAACCCGGATTCAGAGTACACTATCTGTGTCACCCCTTGATAAGGGAAGTCTATCGGATACAACGTGAGTTTGACGAGGCACACCGGTTGTAGTAAGTCCACCAAGCCTTGGATTCCGACTGAGGACTCTTTTGTAGTGAAACATCTAACTAGACCCCTAGTACATTGTTGGTCTTAGACCATGCTAGTGTAGTCACCAAGCATATAAACTTCTTACGTGCACGCTGAAGCATAACGGTTGTTGTAAGCTGCACCTCTACTAAGTAAGGCCATGGAATACGGTTAGTGTTGACTATTACACTTCACATAACTCGGTCTTAAGCATTGCACCCCGCTTGAGGGATTCTTGGTTAATTAAGGAACTGTTTGTTCGAACACATAAAGGATTGGACATTTAGGATAACCGAACGTATTCATGGAAGTCAGCTTGACTTGGCCATGGTGTTCTTTATGGTTGAACTCTTTTAAGGGCCTAACTATCTTTTAAACCAATCATTAACGAAAGCATCGAGACATATCACATCTCTCGGATATGGAAAACCATGTATTCTATTATACTTAAGAAAGTTTAGACCATTTTGGAATGTTAATACGTCACCCAAACGAGTCGCTCAATTAGACGAGCCATCTGAATGTGTATGCCTGTAGTCAGACTTCACGGGCGTCGGGGGTAAGGGAAGTTGATTTCTATTCACAATCTTCAAGCCTATCGCATTACCCAGTGACATGTCTTATGACAGGGGCGTTTAGGACTAGTGTAGTAAATATAAGGTCACTGCCTATCTATGAGTCAGCACTCCATAATATCGGCAAAGTAACTGATGAAACCATAGCATGCACTTGTTTTAGCCTTATCTGAATTACAAATTTTATTGCATTTACTTTACTTTATTTAGAAAACTCAAAATTAGGTAATCAACCACTACTCCTGCACCTTAGAATTATCTTAAGTTTTAGATATAGGTTCAATTCTACTGATATCTCAAAAATACGACTCTAGGTCATGCTTCCCTTACTCATAATAAGGAGTAGTACAATTTAGGCCCCGCTAAATATAAATTTAAAAGAAGTATCCTCCCTCTTGGTGGCTGACTCTGACGCGTTGCGACCTAACGACATCGCACGAAATAAAACCGTCTGTTTTGGCCATATCAAAGGTCTAAACTTTTTAAGTACAATGAAGTACAAGGTATGCCATATCCAAGAGACGTGATGTGTTTTGATGCTTTCATTAATGATTGGGTTTAAAAAGATAGTTACGCCCTTAAAAAGAGTTCAGCCATAAAAAACACCATGGCCAAGTTACGTTGACTTCTATGAACACGTTTGATTATCCTAATGGTCCAATCCTTTATGTGTTTAAACAAACAGTTCCTTGATTAACTAAGAATCTCTCAAGCAGGGTGCAATGCTTGAGACCACATTATGGTGAAGTGTAGTAATCAGCACTGACCGGGTTCCATGGCCTTACTTAGCAGAGGTACAGCTTAAAACAACCGTTGTGCTTCAGCGTGCACGTACGAAGTTTATATACTTGGTGACTACACTAGCACGGTCTAGGACAGACAATGTACTAGGGGCCTAGTTAGATCTATCACTACGAAAGAGTCCTCAGTCGGAATCCAAGGCACGGTGTACTTACTACAACCGGTGTGCCTCAGTCAAACTTACATTGTATCTGATAGACTTCTCTTACCAAGGGGTGACACAGATATTGTGCTCTGAATCGGGGTTCACGACTTCCCAATAACTGAGTCGATAACTACTAACTATTAGTTGGAAAAGCGATTGCGTTTAAAGCATAATCGGAAAGCATCATGACAACATAGACAAACCATAACATTATTTCGGCATTATAACTTACTACATCATAACATACACTAAAGATAACTACTCGCTAATCATGATAACAATATCACAAATCATAATAATGAAAGACATTATATAAAGACAAAGGATATAAGTACCAGTAGATTAAACGAGTTCCGAATACAAAAGTGACAACTTCAAACTCCAGACCGCTCCTAATACAATTTTCGGCGTTCTTCTCCGGGTACTAGGTTTCCCGTACGGAGTCGAAGACCTTGAAAGTTTTACTAATATTGTAGAAAGAGAGAGAGAGAGAGAGAGAGAGAAAGAGAGAGAGAGAGAGAGAGAGAGAGAGATAGAGGTGAATTAAAGTGTGTGTAAAAAGGAATGACAAATGGCCCTTAAATAGAAAATGATTTTGCCTGCATACAGCTGGCAGGCTGTATGGCAAGCCGTATGGCCTGCCCGTATGGCATGGCAGCCCATTTATTATGCCCGGATACATGGCATGCCATTTTCCTTGTGGCAAACCGAATGGAAAGCCGTGTGGCTTGCCCTGGTCTGCTGTTTTTGTTGGATCGTAACTTGATTTCCAGGCTCGTAACTTTTCTTTCACTGTTTTCGCTCTAGAATCTTCGTTTTAGCGCCAATTCTCTTGATTCGTTTCGCACTAGATTCTCAATCACTTTATCTTCACTTTTATCCGACAAAGCAAGTATTTTGATAATAAATATTGAATCTTTATTGTTTTTGGGCCTCAATATCGGGGTGAAAACGTGACTTTTTAGCCGATATCAAATATCCCACACTTATACTTTGCTTGTCCTCAAGCAAACTTCTCATTTCAATTTAAAGAATTCTTTTCGGAGTTTCCTTTCTATTAGCCTAAGTGGTTTGCTTTTTATTATAAGGTCGAAACATAAGGTAAGTTATCTATGTTAGGGTTGAAACTATCTCTGTAAGCATGTGAGGAGGTTACATAACTTAGGCTAGCTTTCACGTGTCACTCAAATCACACAAGTCTTTAAGATTCCCTATAGATCTAAGAATTGAATTCACTCATAGCCAGTCATGTTTTACCCATCGTCATAGGCTTGATAAAGACTCAAATCCTTGCTACTAATGTGAAAACGGTAATAACCATATCTTATAGGTTACTTGTCAATTTGGAAGGATGGAATGGAATTTTGCAGTGGTGGTGAAGTTGTTTTAAGGGGTGAGAAAGGGTAATATAGTCTTTTTAAAGACTTTTATTCTTAATTCGGAAATGAAAGATAGGTAGTAGTGCTGATATTTGAGAAGCACTTTCGAATTTTTCTCCTTTGGAGTGGTAGGCATTCTTCGATCAAGTTCTTCTTCGGCGTTTCCCTTTATAAGTTCTGCTCCTTTTCTCAAACCTTTTAAAGATACATTTTTTGGGAGATTTTATCTCGAGAAACTTTCTGCATGTAAACTATTTGTAAGACTTTTGCCGTGATACTTGAGAAGTTTATAAAGATGATGTGAATGATGGTTTGATGTGGTAGAGGTGGTGGAAGGTGTGAAGGGTTTGTTTGACAAATGGCTAGCTCTTCTGATTACACACGAATCACATTTCGTTACTTGGAAATGTAGATCTAGAGCAAGTTCTAATTCTGACTACAGACATCAGCACTCTTAACGAAAAATAGTGAAGCATTAAAAATGAATGTTTATATGGTCTTATTTGGGTGCCTCACCATAATTAATTTAGGTCGATAATGCCTAGTCATGCAATGCTCTATTAGAGATTCAGTTCGTCCCAACAAGATTTCCACCTTACTTAAGCCTTAATATTATTTACAAACATTTTAGATTTTTGAAAGTACTTATTCGAAATGGCTTTCGTATGTTAAATTTTTTTGAAATTTGGCTTAAGAACTCGGAATCTTTGTAATGGGGTTATTTTAATACAGCATAAAAAGATTATACCAACATCCCACACTTAGACGAACATTGTCCCCAATGTTCCTAGTGTATCCCACACTTAGGAGTTTTAGTTAACGACTTTTGGGAATATTTTCTAGTGTTTAGTTGGGTTGGAATCCCACACTTAATTATAAGCTAGAATGTGGCATAATTTAAATTTGAGCTAGTAGCGGGAAGAAAGGAGTACCCCTAGCGGATAGTCGTGGTTGCTTGCGAAGAAACTGGCTGGATTGTGAAGGCAAGTTGTTTCAGCAATCTTGGAAGTTACGTCCTTTATTGATCAGCTCATTTGTCATTCTTTATTCTTCTACTCTACTTTATTGCACGATTTGCCTCCCGAGAAGCGCTTTTGTTTACGGTCGTTGGCTCGACCATCATGATGCCTAAAAAATAGACATTCCCCTCTGGTAGTTGTAATCATGGTCTTCTCGGGGGAATGTGAGTCATGGTGGATAGATTCGGAGAAAGTGTGGACCAAGAGTGGTAGAAGGTCCGGTATTTCTCTCGGAGATCTTCTGAAGGAGAGATAATGTGAGGTTTCGGCTCGTGACAAATCTTGAAGTCCGATGAGAATATGATCTACGGCTCTGCTGATTGATCCATGAATGTCAATCATCGAGGCTGTGCTGGTGGTGATTATTTCTCTAACGGGATGCTTATTTTGGAGGTCTTCAAATAGTGTCAGAAATTGTATCTTCAGTATCTCAAAATCTTCTGAACAGTGATCTCCACAGTAGGGTATGTAGCTTTGCACAAATTTGTTAAGAGGCGAAGCTGAAAAGAAGTGAAAAGCAGTCTTGACCCAAGCATTAGTGTCACTGTCTTTGAATATATCTCCCGACATCCAACTTTGAATGTAAAACTAGGATCAGTAGATTCATGGAAGATACGTGCTATCTGTTTCATAACAAAGGTGGCAATGTTGACTCGGTCTGGTTCCAGATGTGAGAACGGATTTTTGCGCCTTCCTTCTTCCGCTACTACGTCTCACAACTCCTTGATAATCAGATCAATGTGGTGATCAATTGTTACGTAAATTACTAGCATGTCTGGTGTGATTTTGAAATTATCTCTTTCCAAGAGAACGAAGAGGTTGTGAATATCTTTGATCATTTGCAAATCAGAGTGATAAGTCGGGCGGGCGGAGGAGAGATCCATTTGTTTCCGGATCAGAGTCAGTAGTGCTCGTTGGTTTGCTGATAACGGAAGTGCGGATCCGGCTAAGGCATTGTAAACCTTAGAGTAAATGATCTTCTAATCTCTACAAAATCTTGTCTCGAGAATAGTTTGAACCACTGAATTGAGCTCTCGTTGCCTTTCTTCATGGTAGATATGATCGTGAATAGTATTGATAAAGTCTTGAATGCGTTCTTCTAAGATTTCAACATTATCATCCTCTCTTGATAGATAGAGGTTGTATTCATCTTTGATAGCCTTGATCCGCTCCTTTAACCGGGGTGTGGAAACAATTGTTGATTTGTAGATGGCTTCGAGAACATCTTCAAATTCATCAGTGTCATTGATGAAGGTTATCATGTTGGCGTGATTAGATATTACCCGAATCTGATCTGAAGACGAGTCTGGCTCCTCTTGATCTACTGCGGGTGAAGAATATGAATCATCCAGAATGTCTTCATTTTGTTCTCCTTCCACGTCATCATCGGTATAGCTTTCATTTACAGATTCATCTGATGAACGGGCTTCTTCAGTATTCTGGTGCTTTACTTCGATACTTGCGGGGTCAATCTCTATATCCTTTACATCAGCCTTATCAGTTTTTCTTTTAAAAAGAATAATTAAACTATGATCCTCCGTCTCTAGCCTCATTAATTCTTCATGACGTTCTAAGCTTAGAGAGGGCATTATCGCAATTTTCTCTACTTCGCCCTGATGTGTCATAAGTGTGTGCAGTAGTGCTTAATTTGAATTTCAACTTTTAAATTTATAAAACCTTTATTTTACTTTTAACAACCTAACGAGCAACAAGACCCGATCAGAGATAGTTTTTTAGGTTATCGTCCCAAGAGAGCGTAGATACGTTTTAAGTTGGTTTATTAAATAGATTAGTTCTTATTAAAGAACTAAATATAGATTTTTATGTGTTTTTAAATTATAGATTCTTAACTCTTAGGAAAGAGATGATTGAAGATAGATTCTTAATAAACAAAAGAAAGAAGTAAAAAGCGAGTAAAGAATTAAAATAAACAATTATAAATAAAAGTAGTTACATGAACGAATAACTCATATGGGAATCATATTAGACAAATTTCATAACTTATATTAACACAAATCAAAATAACAATCATAGACCAGTCATTATCCCTAGGTAGGTTAACACAAGTGTTGCATAACATTCAATAGGCAGGACTTAAAGCATATGCTAGACACGTGATGTGCATGACTAATATCTCAATTCGTAGTATTCAATTCAATTACATGATACATATCAACCTTATGATGCGGATCAACATGAAAATAGACCGATAAATTATATAAGCTATTATACTTCAAGTAGATCAACTCAAGTTAATAGCTGAAAGTCAATTATTACTTGGTTTTTATGCAATCATTAATCAAACACATCCAAACAGAGGATCTTCGACTAAGCCTAATAATATTAAACTATATTATATAAGTGTAACTCAAATTCAACAGATTTATCACTATTATGTTGTTTAACTTAGTTGCATGCAATTCAATTTAACAGGTTTGATTGACTAGATCTAAACAAGTAGCATGAATCGAATAATAGATCATTGGATTAAGTACTAATCAATCCTAAAATCATGTTATCTAATCATTAAGCATGTCAGACAAGTGTATTAAAACATAACAGATTCAAAACAGTTTAATTATCATCAAAGAAACTCGGTTTATACAGATCTGGAAAAAAATAGAAACTATACGGATTTGAGCACGAAGCCAGCGGCTTTGTTCCAGTCAAGCTGGCGGCTTGGAATGGTGAAGCCGATGGCTTCATCTGATTCCCAGACAAAGTTAGTTTTCGTCCACGTAACTACTATTAATGTTTAGTTCATAATGGTAGATGAACAGATACAGAAAAAGTAAATAATACGAGATAAATAAGAATAAAAAGATAAAGTCATGTACCTCAAAAAAAAAGTATATGAAAAGAAAACTTTATTGATAACTTGATTACAACTTGAAAATAAACCCTAATCTAAGAGCTTTCGTGATTTAGAGAAAACCTCTAAAAGAAAAAAGAAACAGTACTTGAAAACATATACAGAAGGCCCCTATTTATAGTTTCAAACTCGGTGGCCTAAGCCGGCGGCTTCAGTGGGAAGATGGTGGCTTGGCATGGCGGTGACTCCTTTTGAAAGTTTAACGTAGTCCGCAAGTAGATTAACGCATGACTGTCCTAGGTCAGGTCGGCGGCTTTAGAGCCAAGCCAGCAGCTTCACATATCTGGCAATCTTTTTGATTTTGTTTCCAATTTTAGCATTTTCTTGGGCTTTAAGTACACGAAACTGGACTCAATCCGGCAGCTTCAGTTGTAAGAGGGCGGCTTCATTGCTATCTTTCAAATCCTGGCATTATCTGCAGAGTTCTGTAACTTTCTAGAATTTTATCACCAAGCTGGCGGCTTCAGGGTGCCAGGGCGGCGGCTTCATGTTGATTTCTGCAGTTTTTACTTGTTTTTGATCATGTTTAATACATAACTTCAACAAAATCATTAGAAATACCCTTTTCCACATTTTACCCATTTTAGTGTGTTTTGAGATTAAAATGACTTTAAAATACTAAGATAACTCCTTAAAATGTTATCAAAATTCTGTATAATTTAGGAGTTATCAAATTCCCCACACTTAAGTTTTTACTTGTCCTCAAGTAAACTATTAATTTATATAAATTTAAATGGGTATAGAGTTGAAGTAAAATGCAAAGTCAAAAAGATGTCTATATTTTGAAAGATAGCTTTTATTATTATAAGAACTAGTCTGACTCAGACCAAGGAGCACAAGTGGTCCTAATGTTTATTAATCTAGATTTATACAAGTTGGTCATCATTGGACTCTTTTGTTTTTCTAGAGAATTTGTATAAGTGTTTGGTTCTCATTAGAACTCTTTTCTCTCACTTTCATCACTCTCATTGGCCTTCATTGGGCTCTTTCGCTTTTCATTTCTTGCTTTCATGCTTAGCATCAGCTTCACATTTGACAAATTTTTTTAGTTGGCCCTTATTGGGACTCTTTTGTTGCCTCAGTGGTCCATGCTTATTATGTCATATGGTAGTGGCTATAAGTTTGCAATCATTTCACTATTTTTGGCTTTGACTTCTTATATTAAACAAGTAGCCCGATCTTGAAGTTGAAAGTAGTTCTATTATTTATTTTAAGATTAAGTTAGTAAAAAGACATAAGTTTGATTAAGAATTTATACTTCCTAAAAAAAATTAATTTGTACCCAATTTTCAAGTTTCTATGAAAAAATTGTATCTTTTTAAACTTTTAAGTGATTAATCACTTCCCTCTCCACACTTAGATTATGCAATGTCCTTATTTGCATAAAATAATTCAAAATAATAAAAATGAAAGACATAATTGAAAATTAGGGAAAGAGAGATATTACTAGATTTGTAGGATCGTAGAATAATTGAAGAATACTTGCGGATTTCTTTGGATTCAATATAAACAACTTGACAAGAATTGTTAAACAAAGCAAAATATAACACAAACATAATATTTTATTAATAACTTTATCACTTCATCACTTAGGAGCTATATTGCTCTTACATTCATAATTAAATAGAAAATAATGAAACAAAACATTCTTAAAACATAATCCTAATAAACATATAGGGATAGGTAGTTTTGATTATAGAGTCGGTTGCGCGACTCATTCTTCCATCGGGATAGGTAGTTTAGCATCTTTTAATTTATCATCTTCATCAACAGTTAACTTTTTAATTTCTTGATCATATTCCTCTTCTCCCATTTCATATTCCCATAAATACCTCAAACCAGGTTCATAAACATCAACCCTATTTACATCTCTAACCATATAAACTTTCTCAAAACGAACTTCTTTAGAACTTTCAGATTCAGCTGGAACTTTTCCTTCGACAAGTTTAAATAACTTAGTAACATTACGTTCTAAGTTTTGAATGAACGCTTGATGATTATTTTGCACTTGGGAAAGTTGAGCTTTTATGTTATAATTAGCTTCATTTTGATTCTTGATGAAATTTAGGATGCTTTCTTCACGATTAGATTTTTTTTTCGGATTGAGCATTAGGAGACGAATTTGGAATGAAGGGCGCTCTAACAGGAAAGAATCCAGGTGGATTTTTATTATTAGTAGGATAAGGTACATTATAATTGTTACGATAGTTTTGATTTCCTCCTTGATATTGATTCACATAAGAGACGTTTTCAACCTGTTCCATAGTAAGACTAGCAACACAATCTTTTGTAGCATGAGGACCTTGGCATTTCTCACAACCTACCTTAATTATATGCATCTCTTTGGTAAGCTTTTCTATTTGCCTTCCTAGATTACCCAACTGCGCATTCATGGCTTTAATCATATCTTCAAAATCATAACTAACAGATTTGACAGAACGGGAAATGTCTAAGTCTTGATGCGATTCATGGGAGTGAGCAGCTAACTTATTAATCAATGATTCAACTTCTTCAACAGTCTTACTCATGATATTTTTGCCAGCAGATGTATCAATCTCTCTTCTCGTAGCTATATCACAACCTTTATAGAAAGTAGTTACCTTTTTAAACATTTTAAGCCATGTTGTGGATAATCCCTAAGCAATTGACCAAATCTAACCCAAGCAAAGTAAAGTGTCTCATTAGTTTTTTGACGAAAATTAGCAATTTTAGTTTGAAGGGTGATAGTTTTGGACGCGGGAAAGAAATGAGTTAAAACAATTTCAACCATAGTATCCCAACTAGTGATATCTCCTTCGGGCAATGAATTTAACCACTCCTTAGCTTCATCTTTTAATGACCATGGAAACAAACGAAGATAAATTGTATTGCTTTCAACATTAGTGATATTAAACAGATTGCAGATGTCCTTAAAAATTCGAATGTGTGCATTAGCATCTTCCTTCTCAGTACCCCTAAATTGGTTATCCTTAAGTAAGTGAAAGATATGACCCTTAATGTCAAAAAAAAAATTATAACTGGTTGAGTAATGGCGTGACCTAATCCTTCTCGACCCGATTTCATTAATGCTTCCATTGAATTTTCAGCAATCATTTCAGTGTCTAAATCAAAAAGAGATCACAAATAATTAAAAACAGGACTAGATTGTGTACTAGACAATGGACTATCATTAGTTTGAGAAGTAGTTCCTTCATTGAAGTTTAATTTCCTAACAATGTTCGGCTCTTTAAAATGTTTAAATAGTATATCAAGTTTGGGTAACATGTCTTCTAAGACGGGATTCTTGGATCGGGTATTCATGTGATCTAAAATCATAAAAAGAAATATTTTAGGAGAAAATTTTTTAGACTTAATAGAATGTAGACAATTTAATTTTAATTTTAATATAATCCTTTTCTTATTATTGAATTTATGTTTATGAGGATATTTCGGAGATATGTTAATATATTAATAAAATTTAAATTAATAAATATAATAATAATAAATATTAATGACATAATTATAAATTTTAAATACCAACTTTTATCGCATAAGAACGAATAATCAAACATAAACGGCCTATTGAATCAAACATAAATGGCCTATTGAATCGAATAGCTTTCATTTGCATATTCGTCTGATGAACGGGCTTCTTCAGTATTCTGGTGCTTCACTTCGACACTTGCGGGGTCAATCTCTATATCGTTTACTTCATCCTTATCAGTTTTTCTTTTGAATCAAATAATTAAACGATGATCCTCAATCTCTAGCCTCATTAATTCTTCATGACGTTCTAAGCTTAGAGAGGGAATTATCGCAGTTTTCTCTACTTCTCCCTGATGTGTCAAAAGTGTGTGTAGTAGTGCTTAATTTGAATTTCAACTTTTAAATTTATAAAACCTTTATTTTACTTTTAACACCCTAACGAGCAACAATACCCGATCAGATGTAGTATTTTAGGTTATCATCCCAAGAGAGCGTAGATGCATTTTAAGTTGGTTTATTAAATAGATTAGTTCTTATTAAAGAACTAAATATAGATTTTTATGTGTTTTTAAGGTTATAAATTCTTATCTCTAAGGAAAGATATGATTGAAGATAGATTCTTAATAAACAAAAGAACGAAGTAAAAAGAGAGTAAAGAATTAAAATAAACAATTATAAATAAAAGCAGTTGCATGAACGAATAACTCATACGGGAATCATATTAGACAAATTTCATAACTTATATTAACACAAATTAAGATAACAATCATAGAACAATCATTATTCCTAGGCAGGTTAAGAAAAGTGTTGCATAACATTCAATAGGCAGGACTTAAAGCATATACTAGACATGTGATGTGCATGACTAACATCTCAATTCTTAGTATTCAATTCAATTACATGATACATATTAACCTTATGATGTGGATGAACATGCAAATAGACTGACAAATTATATAAGCTATTAAATTTCAAGTAGATCAGCTCAAGTTACTAGCTGAAAGTCAATTATTACTTGGTTTTCATGCAATCATTAATCAAACACATCCAAACAGAGGATCTTCGACTAAGCCTAACAATATTAAACTATATTATATAAGTGTAACTCAAATTTAACAGATTTATCACTATTATGTTGTTTCACTTAGTTGCATGCAATTCAATTTAACAGGTTTAATTGACTAGATCTAAACAAGTAGCATAAATCGAATAATAGATCATTGGATTAAGTACTAATCATTCCTAAAATCATGTTATCTAATCATTAAGCATGTCAAACAAGTGTATTAAAACACAACAGATTCAAAACAGTTTAATTATCATCACATAAACTCAGTTTATATAGATCTGGAAAAAAATAGAAACTGTACGGATTTGAGCACGAAGCCGGCGGCTTTGTTCCAGTCAAGCCAGCGGCTTGGACTGGTGAAGCCGGCGTCTTCATCTGATTCCTAGACAAATTTAGTTTTTGTCCACGTAACCACTATGAATGTTTAGTTCATAATGGTAGACGAACAGATACAAAAAAAAGTAAATAAAACGAGATAAACGAGAATAAAAAGATAAAGTCATGTACCTCAAAAAAACGTAGATGAAAAGAAAACTTAATTTATAACTTGATAACTTGATTACAACTTGAAAATAAACCCTAATCTAAGAGCTTTCGTGATTTAGAGAAAAATTTAAAAGAAAAACGAAACAGTACATTGAAACTTGATACAGAAGGCCCCTATATATAGTTTCAAAATTGGTGGCCTAAGCCGGCGGCTTCAGTGGGAAGCCAGCGGCTTCACATGGCAGTGACTCCTTTTGCAAGTTTAACGTAGTCCGCAAGTAGATTAACGCATAATCGTCCTAGGTCAGGCCGACTGCTTCACAGATCCGGCAATCTTTTTGATTTTGTTTCCAATTTTAGATTTTTCTTGGACTTTAAGTACATGACACTGGACTCAAGCAGGCGGCTTCTGTGGTAAGCAGACGGCTTCATTGCTATCTTTCAAATCCTGGCATTTTCTGCAGAGTTCTGGAACTTTCTAGAATTTTATCACCATGCCGACGGCTTCAGGGTGCCAGGCCGGCGGATTCATGTTGATTTCTACAGTTTTTATTTGTTTTTGATCCTGTTTAATACATAACTTCAGCAAAATCATTAGAAATACATTTTTCCCCATTTTACTCATTTTAGTGTGTTTTCGGATTAAAATGACTTTAAAATACTAAGATAACTCCTTAAAATGTTATCAAAATTCTGTATAATTTAGGAGTTATCACTCCCATTTCTTCTTCCTCCTCAGATTCTTCCTCTTCCTCTATTTCTTCATTGGGATCCTCTTCTTCCATTTCTGGGTCATCAACAGACTGTGATTCGACACCCATCTCGATATCATCGTTTGGTAGTGGGGACTTATCATCGGAAGTGATTCGTTCGGCGGAAATAGCAAACATCTCTGCATGTCCAGAAAGATTGGTAGGTCAGTCAATTTTAAATGTAACGCTCTTCCCATGTGATCGCAAGATCAAGGTTTGATTATACACATCATTGACAAACCTAGCCGTGTTCATGAAAGGTCTTCCTAATACTATCGGCGTATCTAGGTCTTTCTTAATATCCATCACTACGAAATCCCTAGGATACAAGAATTTTTAGACTTTCACCAAGACATTCTCAACTATGACCCTAGGATATCGAATTGTGTGATCGGCAAGTTGGATTGTCATTTTGGTTGGTGACAAGTCTCCTAACTCTAATCTCTTGTAGAGAGAATAGGAAATTAGCTTAATACTTGCTCCTAAATCTGCTAGCGCATGAATGGTTCCAGATTGGTAGATTGAACATGGGAAAATGAATCGGCCCGTATCTCCTAGTTTCTTCGGTAGGAGTTTCTGAGCAATGCTGACCATTCT
Source organism: Rutidosis leptorrhynchoides (assembly GCF_046630445.1). Taxonomy (NCBI): domain Eukaryota; kingdom Viridiplantae; phylum Streptophyta; class Magnoliopsida; order Asterales; family Asteraceae; genus Rutidosis; species Rutidosis leptorrhynchoides. The sequence continues at coordinate 339,438,517 of NC_092337.1, read as the reverse complement.
TCACTCAGTGGAAATTTGTTGGAATCTGGTATCCTTTCTTTTGTAGAGAGAAGCCTTCGGATGTATCTCTTCTGGTTGGGAACTTTGTACATAGTGTCCAGGAATCTTCCATCAAGTTTGTAGGTATCAAGCTTGGATAGTTCTTCTAGTAGCCTTCTAGGATAATGAAAATGAACGGGAGTTTGAGCGGGCAGCTTCTGAGTATATGTTGATTTATTCTTGAGCTTAGCTGACCTTCTCCGTGGTTCCTCCTCCGGGATTATGGAATCCATTTGCTTAGCTTCCTTTATGTAGGGATTTTGGATAGTATTACTTGGTAATCTCCCTCGTGGTCGGGTTTCAAGGCGTTGTGATAACTGTCCGAGTTGCATTTCTAGACTTTTGAGCAGAGCCAATTGGTTTCACATGAGTATCTCTATTTGGTATTGTCTAGACGTGGTTCTCTGATTTAGCTGTTTTTTCCTTGAATGAACTAAGTCAACTGATCATCAGTCCAGAGAGCAGAGTTGGTTATTTTCATAATTTGGGTGGTTGGAGAATTGTCCTCAGCTGGTGGTCCAGTGAGTGGAAGTGGTTGATCATAGGTCAATTGAGATTGTTGGGGTGGATAAGGTGGGAAAAGATAGCAAAAGGCTGGTTGTTTCTCTGAAATTGGTTAACCCTAGGTTGTTGATTGAATCCGGAATTTGATTGACGAGCGGGGTATTAAACGTAACAGACTGAACCGTCAGGATTCTCGTAATCTACTTGATATTCTTCAGTGGGTTGTGGGTTGGTACAATTGACACATGACTGAGCCTGGTTAAACTGCTGCGGTTGCGTCTTCAATTCTCCGAGTTGTTTGGCAAGAGTCTCCATCTTATCCGTAAGGGATTTGATAGCCTCTATTTTATTATTAAGTGCAGAGAGTGGAGCAGATGATGAAGTTGTTTCACCACTGTTCCAGTCATGATGATGCATTGTCATGTTCTCGAGCAACTCCCATGCTTTGTCTACGGTTTGGTTCATCAGATTTCCTTAAGCTGCTGCGTCGATCGTCGTCCTATGATTTACCGTAAGACCATTGTAGAAGGTACAGATTTGGGCTGACCATTCTAACTGGTGATTAGGGCATTTCTTCAGTAGGGTTTTGAATCGCTCCCATGCGGTGTAAAGAGATTCATCATAACTTTGTTTAAATTTAATGATGTCATTCTTAAGCTTAGTTTGTTTAGAAGGAGGGAAATATTTGGTTAAGAATTTAGTAGCCATCTCCGTCCATGACGTGATGGAATCTTTTTCCAATCCTTCAAACCATGTATGTGCATGATGAGTGAGTGAATAGGGGAAAAAGTATATCCGAACTATATCTTGTCCTATCCCTGGCTGTTTGTAGTAGTTCGAAAGAGATGTGATTTTATCAAGGTGAGAGTTAGGATCATCATTCGGTAGTCCATGAAATTGACAGCCATTTTGGATGAGCTGTATAATGTGATGTTTTAATTCGAATGAGTGTCCTTGAATCTCCGAAAATCTGATTGGTCCTCCTCGACCTTCAATTGAGGGTTTGGTATTTTCTGCTAGAGTAACGCGTAACGCCATTTGATTTCTGATCCGTTCTTCTTTGCGTGCTTTAGAGATTATTGCATCTAGATCAGGTACGAATAACAATGGCCCTGGTCTAGATCGGGTTTGGGTCATACACCGAGTATGCCCTCTTGTTTTTAATTTTAGGTAGATAAGCTAAGTTCCTAATTTAGTCTAGAGTGATCTTAATCTAAGGTAATCTAAGGTAATTATCCTAGGTTTAATTATGTTTTTGGTTCTTGCTACTGATTCCCTGGTATTTCGATAACAAAGCTTTGCATGAACTATTCAACAAACCAAGTGACCAGGCCGACTGCGAAGAGGCAGACTCCTTTTGGTTCCAATATAATTGGAGACTGTTCGAAAAATCGAACAACCAAGCCCGTGTATCATTGTATTTTCTAGACACCACTAAATGCTTGCGAATAGGTTTGATAGAAGCAGTATTCTCTGATACCAGTTTACCGGCAGCGGCGCCAAAAACTTGTCTACCTCTGATATGACCCAAATGGACGGTTTTATTTATGATGCGACGTTAGGCCGCAAGACGTCAGAATTAGCTATCAAGAGCTGAGAGCAATAGTTTATAATTTATATTTAGCGGAACCTAAATCGTACTACTCCTTATTATTGAAATGTCCCATTCATATCGATTATAAACGTTTCATATTAATTCGTTTCGTTGCGAGGTTTTGACCTCTATATGAGACGTTTTCCAAAGATTGCATTCGATTTTTAAAACAAACCATAACCTTTATTTTATCGATAAAGGTTTAAAAGCCTAACGTAGATTATCAAATAATGATAATCTAAAATATAACGTTTTACACACGACCATTACATAATCGTTTACAATAATATTACACATCGATTTAATTCTCCGAATGCAGTTTTTAAACAATATTATACAAGCATGCAGACTCCAATTCATGTCTTTATTTAGTATGCAACAGCGGAAGCTCTTAATAATCACCTGAGAATAAACATGCTTTAAACGTCAACAAAAATGTTAATGAGTTATAGGTTTAACCTATATATTTATCAAATCGTAATAATAGACCACAAGATTTCATATTTCCATTTCTCATAAACATCATGCATGCAAATAGCAATCTGCATAAAAAAATCATTCATATGATCAACACCTGGTAACCGACCTTAACAGGATGCATATAGAATATCCCCATCATTTCGGGAATCTCATCAGATATGATAAATTGAAGTACTAAAGCATCCGTAACTCAGATGAGGCTTGTTGGGCCAAATAGATCTATCTTTAGAATTCGCGTCAATTGGTGACAATTATAATAAACACCAATTCTTAGGCTACCAAGCTAAAAAGGGGCATATTCGGTTCGATAATTCAACATAGAATGTAATTTCGATTACTTGTGTCTATTTTATAAAACATTTATAAAACTGCATGTATTCTCATCCCAAAAATAATAAATTTTAAAAGTGGGACTATAACTCACTTTCACCTATTTTCACTTCATCGAAAAATAAGACTTGGACACGGGTCGATTCACGAACCTATAACAAATATATACATATATATCAAAGTATCATCGAAATATATATTCACAACATTTTTATTATGTGTTGACGTTTTAAGTTGTTAAGTTATCAGTCCAACGTTAGTAGTCCACAATTAGTAGTCCACAGTTAGTAGTACATAAATAAATCAATATATTATCTCAAATCAATCCACGACCCAGTGTATAAAAGTCTCAGACTCGATCACAACTCAAGGTATATATATTATTTTAGAATCAACCTTGACCCTTTATATGCTAACTCGATCATTACCGCATATAGAGTGACTTACGGTTATTCCAAATAATATATATAGATGACGTCGATATGATATGTCAAAACATTGTATACGTGTCTATGGTCTATAAAGATTACATAATATATGTTAGAATACATGTATAATACAATATAAGTTAGTTAAGTTATGGTTAGTATAGATTTGTTATAAAATTTACGTAGCTAAAACAAGTAAATTTTTCCAATTTTGTTTTACCCATCATTTCTTCGTTTTAAATCCGTTTTGAGTGAATAAAGTTTCTATGGTTTCGTATCAAACTTATCTTTATGAAAATAAACATAAAAAGTGATAGTTTATAGTCAGAGTTACAGGTTACAAGTCATTTTTGTAAGAGGTAGTCATTTCAGTCGAAAGAACGACGTCTAGATGACCATTTTGAAAAACATACTTCCACTTTGAGTTTAACCATGATTTTTGGATATAGTTTCATGTTCATATGAAATATAATTTTCCCAGAAGAACAACCTTTAAATCAAAGATTATCATAGTTTTTAATTATCCAACCCAAAACAGCCCCCGGTTTTACTACGACGGCGTATGTCCGGCTTTACGGTGTTCTTCGTGTTTTCAGGTTTTAAATCATTAAGTTAGCATATCATATAGATATAGAACATATATTTAGTTGATTTTAAAAGTTAATTTAGAATGATTAACTTTGTTTGCGAACAAGTTTAGAATTAACTAAACTATGTTCTAGTGATTACAAGTTTAAATCTTCGAATAAGATAGTTATATATATATGAATAGGATGATGTTATGAACATCATCACTACCTCAAGTATAGTAGGTAAACCTACAGGAAGTGACAAGAAATGATCTAGCTTCAAAAGATCTTGGATGGCTTGAAAGTTCTTGAAGTAGAATCATGACACGAAAACAAGTTCAAGTAAGATTTCTATTCGAACTAAGATTGTTATAGTTATAGAAATCGAATCATAGTTTGACTATGAGTATTACCTTGAAATAGAATGATATCCTACTGTAAATAACAAAGATTTCTTGAGGTTGGTTGATCACTTGAAATGGATTTGCAAGATTGGAAGTGAGCTAGCAAACTTGAAAGTGTTCTTGATGTGTTCTTGAGTAGTTGTTTTGTAAGTTGATCTAGGTTAGGATTTTTGAGCTAGATTGAGCAAGATTTTGATGAAGATGATGAAGAACACTTAGAACATCAAGAGAGAGTTTGATATAGAGATCAATTTGATGCATGAAAGTTGAATGAGAAAGTGTTTGTGTGTGTTTGATATTCACGAAAATTAGCATGGCCATATAAGGTCACATTAGTTTGTAATTTTGTGTAATCATTCATGCTAGTTGCCAAATGATGGTTCCCACATATTTAGTGACTCATTAAGGCTGCTAAGAGCTGATAATTGAAGTGTATATACCAATAGTAAATACATCGAATTCCAGAGGTTTACAGGCAGTGAATTCTTTGTAGGATCATCCTACACGAGTTCTTGTGGCGTTAGTTCTATGGCTGGATTCAGAGTTATTGTTGTTTTGCATCGCAGCCTGTACTGAGGCTATGTTTGCTGCAAGAAAAACACGGAAGTCTTCCTCGGTCATGTTCAAGTTCTGACGAGTAGTCGGTGCCATTTCCTTCAAAAATAGCCAAAAGAATTAAGTTAATCATATAGAATATTAAGAGTAGTCAATAGTATTTCGTAGCATAATATGAACTCATTTATAAAAGCTTTTTCTTCATATTAGCGTTTTATAAGTTTTAATTTGGGTAGTACCTACCCGTTAAGTTCATACTTATAGCTAATATACAATTCAACTACTACAATTCTATATGAAAAACTGATTATAACAATATTTCACGTTCAAACTTTTATACAATATTTTACAAACTTACAATACCGCTATTTTACATATAGCATGAAATATAGCACACGATAACTTTGATACAAGGCAGTTGTGAAAACAATTCTAGTTTAATGCAAGTCATTCAGCAAAGGCAATAAAGACACGTAATTCATAGGTCCAGAAACAAGTCATGCATTCGGCCCATCCTTGGTCTTGTGGAAAATAACCGTTGTGGTCATTGGCTAGGCAGCATGTTGTAATGTCGTCAAAAGGACGGGGGTTACGTAATGCCCAACAGCCCCGTAACAATCTAAAAACCTTATTTCTCAAACTACTGAATCCGTCACCTGTGGGAATGTTTTATTTAGAAGTTGCAATCCTATGTTCTTTTTCTCAATTTGGTGAGAAGCGAACATCACTAATCTGCAAACATAACATACTTCTTTAAGTTGCATGTTTTCTATGGTTTATGAAACGGTTATCAGTTTTATATTTTTACTACAGGAAATTACCTAAATTAAACTAAAATACAAAAGGCAAGTATACCTATCGTGTAATAATATAGCTAAGGTAAAGTCCGGGAGGTCGATCCGTGGACACTATTATCGGGTGATCTACTAGGTTAAATTAGTTAATTAAGTAGTTAAACTAGATTTAGTAATATATAGTAATTTTAGTAACTTTCGGGGGATTTACCGTTTAATGACCGGTATGTGTGACGACCCGTAAATTTCCGACCAAATTTAAACTTAATCTTTATATGGTTTTGACATGATAAGCAAAGTCTGTAATGTTGAGTCTCAAAAAAAAAATTAACTATTTTCATGAATTCATTGACCTTCGACTGCTCTCGACAATTCACGAGCCACTATTTGAAAATAGATACATACATATATTTAAATATGTGAATTTGAAATATAAATTGGAATATTATATGACGTAATTGTTAGAACTAATAATGCAAAATAAAATAATATATAATACTATTATTTAAAAGGTATATATATATATATATATATATATATATATATATATATATATTTTCGAATTTTGTAATCGACAGTAACGCTCAATTGTAATTTGATCGATATTAAACGAGTTAAATAGAAAGTTATGTGATTTTAAAATAAACGGATAGCCGAAAATGAGTTTTACAAACTATAGGCTTATTAAAAATGTATTTAGAAACTATTGGTTGAATTTTGAAACTTTTCATATTTTACTTGGGGTTGGGAGAGTGAATAATTAATGTAATTTTTATTTAATAGTTAATGCTCGAATTTTATATCATAATGACCAAAATAAATACATATAGCTAATTTAAAAATTTGGAAATTTTCTGAGTACTTTTATCCGCCACTGAATAACAACGGACTACGAAATATAGCTAATGAAAGTGTCGGCAGTCTGATGTCTACATCTCTTAGCTATAACCACGTTTTTTTAATTCTAGTGATTCATAAGATATACATATTTAATATTATATATTACATATGCAAGAACATATTGACACACACATTTAACAAACTAAATTTCACTAACCATCACCAACCATGGGTGTTCCTACGGCAACCATCATCGTGACCGTCAAGCAACCACCATCGTTGAAATGTCCCGTTCTTATTGATTAAAAACGTTCCATATTAATTGATTTCGTTGCGAGGTTTTGACCTCTATATGAGACGTTTTTCAAAGACTGCATTCATTTTTAAAACAAATCATAACCTTTATTTCATAAATAAAGGTTTAAAAAGCTTTACGTACATTATCAAATAATGATAATCTAAAATATCCTGTTTACACACGACCATTACATAATGGTTTACAATACAAATATTTTACATCGAAATCAGTTTCTTGAATGCAGTTTTTACACAATATCATACAAACATGGACTCCAAATCTTGTCCTTATTTTAGTATGCAACAGCGGAAGCTCTTAGTATTCACCTGAGAATAAACATGCTTTAAACGTCAACAAAAATGTTGGTGAGTTATAGGTTTAACCTATATATATCAAATCGTAACAATAGACCACAAGATTTCATATTTCAATACACATCCCATACATAGAGATAAAAATCATTCATATGGTGAACACCTGGTAACCGACATTAACAAGATGCATATATAGGAATATCCCCATCATTCCGGGACACCCTTCGGATATGATATAAATTTCGAAGTACTAAAGCATCCGGTACTTTGGATGAGGCTTGTTGGGCCCAATAGATCTATCTTTAGGATTCGCATTAATTAGGGTGTCTGTTCCCTAATTCTTAGATTACCAGACTTAATAAAAAGGGGCATATTCGATTTCGATAATTCAACCATAGAATGTAGTTTCACGTACTTGTGTCTATTTTGTAAATCATTTATAAAACCTGCATGTATTCTCATCCCAAAAATATTAGATTTTAAAAGTGGGACTATAACTCACTTTCACAGATTTTTACTTCGTCGGGAAGTAAGACTTGGCCACTGGTTGATTCACGAACCTATAACAATATATACATATATATCAAAGTATGTTCAAAATATATTTACAACACTTTTAATATATTTTGATGATTTAAGTTTATTAAGTCAGTTGTCCTCGTTAGTAACCTACAACTAGTTGTCCAAAGTTAGATGTACAGAAATAAATCGATAAATATTATCTTGAATCAATCCACGACCCAGTGTATATGTATCTCAGTATTGATCACAACTCAAACTATATATATTTTGGAATCAACCTCAACCCTGTATAGCTAACTCCAACATTCACATATAGAGTGTCTATGGTTGTTCCGAAATATATATAGATGTGTCGACATGATAGGTCGAAATATTGTATACGTGTCTATGGTATCTCAAGATTACATAATATACAATACAAGTTGATTAAGTTGTGGTTGGAATAGATTTGTTACCAATTTTCACGTAGCTAAAATGAGAAAAATTATCCAATCTTGTTTTACCCATAACTTCTTCATTTTAAATCCGTTTTGAGTGAATCAAATTGCTATGGTTTTATATTAAACTCTATTTTATGAATCTAAACAGAAAAAGTATAGGTTTATAGTCGGAAAAATAAGTTACAATCCGTTTTTGTAAAGGTAGTCATTTCAGTCGAAAGAACGACGTCTAGATGACCATTTTAGAAAACATACTTCCACTTTGAGTTTAACCATAATTTTTGGATATAGTTTCATGTTCATAATAAAAATCATTTTCACAGAATAACAACTTTTAAATCAAAGTTTATCATAGTTTTTAATTAACTAACCCAAAACAGCCCGTGGTGTTACAACGACAGCGTAAATCCGGTTTTACGGTGTTTTTCGTGTTTCCAGGTCTTAAATCATTAAGTTAGCATATCATATAGATATAGAAAATGTGTTTAGTTGATTTTAAAAGTCAATTTAGAAGGATTAACTTTTATTTGCGAACAAGTTTAGAATTAACTAAACTATGTTCTAGTGATTACAAGTTTAAACCTTCGAATAAGATAGCTTTATATGTATGAATCGAATGATGTTATGAACATCATTACTACCTCAAGTTCCTTGGATAAACCTACTGGAAATGAGAAAAATAGATCTAGCTTCAAAGGATCCTTGGATGGCTTGAAAGTTCTTGAAGCAGAATCATGACACGAAAACAATTTCAAGTAAGATTTCCACTCGAAATAAGATTGTTATAGTTATAGAAATTGAATTAAAGTTTGAATATGATTATTACCTTGTATTAGAAAGATAACCTACTGTAAGTAACAAAGGTTTCTTGATCTTGGATGATTACTTGGAATGGATTTGGAAAACTTGGAAGTAAACTTGCAATCTTGGAAGTATTCTTGATTTTATGAAACTAGAACTTTTGGAATTTATGAAGAACACTTAGAACTTGAAGATAGAACTTGAGAGAGATCAATTAGATAAAGAAAATTGAAGAATGAAAGTGTTTGTAGGTGTTTTTGGTCGTTGGTGTATGGATTAAATATAAAGGATATGTAATTTTGTTTTCATGTAAATAAGTCATGAATGATTACTCATATTTTTGTAATTTTATGAGATATTTCATGCTAGTTGCCAAATGATGGTTCCCACATGTGTTAGGTGACTCACATGGGCTGCTAAGAGGTTATCATTGGAGTGTATATACTAATAGTACATACATCTAAAAGCTGTGTATTGTACGAGTACGAATACGGGTGCATACGAGTAGAATTGTTGATGAAACTGAACGAGGATGTAATTGTAAGCATTTTTGTTAAGTAGAAGTATTTTGATAAGTGTTTTGAAGTCTTTAAAAATTGTATGAATACATATTAAAACACTACATGTATATACATTTTAACTGAGTCGTTAAGTCATCGTTAGTCGTTACATGTAAATGTTGTTTTGAAGCCTTTAGGTTAACGATCTTGTTGAATGTTGTTAACCCATTGTTTATTATAACAAATGAGATGTTAAATTGTTATATTATCATGATATTATGATATATAATATATCTTAGTATGATATATATACAGTTAAATGTCGTTACAACGATAATCGTTACATATATGTCTCGTTTCGAAATCATTAAGTTAGTAGTCTTATTTTTACATATGTATTTCATTGTTAATACACTTAATAATATATTTACTTATTATTTAACATAATTAACCAAGTGTATCAATATCTTAATATGATTCATATGTACCTAGTAAGACGTTGTTATAACGATAATCGTTATATATATCATTTTCGAGTTTCTTAAATTAATAGTCTCATCTTTATGTATATAACTCGTTGTTAAAATACCTAATGAGATACATAATTATAATAAAATCATGTTAACTATATATATAACCATATATATGTCATCGTATAGTTTTTACAAGTTTTAACGTTCGTGAATCACCGGTCAACTTGGGTGGTCAATTGTCTATATGAAACCTATTTCAATTAATCAAATCTTAACAAGTTTGATTGCTTAACATGTTGGAAACACTTAATCATGTAAATAACAATTTCATTTAATATATATATAAACATGGAAAAGTTCGGGTCACTACAGTACCTACCCGTTAAATAAATTTCGTCCCGAAATTTTAAGCAGTTGGAGGTGTTGACGTATCTTCTGGAAATAAATGCGGGTATTTCTTCTTCATCTGATCTTCACGCTCCCAGGTGAACTCGGGTCCTCTACGAGCATTCCATCGAACCTTAACAATCGGTATCTTGTTTTGTTTAAGTCTCTTAACCTCACGATCCATTATTTCGACGGGTTCTTCAATGAATTGAAGTTTTTTATTGATTTGGATTTCGTCCAACGAAATAGTGATATCTTCTTTAGCAAAACATTTCTTCAAATTTGAGACGTGAAAAGTGTTATGTACAGTCGCGAGTTGTTGAGGTAGCTCCAGTTGGTAAGCTACTGGTCCGACACGATCTATAATCTTGAATGGTCCAATGTAGCTCTAATTTCAAGGTGAAACCTTAAGCATGACCATTTCTCTAATTTCAAACTCTATATCTTTTCTTTTACTGTCCGCGTAGATCTTTTGTTGACTCTGGGCGGTTTTCAATCTTTGTTGAACTTGGATGATTTTCTCGGTAGTTTCTTGTATTATCTCCGGACCCGTAATCTGTCTATCCCCCACTTCACTCCAACAAATCGGAGACCTGCACTTTCTACCATCAAGTGCTTCAAACGGCGACATCTCAATGCTTGAATGGTAGCTGTTGTTGTAGGAAAATTCTGCTAACGGTAGATGTCGATCCCAACTGTTTCCGAAATCAATAACACAAGCTCGTAGCATGTCTTCAAGCGTTTGTATCATCCTTTCGCTCTGCCCATTAGTTTGTGGATGATAGGCAGTACTCATGTCTAGACGAGTTTCCAATGTTTGCTGTAATGTCTGCCAGAATCTTGAAATAAATCTGCCATCCCTATCAGAGATAATAGAGATTGGTATTCCATGTCTGGAGATGACTTCCTTCAAATACAGTCGTGCTAACTTCTCCATCTTGTCATCTTCTCTTATTGGCAGGAAGTGTGCTGACTTGGTGAGATGATCAACTATAACCCAAATAGTATCATAACCACTTGCAGTCCTTGGCAATTTAGTAATGAAATCCATGGTAATGTTTTCCCATTTCCATTCCGGGATTTCAGGTTGTTGTAGTAGACCTAATGGTTTCTGATGTTCAGCTTTGACCTTAGAACACGTCAAACATTCTCCGACATATTTAGCAATATCGGCTTTCATACCTGGCCACCAAAAATTTTTCTTAAGATCCTTGTACATCTTTCCCGTTCCAGGATGTATTGAGTATCTGGTTTTATGAGCTTCTCTAAGTACCGTTTCTCTCATATCTCCAAATTTTGGTACCCAAATTCTTTCAGCCCTATACCGGGTTCCGTCTTCCCGAATATTAAGATGCTTCTCCGATCCTTTGGGTATTTCATCCTTTAAATTTCCCTCTTTTAAAACTCCTTGTTGCGCCTCCTTTATTTGAGTAGTAAGGTTAGTGTGAATCATTATATTCATAGATTTTACTCGAATGGGTTCTCTGTCCTTTCTACTCAAGGCGTCGGCTACCAAATTTGCCTTCCCCGGGTGGTAACGAATCTCAAAGTTGTAATCATTCAACAATTCAATCCACCTACGCTGCCTCATTTTCAGTTGTTTCTGATTAAATATGTGTTGAAGACTTTTGTGGTCGGTATATATAATACTTTTGACCCCATATAAGTAGTGCCTCCAAGTCTTTAATGCAAAAACAACCGCGCCTAATTCCAAATCATGCGTCGTATAATTTTGCTCGTGAATCTTCAATTGTCTAGACACATAAGCAATCACCTTCGTCCGTTGCATTAATACACAACCGATACCTTGCTTTGATGCGTCACAATAAATCACAAAATCATCATTCCCTTCAGGCAATGACAATATAGGTGCCGTAGTTAGTTTTTTCTTCAATAATTGAAATGCCTTCTCTTGTTCATCCTTCCATTCAAATTTCTTCCCTTTATGCGTTAATGCAGTCAAGGGTTTTGCTATTTTGGAGAAATCTTGGATGAATCTTCTGTAGTAACCAGCCAGTCCTAAAAATTGACGTATATGCTTCGGAGTTTTTGGGGTTTCCCACTTTTCAACGGTTTCGATCTTTGCCGGGTCCACCTGGATACCTTCTTTGTTCACTATGTGACCGAGGAATTGAACTTCTTCCAACCAAAATGCACACTTTGAAAACTTAGCGTACAGTTTTTCTTTCCTCAATACTTCTAGCACTTTTCTCAAATGTTCTTCGTGCTCTTGATCATTCTTTGAGTAAATAAGTATGTCATCGATGAAAACAATGGCAAACTTGTCAAGATATGGCCCACACACTCGATTCATAAGGTCCATGAACACAGCTGGTGCGTTAGTCAATCCAAACGGCATAACCATAAACTCGTAATGACCATAACGCGTCCTAAAAGCAGTTTTGGAATATCATCCTCCTTTACTCGCATTTGATGATATCCAGAACGTAAATCGATCTTCGAATAAACCGACGAGCCTTGTAGTTGATCAAATAAGTCGTCAATTCTCGGCAGTGGATAACGGTTTTTGATGGTAAGTTTGTTCAACTCTCTGTAGTCAATACACAACCTAAATGTACCATCCTTCTTCTTGACAAACAAAACAGGAGCTCCCCATGGTGATGTGCTTGGTTGAATGAAACCACGTTCTAATAGTTCTTGTAGTTGGCTTTGCAGTTCTTTCATCTCGCTGGGTGCGAGTCTATAAGGAGCACGAGCTATTGGTGCAGCTCCTGGTACAAGATCTATTTGAAATTCAACAGATCGATGTGGAGGTAGTCCCGGTAATTCTTTCAGAAATACATCGGGAAATTCTTTTGCGACGGGAACATCATTGATGCTCTTTTCTTCAGTTTGTACTTTCTCGACGTGTGCTAGAACAGCATAGCAACCTTTTCTTATTAGTTTGTGTGCCTTCAAATTACTAATAAGATGTAGCTTCATGTTGCCCTTTTCTTAGTACACCATTAAGGGTTCTCCTTCTTCTCGTACAATGCGAATTGCATTTTTATAACATACGATCTCTGCTTTCACCTTCTTCAGCCAGTCCATGCCAACTATTACATCAAAACTCCCTAACTCTACTGGTATCAAATCAATCTTAAATATTTCGCTACCCAGTTTAATTTCTCGATTCCGGCATATATTATCTGCTGAAATTAATTTACCGTTTGCTAATTCGAGTAAAAATTTACTATCCAACGGCGTCAATGGACAACTTAATTTAGCACAAAAATCTCTACTCATATAGCTTCTATCCGCACCCGAATCAAATAAAACGTAAGCAGATTTATTGTCAATAAGAAACGTACCCGTAACAAGCTCCGGGTCTTCCTGTGCCTCTGTCGCATTAATATTGAAAACTCTTCCGCGGCCTTGTCCATTCGTGTTCTCCTGGTTTGGACAATTTCTAATAATGTGACCCGGTTTTCCACATTTATAACAAACTACATTGGCATAACTTGCTCCGACACTACTTGCTCCGCCATTACTCATTCCGACACCATTTGTTCCTTTCGTTCTGTTAACCCCTGGTCCGTAGACCTCACACTTCGCCGCGCTATGACCATTTCTTTTACACTTGTTGCAAAATTTGGTGCAGAACCCCGAGTGATACTTTTCACACCTTTGACATAGCTGCTTCTGATTGTTGTTGTTGTTGCGGTTGTTATTGTTGTTGGGACGATTGTTGTAGTTGCTGTTGTTGTTGTTGTTGTTGTTGTTGTTGTTGTTGTTGGGCCGTTTGTTGTAGTTGCGATTGATGTTGCGATTGTTGGGATAATTGTTGCGATTATTATTGTAATTGTTGTTGTTGTTGTATTGGTGATTCTTATCACCGTTTTCCTCCCACTTTCTTTTGACTTGCTTCACATTGGCCTCTTCAGCCGTCTGTTCTTTAATTCTTTCCTCAATCTGGTTCAATAGTTTGTGAGCCATTCTACATGCCTGTTGTATGGAGGCGGGCTCGTGTGAACTTATATCTTCTTGGATTCTTTCCGGTAATCCTTTCACAAACGCGTCGATCTTCTCTTCCTCATCTTCGAACGCTCCCGGACACAATAGGCACAATTCTGTGAATCGTCTTTCATACGTGGTAATATCAAATCCTTGGGTTCGTAAACCTCTAAGTTCTGTCTTGAGCTTATTGACCTCGGTTCTGGGACGGTACTTCTCGTTCATCAAGTGCTTGAATGCTGACCACGGTAGTGCGTACGCATCATCTTATCCCACTTGCTCTAGATAGGTATTCCACCATGTTAACGCAGAACATGTGAAGGTATGCGTAGCGTACTTCACTTTGTCCTCTTCAGTACACTTACTTATTGCAAACACCGATTCGACCTTCTCGGTCCACCGTTTCAATCCGATCGGTCCTTCGGTTCCATCAAATTCCAAAGGTTTGCAGGCAGTGAATTCTTTGTAGGTGCATCCTATACGATTTCCTGTACTGCTAGATCCAAGGCTATTGTTGGTATGTAGCGCAGCCTGTACTGCGGCTATGTTTGAAGCTAGAAAAGTACGGAATTCCTCTTCATTCATATTCACGGTGTGTCGAGTAGTCGGTGCCATTTCCTTCAAAATAGTCAAATGGAACAAGTTAATCATACAGAATATTAAGAGTAGTTAATAGTATTTCGTAGCATAATATGAACTCATTTATAAAAGCTTTTTCTTCATATTAGCGTTTTATAAGTTTAAATTCGGGTAGTACCTACCCGTTAAGTTCATACTTAGTAGCTAATATACAATTCAACTACTACAATTCTATATGAAAAACTGATTATAATAATATTTCGCGTTCAAACTTTTATACAATATTTTACAAACTTACAATACTGCTTATTTTACATAAAGCATGAAATATAGCACACAATAACTTTGATACAAGATAGTTGTGAAGATAATTCTAGCTAGTACACAAGTCGTTCAGCAAAGGCAATAAAGACACGTAATTCATACGTCCAGAAACAAGTCATGCATTCTGGTTTTACTAGGACTACTTCCCATCCTTGGTCTTGTGGAACATAACCGTTATGGCCGTTGATAAGACAGCGTGTTGTAACGTCGTCAAAGGGACGAGGGTTACGTAATGACCAACAGTCTCGTAATAACCTAAAAACCTCATTTCTTACCCCAATTACCGACTCTGTCACTTGTGGGAACGTTTTGTTTAATAGTTGTAGCCCGATGTTCTTTTTCTCACTTTGGTGACAAGCGAACATTACTAACCCGTAAGCATAGCATGCTTCTTTATGTTGCATGTTAGCCGCTTTTTCTAAATCATGAAGTCCTATATTCGGATACATTGAGTCAAAATAATTTCTTAACCCGTTGTGTAAAATAGCATTTGGGTTCCCCGCAATATATGCGTCAAAGTAAACACATCGTAACTTATGGGTTTCCCAATGTGATATCCCCCATCTTTCAAACAAAAGTCTCTTATAAACCAAGACATTCTTGGAACGTTCTTCGAATGTCTTACAAACTGATTTCACCATAAATAGTTGTGCCGAAGAATTCTGACCGACTCTAGACAAGATTTCATCAATCATGTCTCCGGGTAGGTCTCTTAAAATATTGGGTTGTCTATCCATTTTGTGTTTTTATACTGTAAAATAGACAAGAGTTAGATTCATAAAAAAAAATACTTATTAATACAAGCAATTTTTACATATATCATAAAGCATAAGCACACTATGTTACATATATTACACCACACGAATACAACTATCATATTCCGACTCGCTCGTTTCTTCTTCTTCGGTTTTGGTTCGTTTTGCCAAGTTTCTAGGGATATATGATGTTCCCCTAATACGATCTGTCGTTTTCCACAACGGTTTAGAAAAACCTGGTGGTTTAGAGGTTCCCGGGTCATTGTTACAACTGAAGGGCTTCGGGGGTTGACGATACATATAAAGTTCATCGGGGTTGGAATTAGATTTCTCTATTTTTATGCCCTTTCCCTTATTATTTTCTTTTGCCTTTTTAAATTCAGTTGGGGTAATTTCTATAACATCATCGGAATTCTCGTCGGAATCCGATTCATCGGAGAATTGGTAATCCTCCCAATATTTTGCTTCCTTGGCGGAAACACCATTGACCATAATTAACCTTGGTCGATTGGTTGAGGATTTTCTTTTACTTAACTGTTTTATTATTTCCCCCAACGGTTCTATTTCCTCCTCCGGTTCCTCCTCTTCCGGTTCTGATTCTTCTTCCGGTTCTGATTCTTCTTTCGGTTCTTCTTCGGGAACTTGTGAATCAGTCCAATATATATTCGACTCTTCGTTATTATTAGGTGAGTCAATGGGATTTGTGCTAGAGGTAGACATCTATCACACAATATCAAACATGTTAAGAGATTAATATATCACATAATATATACATGTTAATAATATATAGTTTCCAACAAAAATGTTAAGCAATCATTTTTAA
The DNA here is from genome assembly GCF_046630445.1 of Rutidosis leptorrhynchoides. NCBI lineage: Eukaryota > Viridiplantae > Streptophyta > Magnoliopsida > Asterales > Asteraceae > Rutidosis > Rutidosis leptorrhynchoides. Next base: position 339,421,810 of record NC_092337.1, on the reverse strand, counting down.
AGAAAACACGGTCGAAGTCCAGACTCACTAATGCATCCTAACAAACTCGATAAGACACACTAATGAAAAATTTTCTGGTTCTCTAATACCAACGCTCGGATACCAACTGAAATGTCCCGTTCTTATTGATTAAAAACGTTCCATATTAATTGATTTCGTTGCGAGGTTTTGACCTCTATATGAGACGTTTTTCAAAGACTGCATTCATTTTTAAAACAAACCATAACCTTTATTTCATAAATAAAGGTTTAAAAAGCTTTACGTAGATTATCAAATAATGATAATCTAAAATATTCTGTTTACACACGACCATTACATAATGGTTTACAATACAAATATTTTACATCGAAATCAGTTTCTTGAATGCAGTTTTTACACAATATCATACAAGCTTGGACTCCAAATCTTCTCCTTATTTTAGTATGCAACAGTGGAAGCTCTTAGTATTCACCTGAGAATAAACATGCTTTAAACGTCAACAAAAATGTTGGTGAGTTATAGGTTTAACCTATATATATCAAATCGTAACAATAGACCACAAGATTTCATATTTCAATACACATCCCATACATAGAGATAAAAATCATTCATATGGTGAACACCTGGTAACCGACATTAACAAGATGCATATATAAAAATATCCCCATCATTCCGGGACACCCTTCGGATATGATATAAATTTCGAAGTACTAAAGCATCCGGTACTTTGGATGGGGCTTGTTGGGCCCAATAGATCTATCTTTAGGATTCGCGTCAATTAGGGTGTCTGTTCCCTAATTCTTAGATTACCAGACTTAATAAAAAGGGGCATATTCGATTTCGATAATTCAACCATAGAATGTAGTTTCACGTACTTGTGTCTATTTTGTAAATCATTTATAAAACCTGCATGTATTCTCATCTCAAAAATATTAGATTTTAAAAGTGGGACTATAACTCACTTTCACAGATTTTTACTTCGTCGGGAAGTAAGACTTGGCCACTGGTTGATTCATGAACCTATAACAATATATACATATATATCAAAGTATGTTCAAAATATATTTACAACACTTTTAATATATTTTGATGTTTTAAGTTTATTAAGTCAGTTGTCCTCGTTAGTAACCTACAACTAGTTGTCCACAGTTAGATGTACAGAAATAAATCGATAAATATTATCTTGAATCAATCCACGACCCAGTGTATACGTATCTCAGTATTAATCACAACTCAAACTATATATATTTTGGAATCAACCTCAACCCTGTATAGCTAACTCCAACATTCACATATAGAGTGTCTATGGTTGTTCCGAAATATATATAGATGTGTCGACATGATAGGTCAAAACATTGTATACGTGTCTATGGTATCTCAAGATTACATAATATACAATACAAGTTGATTAAGTTATGGTTGGAATAGATTTGTTACCAATTTTCACGTAGCTAAAATGAGAAAAATTATTCAATCTTGTTTTACCCATAACTTCTTCATTTTAAATCCGTTTTGAGTGAATCAAATTGCTATGGTTTCATATTGAACTCTATTTTATGAATCTAAACATAAAAAGTATGGATTTATAGTCAGAAAAATAAGTTACAAGTCGTTTTTGTAAAGGTAGTCATTTCAGTCGAAAGAACGACGTCTAGATGACCATTTTAGAAAACATACTTCCACTTTATGTTTAACCATAATTTTTGGATATAGTTTCATGTTCATAATAAAGATCATTTTCTCAGAATAAAAACTTTTAAATCAAAGTTTATCATAGTTTTTAATTAACTAACCAAAAACAGCCCGCGGTGTTACTACGACGGCGTAAATCCGGTTTTACGGTGTTTTTTGTGTTTTCAGGTTTTAAATCATTAAGTTAGCATATCATATAGATATATAACATGTGTTTAGTTGATTTTAAAAGTCAAGTTAGAAGGATTAACTTCTATTTGTGAACAAGTTTAGAATTAACTAAACTATGTTCTTGTGATTACAAGTTTAAACCTTCGAATAAGATAGCTTTATATGTATGAATCGAATGATGTTATGAACATCATTACTACCTTAAGTTCCTTGGATAAACCTACTGGAAATGAAAAAAAATAGATCTAGCTTCAAAGGATCCTTGGATGGCTTGAAAGTTCTTGAAGCAGAATCATGACACGAAAACAATTTCAAGTAAGATTTCCACTCGAAATAAGATTGTTATAGTTATAGAAATTGAATTAAAGTTTGAATATGATTATTACCTTGTATTAGAAAGATAACCTACTGTAAGTAACAAAGGTTTCTTGATCTTGGATGATTACTTGGAATGGATTTAGAAAACTTGGAAGTAAACTTGCAATCTTGGAAGTATTCTTGATTTTATGAAACTAGAACTTTTGGAATTTATGAAGAACACTTAGAACTTGAAGATAGAACTTGAAAGAGATCAATTAGATGAAGAAAATTGAAGAATGAAAGTGTTTGTCGGTGTTTTTGGTCGTTGGTGTATGGATTAGATATAAAGGATATGTAATTTTGTTTTCATGTAAATAAGTCATGAATGATTACTCATATTTTTGTAATTTTATGAGATATTTCATGCTAGTTGCTAAATGATGGTTCCCACATGTGTTAGGTGACTCACATGGGCTGCTAAGAGGTTATCATTGGAGTGTATATACCAATAGTACATACATCTAAAAGCTATGTATTGTACGAGTACGAATACGGGTGCATACGAGTAGAATTGTTGATGAAACTGAACGAGGATGTAATTGTAAGCATTTTTGTTAAGTAGAAGTATTTTGATAAGTGTTTTGAAGTCTTTCAAAATTGTATGAATACATATTAAAACACTACATGTATATACATTTTAACTGAGTCGTTAAGTCATCGTTAGTCGTTACATGTAAATGTTGTTTTGAAACCTTTAGGTTAACGATCTTGTTGAATGTTGTTAACCCATTGTTTATTATAACAAATGAGATGTTAAATTGTTATATTATCATGATATTATGATATATAATATATCTTAGTATGATATATATACAGTTAAATGTCGTTACAACGATAATCGTTACATATATGTCTCGTTTCGAAATCATTAAGTTAGTAGTCTTATTTTTACATATGTATTTCATTGTTAATACACTTAATAATATATTTACTTATCATTTAACATAATTAACCAAGTGTATCAATATCTTAATATGATTCATATGTACCTAGTAAGACGTTGTTATAACGATAATCGTTATATATATCGTTTTCGAGTTTCTTAAATTAATAGTCTCATCTTTATGTATATAACTCATTGTTAAAATACCTAATGAGATACATACTTATAATAAAATCATGTTAACTATATATATAACCATATATATGTCATCGTATAGTTTTTACAAGTTTTAACGTTCGTGAATCACCGGTCAACTTGGGTGGTCAATTGTCTATATGTAACCTATTTCAATTAATCAAGTCTTAACAAGTTTGATTGCTTAACATGTTGGAAACACTTAATCATGTAAATAACAATTTCATTTAATATATATATAAACATGGAAAAGTTCGGGTCACTACAATCGTCACCCATCTCAACCATCAAACCACCATCCACCACCATGATCACCCTACACCCACCATCGAATCACACAACCACCTTGAGAAACCACAAGACCCACCACCATCGCCAAATAATCATCACCTTTTACCACCATTTTCATCAACGGCCACCACCAAACTAGCCACACCACCGTGACTCCACCACTAGTTAACATCCATGAACACCACCTTGCCCGATCAAATACAACCACCTTCGGTTCCTACTTCTTTTTCTATTTCATTATGGTGAACGCCACCACAACCATCACCCAACACCGCCACTGCAGCCCCATTTTTACTGCTGCTGTTCACCGGAGTATCATCACCACTCACACTTTGATCACCATTCACCACCTTCCACCATCGTGAACAATCAAGCCACCCTTTCTTCTCCTCACAATCATCGGACACCTTGAAACACTACCTATATCTCCAACATCATTAAACCATGACAACCACCTCTTAAACCATCACCGACGAGACCACCATGGAACCATCATCACCACCTCAAAAACATAAAACACCTTCACTATCTTCAATTTCTCGTTAATTGTTTCTATCCGACACCATAAACCATCGGTAACCATCTTTTACCTTGATTAACCACCAGTTTTCTCTCATCCTTTTCTCTTTCTCTCATCTTCTCTCTATCCTTTCTCTTGTTATAGTTCGACCCAAACACCAAATAACCACCACCAATTAAATCGATACAATAACAGTGTTACTTCTGTTTGAACCAACCCTTGCTTCATGTTACTACAGCTGCAGCTCCTATTTACTACTTCAATTCTGTCTTCTATTCCTATCAAACAGCAATGACCGTCGCTGTTTGTTGCCTTGAATGAGACCACATGAGCTATACTTCTATCCGAGTTTTACTACTGTGAATAACGATGATGTTAAAATGATAGGAAGAAGGAAGATGGTAAACGATGGAAGATGATGATGGAAGAAGATGTGAGATGATGATGATGCGTAACCCCACCATTTGTTTCCCTGTCAACTGTTTTCATTTGCAGAATTAAGTCATCAAATCAATTGGGTCAATTAATATAAATGGGCTTGAGTATTTTTTTTTTCTTTTGGGTTGGGTCTGCCATTAATATTAGGTCTTGTTGCAAGTTTTGTTGAGCTTAAACCCATCACGCATTCATGTATAATGAATAAGATGATAGATGATTAGGATACGAGTAAGAATGATGATGATTTAGTTTAAAACGATGATGATGTGCGATGTAATGAGATGTTCGATTAAGGAAAATAATGATGCACGATGATGAGTTGGAGATGATGATGACGAATGTGTAATACAATAATGATGATGATAATGATAAAGTCACGATGATGTAGATGATAGGAGGTTGATCACGATCATGAAGATATATGATAGTATGACGATAGTTTAGGTAAAAATGGTGTGTTAGTTCAATATGCTAACAAAATGAGTTAAACAAGTTAACTGTGAGAGGTAAATTAGAAAAGCATAGTAGCTTGGATGGTTTTGGGTGTGTGTTAGTGGAGCGAGAGGTCTCGAGTTCGATACCCGGCTGAGGCATTTTTTTATATCCGAATATTGGAGGTAGTTTTTTTCAATTTTTAAATTGATTAATATTATTATTATTATGATTATTATTACTCTTATTATTATTAGTATTATTATTATTATTATTATTATTATTATTATTATTATTATTATTATTATTATTATTATTATTATCATTATTATTATTATTATTATTATTATAACTATTATTATTACTAATATCAATATTATTATCATTGTCATTATTATTTTACTAATAATATCATTATTATTTTACTACTAATATCATTATTATTATTATTATTATTATTATTATTATTATTACTAACTATAACTTTAGTTTTAAATGTATCTTGTATATAAAATATAACTATATTTTTATAATCTCAAACTAAAAAGATAGATATTATAAGTTAGATACAAACATTAGATATATAGAAGTATATATAATAAGTATACTACTTTTACTGATAAAATATTTTTTGTTCATTTACGTTTTAATATAACTCGAATTTAGTAAAAATATTATCATATTAAAAAAATTATGAGTATTTAAAAAAATATTAATACTAAGTATTTATACAAAATATATTAATAAAGTATATAATATATTATTATCATAACTTAATGAAATATATAAAATAGAATTATTTAAGTAACTATAAATATTACATTTAATGTCACAAGTATATTATTAATATCAAAATATATATTTATTTGAATATTATTATATGTGATAATATGCATACTTCATATAGGTTCGTGAATCAGAGGTCAACCCTACATTGTTCAGTTTCCGTCGTATGAATATTTTTACTACAAAATATTGTAGAGTGAGTTTCATTTGCTCCCTTTTTAAATGCTTTTGCAATATATATTTTTGGGACAGAGAATACATGCACTGATTTTATATATGTTTGACGAAATAGACACAAGTGTTCAAAAATTACATTCTATGGTTGGATTATCGAAATCGAATATGCCCCTTTTTTGCTTGGTAGCCTAAGAATTAGGGAAATGGTCCCTAATTGACGCGAATCCTAAAGATAGATCTATGGACCTTGACATGTCCCATTCGGGTTACGAATGCTTTAGTACTTCAATTATCATGTCCGATAAGAGTCCCGAAATTATGGGGATATTCTATATGCATCTTGTTAGTTCGGTTATCAAGCATTCATGATATGAAAGATTTTTATCTCTATGCCGTGCGAAATGCCTGATATGAGATTATGAGAAATGAGAAATGAAAATGAAAATCTTGTGGTCTATTAAATTATGGAAATGATTGATTACGATAAACTAATGAACTCCCCAACCTTTTGGTTGACACTTTTAAGCATGTTTATTCTCAGGTATGAAAGAAATCTTCCGCTATGCATTTGCTCATTTTAAAGATATTACATGGAGTTATTCATGACATATTTCAAAAGACGTTGCATTCGAGTCGTTGAGTTCATCAAGATTATTATTAAGTCAATTATAGTTGGATATATTATGAAATGGTATGCATGCCGTCAATTTTCGATGTGATGAAAGTTTGTCTTTTAAAAACGAATGCAATGTTTGTAAAATGTATCATATAGAGGTCAAGTACCTCGCGATGTAACCAAATGTAATGTATTCATCTGGATGGATTAGGACGGGTCATTAGAATTGGTATCAGAGCGGTGGTCTTATCGAATCAGGTCTTGCATTAGTGTGTCTAACTGGTAGTTGTTAGGATGCATTAATGAGTCTGGACTTCGACCTTAGCTGCATGTCAAAAGTTTTGCTTATCATTTCTAGTCGGAAATCATCTGTTTATCATCCTTAGAAAATTATATGCTTATCATTCTTAGTCTAGACACATCTTACTGCATTGATTGCATGAATAGTGTATAGACAAAATCCATATCTTAGCGTATCTGCTAATTCATATCTTAGCGTATCTGTTACTATACACTTTGTCTGATACATTTCCTTAATTCCCTCCGTAATCTATGGGATCTTCTGTACTACAGATAAGTATTCTATGTAGTTAAAATATCATCCGAATCCGAAAATCATTTCATATCGAAAACCCTTTACCTAACCGTATAAGATGAAACTCGCAACTAGATCAAATTTCTCGGATTCTGACAGCTATTCCGACATGGATATTCACCTGAGCTCCGAAAACAGTGTAACCGGAATGGATTAACCAACCAACCATCATCAATTCTGGATGAATTGAGAATGGGTTCGTAGCCTACTTAGTCATTGGAGACAAGAAGAAGGTGATACTTTCCATCAACCGAATTCACCTCTTGGCGAAGAACCTGATGCACTTACCGGCGAACTCATTCGAAACACCATTTTCACACTCATTTCCTGAGTATCTCGTCACGATTATATTTTATCTAAAATTCTAAACCTTATTCATCTGCTCGTTCCGACCGACAATCATCCTGGAGTAATGGAAGAAGTCAACGAGCTTCGCACTCGAGTAATAAATTCGGAGAATATGGTGCAAAAATTTACCAGCTTCAGTAACATCACCGGCATCAACAGTACCATCAATAACAGCACCAGTACCATCAACAATCCATGCTTCAATATCTCATTCTGTACCTCGAGCATAATCATCATTCTACGTATCGTTCTATCTATTTTATCTTCGTTCTACCTGGCGATTATGTAATCTCTAATGTTTTAGAGATTATATATTCTTGTTCTAACGGTAAACCAAATGAGATTAATATCATATTAACTCATTAAATCCATGATTACATCTGAAGAAAATATATATGTATATATATTTTCATAAAGATTGTAATTGAAAATTCTTTTGTACAAACTGTTAATAGTGAAAATATTTTAACGGGTAGGAAATACCCGAGGAATGTTTAGATTTCACATTAATAAGTTACACTGTACATTCTTCGAATCTGATTCAACAGTCATTTACTATCCTACTTGCATCCACTGATATACGAATCCGTTCACCACGGAATAACCATTTTCATTCAATTTCATATTTGGATTTTGACCTATCAGAATCCAACAAGTGGCTTAATGAAGAAAACATTTGACAAAATAAAATTTGTTAGAAACAAACAAATTAACTATGAGAAATTCTGTTAAGAATCCACGCTAATAAAATCCTAGCTAAATGTTCCTAGCTAACTGTTAATTCCTTATTACATTTTATTTATCGCAATTTATTTATCGCAATTTTAATTCTCGCAATTTTATTTATCGTCATTTAATTTCTGTTAATTATTTTACGCACTTTATCGAGACACATATACAATGTTTTGACACATCATATCGACGCATCTATATATATTATTTGGAATAACCATAGACACTATATATGCGGTAATGATCGAGTTAGCTATACAAGGTTGAGGTTGATTCTAAATAATATATATACTTTGAGTTGTGATCGAGTCTGAGACATGTATACAATGGGTCATGACACGTATTAATTAATTCGAATATTATATTAAACTATATATGAATTGTTGAACTAATAATTGTGGACCGCTAACTATGGACTAATAACATTAGACAATTAAAATGAATTAAAATGTTGTGATCCGCTCCGGTCAAGTTGAACCTTGCCAATTAGCTTCTGGAGATCGGGTTCTCACTAGGAGAACTGTACTAACCTGCCGCCGGTTACTTCATCTTTAACCTCATTTGTATTTTGACGATTACAATCTGCGCTCAAACCTTTCTTGATTATTGAAAACACCTCAATCTAGAGGATGAACCAACCGCACTTCATCTACAAGAAGAAAGATTTAAGCAATAATCATGCATTTGAAGAACTCTCGAAAACTGAGCAAACATTTAGCACATAGCTGTGCTAATTCCTTTAGCGTTATTATTACCGAAAATAACTTGCAACTCCTGTTCGAGATAGTCAGTTTTGTCACAGCTCCAGCAAGTCAACTCCGATTTTTCGTTCGAAACAATCTTATTATAACCTTGATAAATACGATTGCCCTTTTATTATTATCAGAGAAAACTTTTATATTCCACCTTTATGACCACAGACGTAATAGTAACCTCATCGCTCCTTGGCTTAAATCTCTCCGAAAAATTACCATACTTATTTATTAAAAACCCTATCATGTACTCATCGACATCTTGTAACGATAGTTGCCATACCAAATACCAGGAAGCATTAATCATTAATTCTCAAATTTCGCAGCGTTCCTACGTCAACAGTTATATATCTATATATAACGTATATCTTCTGGACTGATGAATCTCAATTCGGAATCTCTGAATTCCTGAAAAGCGCTCTAGCTTACGAATCAGATCACTGAGTTCTGAAAAAGCTGGTGAAGCAGCGAAAGCTGAAGACTGTTTAAACAGTCAAAAGTTTGATAATAAAGAGCGACATACTGAAAAAGCTCAAAAGTTTTGATACTGAAAAACAGATTGAGCAAACTATGAAGGAGACTAAGGACAAATACAAGGACCAAACTCTGTATTTAAAGAATATTGATGATTCTGTTTCTGATGAAATCTTTAGCGAATACCTTACTTCTTAATTGCTCTAAATCATTGTGAATGAATTTCTTCATCATCCATCGATATTAGAAATTCTAAGATATCATCGTATCTTTCATTATAAATATCCTCGATATTTCTGAAAATATTTTTATAACTATTCTTATCTGAAATCATTTATCTCTTCGCGATATCAGTGTTACATCAGAAAGGAAACTTTTGTAGTTTCTAAATTTTGACAATTTCGAATTTAAAATATGAATGTTTTTGAAGTAGTGTTGGGAACTGAAGCATGAGTTAGTATAATATAATGACACTTGATCAACGTGATTATATTACAGTAAGTCATACTGAGTTTCTAATGGAACATGATGATTCACAGATCATAACGTCATCATGTGTCATGTTACACGACTCTTACATTCTATCTAACCTCTAAACATATCAAGAACGTATTATCTTGATAGTTCTACATTTTCCCTTGAATTCAGGAAATCAACCGTGACTACGTCACCGGTTAAGATGAACTTGCATTTGATCATTTCATTCTTTGTGATAGCTTCACTCGAGTAGTCGAAATATCTTATCCATATTACTCAACAGTAATAAAATTCTATTTATCAACTCATATTCGTCAGGAAATCATTCTTATTGTTAGCCATGACCATCCCAATCAAATTTCGGGACGAAATTTCTTTAACTGGTAGGTACTGTGATGACCCGTAAATTTCCGACCAAATTTAAACTTAATCTTTATATGGTTTCAACATGATAAGCAAAGTCTGTAATGTTGAGTCTCAAAAAAAATTTGAAATATTTTCATGAATTCATTGACCTTCGACTGCTCTCGACGATTCACAAGCCACTATTTGTAAATAGATACATATATATTTAAATATATGAATTTGAAATATAAATTGGAATATTATATGACGTAATTGCTAGAACTAATAATGCAAAATAAAATAATATATAATAACTATTGTTTAAAAGGTATCTATATATGTAAATGTAGTATATTAAATATATATATATGTATGTATGTATATATATATATATATATATATATATATATATATATATATATATATATATATATATATATATATTCGAATTAATTTTGTAATCGACAATAACGCTCAATTGTAATTCGATCGATATTAAACGAGTTAAAAAGAAACTTATGTGATTTTAAAATAAACGGATAGCCGAAAATGAGTTTTACAAACTATAGGTTTATTAAAAATGTATTTAGAAACTATTGGTTGAATTTTGAAACTTTTCATATTTTACTTGGGGTTGGGAGTGAATAATTAATGTAATTTTTATTTAATAGTTAATGCTCGAATTTTATATCATAATGACCAAAATAAATAAATATAGTTAATTTAAAATTTTGGGAATTTTCTGAGTACTTTTATCCGCCACTGAATAACAACGGACTACGAAATATAGCTAATGAAAGTGTCGGCAGTCTGATGTCTACATCTCTTAGCTGTAACCACGTTTTTTTAATTCTAGTGATTCATAAGATGTACATATTTAATATTATATATTACATATGCAAGAACATATTGACACACACATTTAACAAACTAAATTTCACTAACCATCACCAACCATGGGTGTTCCTACGGCAACCATCATCGTGACCGTCAAGCAACCACCATCGTCACCCATCTCAACCATCAAACCACCGTCCACCACCATGATCACCCTACACCCACCATCGAATCACACAACCACCTTGAGAAACCACAAGACCCACCACCATCGCCAAATAATCATCACCTTCTACCACCATCTTCATCAACGGCCACCACCAAACTAGCCACACCACCGTGACTCCACCACTAGTTAACATCCCTGAACACCACCTTGCCCTATCAAATACAACCACCTTCGGTTCCTACTTCTTTTTCTATTTCATTATGGTGAACACCACCATAACCATCGCCCAACACCGCCACTACAGCCTCATTTTTGCTGCTGCAGTTCACCGGAGTATCATCACCACTCACACTTTGATCACCATTCACCACCTTCCACCATCGTGAACAATCAAGCCACCCTTTCTTCTCTTCACAATCATCGGACACCTTGAACCACTACCTATATCTCCAACATCATTAAACCACGACTACTACCTCTTGAACCATCACCGAAGAGACCACCATGGAACCATCATCACCACCTCAAAAATGTAAAACACCATCACTATCTTCAATTTCTCGTTAATTGTTTCTATCTGACACCATAAACCATTGGTAACCATCTTTTACCTTGATTAACCACCACTTTTCTCTCATCCTTTTCTCTTTCTCTCATCTTCTCTCTATCCTTACTCTTGTTGTAGTTCGACCCAAACACCAAATGACCACCACTAATTAAATCGTTACAATAACCGTGTTATTTCTATTTGAACCAACCCTTGCTTCATGTTACTACAGCTGCAGCTCCTTTTACTACTTCAAATCTGTCTTCTATTCCTATCAAATAGCAATGATTGCCGCTGTTTGTTGCCTTGAATGAGACCACATGAGCTATACTTCTATCCGAGTTATACTACTGTGAATAACGATGATGTTAAAATGATAGGAAGAAGGAAGATGATAAACGATGGAAGATGATGATGGAAGAAGATGTGAGATGATGATGATGCATAACCCCACCATTTGTTTCCCTGTCAACTGTTTTCGTTTGCAGAATTAAGTCATCAAATCAATTGGGTCAATTGATATAAATGGGCTTGAGTATTATTTTTTTTTCCTTTTGGGTTGGGCCTGCCATTAATATTGGGTCTTGTTGCAAGTTTTGTTGAGCTTAAACCCTTCACGCATCCATGTATAATGAATAAGATGATAGATGATTAGGATACGAGTAAGAATGATGATGATTTAGTTTAAAACGATGATGATGTGCGATGTAATGAGATGATTCGATTAAGGAAAATAATGATGCACGATGATGAGTTGGAGATGATGATGACGATTGTGTAATACAAGAATGATGATGATAATGATAAAGTCACAATGATGTAGATGATAGGAGGTTGATCATGATCATGAAGATATATGATAGTATGACGATAGTTTAGGTAAAAATGGTGTGTTAGTTCAATATGCTAACGAAATGATTTAAACAAGTTAACTGCGAGAGGTAAATCAAAAAAGCATAGTTGCTTGGATGGTTTTGGGTGTGTGTTAGTGGAGCGAGAGGTCTCGGGTTCGAGACCCGGCTGAGGCATTTTTTTTATATCCGAATATTGGAGGTAGTTTTTTTCCATTCTTAAATTGATTAATATTATTATTATTATGATTATTATTACTCTTATTATTATTAGTATTATTATTATTATTATTATTATTATTATTATTATTATTATTATTATTATTATTATTATTATTATTATTATTATTATTATTATAAGTATTATTATTATTACTAATATCAATATTATTATCATTATCATTATTATTTTACAACTAATATCATTATTATTATTATTACTAACTATAACTTTAGTTTTAAATGTATCTTGTATATAAAATATAACTATATTTTTATAATCTCAAACTAAAAAGATAGATATTATAAGTTAGATACAAACATTAGATATATAGAAGTATATATAATAAGTATACTACTTTTACTGATAAAATATTTTTTGTCCATTTACGTTTTAATATAACTTGAATTTATTAAAAATATTATCATATTAAAAAAATTATGATTATTTAAAAAATATTAATACTGAGTATTTATGCAAAATATATTAATAAAGTATATAATATATTATTATCATAACTTAATGAAATATATAAAATAGAAATATTTAAGTAACTATAAATATTACATTTAATATCACAAGTATATTATTAATATCAAAATATATATTTATTTGAATATTATTATATGTGTTAATATGCATACTTGATATAGGTTCGTGAATCCGAGGTCAACCCTACATTGTTCAGTTTCCGTCGTATGAATATTTTTACTACAAAATATTGTAGAGTGAGTTTCATTTGCTCACTTTTTAAATGCTTTTGCAATATATATTTTTGGGACTGAGAATACATGCATTGCTTTTATAAATGTTTGACGAAATAGATACAAGTATTCAAAAATTACATTCTATGGTTGGATTATCGAAATCGAATATGCCCCTTTTTTGCTTGGTAGCCTAAGAATTAGGGAAATGGCCCCTAATTGACGCGAATCCTAAAGATAGATCTATGGACCTTGACATGTCCCATTCGGGTTACGAATGCTTTAGTACTTCGATTATCATGTCCGATGAGAATCCCGGAATGATGGGGATATTCTATATGCATCCTGTTAGTTCTGTTATCAAGCGATCACCATATGAATGATTTTTATCTCTATGCCGTGCGAAATGTCTGCTATGAGATTTTGTTTATGAGAAATGGAAATGAAAATCTTGTGGTCTATTAAATTATGGAAATGATTGATTACGATAAACTAAGAACTCACCAACCTTTTGGTTGACACTTTTAAGTATGTTTATTCTCAGGTATGAAAGAAATCTTCCGCTGTGCATTTGCTCATTTTAAAGATATTACTTGGAGTAATTCATGACATATTTCAAAAGACGTTGCATTCGAGTCGTTGAGTTCATCAAGATTATTATTAAGTCAATTATAGTTGGATATATTATGAAATGGTATTCATGTCATCAATTTTCGATGTGATGAAAGTTTGTCTTTTAAAAACGAATGCAATGTTTGTAAAATGTATCATATAGAGGTCAAGTACCTCGCGATGTAACCAAATGTAATGTATTCGTCCGGATGGATTAGGACGGGTCATTAGAGTATGTCTTTTTGGATTTTCTTTTTAATTAAAGTAACAAGATAGTAAATTTAAACTAGAGTATAGCAATAAAGTAAATAAAAATTACTGCGGTAAATAAAAATTACTTTAGCTAAATGAGATGAAAAATGCAATAAAAGAGTATTATGCTTATCTGACTTCCGTAATCGTGATGTTTAACATTTTTCTATTTCTAACCTGGGTTAATTTTCTTTATACTAGAAACGTTTAATAGATTCACCTGGATTTATCCAGTGTGAATAAATAGTCAAAATTATAAGACGCAAGTCTCTTTGTCGCCTCGGATCCTCGTGACTATTATTAAATATTTCTACTAATTAATGACCTATATTGTGGCTCGGTTATCACGTCTGCCACAGCTATACCAGTCCTCACTGTATATAACCCATCCCTGTATCATCTAGTTTATTTAAAATTAATTCACTCTCGTCTCCGGGCAACGCACATTATTCATATATATTATTAGTCCGTTTATTGTCTCCGATCAAACGCATATGACTACTAATCTATATTTCAAGTTGTAAATATAAGTATTAAATTAACGAACTCTCATTCTGTTAAACAAATACAAAATCCATTAATGCTAAATATTCCAATTTTTACAAGAATCGTTCTTTTATATAAACATTAATTATGATATAAATTAAATTAATCCAAACTGTTGATTATTAATTAAACATCACGACTACTTAGTTCAGATAAGCATAATATTTATTTAGCTACTAAACATGGTAGAAAAATAAATAATACTTACAGAAAAGTTCTTAGCTTCCATTAATTCGATATGGTAGAAACTTGATAGAAATCGCTCGTACAATAATATATTACAATACCCAAACTAATATTACTTGAAGTGAAAATAGAAATAGAAACTGGAAATTGAAGTGCTCCGTAACTGTGTACCCTCCTCTGTCTGACTCCTCTCTCAGCTCCTTTCGTACCATCTCAATATCACATATATATAATCCGTATGCACTTATGAGACTGACCAAACTTTAGCTTAAAATTCCTATTGATATTAATTCTTTTAAGTATTAAATTTGGAAAGTAGCCGCCCAAATTCAGTTTAATATTTGTTTAGTGTCTCGTGAAGAGTGAGTCATGATCAATTTATCAGAGTCTCCTTTTGTAATACTCCATTTGGTGTACCCAACAATCCTTCTAGTGCAACAATTCTTTTGTTTATAAAAAGCAGCACTTCACTTACCAATACCTAACTTTTATATAATTGTTTAATCCTTATTAAGTGTGACTCAGAATCCATCGATTGGTATGGATAATTTTGTGGTATAAACTTAAATCAAAGTTTTAGTCCTCTGAGTTACGGACGTCTGGGCTTTGGATTCACCTTTTTTCGAGTCCGGGTGATTTAGTTATGATTTTTTTCGTGCACGCGCGCAAATTTCCATGTTATCAGTTTACATCAGTGATCTTGTGATTTGTTGACTTGTACTTTGACGAATGATTTAGTTTGTAGCTTAACTCCCTTGTACACTTCACTTCTTCACTTGTACCTATTCATTTATGCATTAAGAACTTGTACCTTTTGGAGTATAACTTGTACATTGAGCGTTTTTTACTGTTTTCTTCATTAATCTTCATTTTCGCACTCCGTCTTCACTTTTATTTATTTGTACAATTACAATGGAAATATAATACAATTACATATGAAAACTTATTATTTAGGAGAGATATTGCGACTAAATATATGTTCATTTTGAGCAATATCAAACTCCCCACACTTTGAACATTGCTTGCCCTCAAGCAATACAGAACTAGAAATACTCCGAAATAATGAAAAATAACACTTCACACAATTCTCATTTTTATTTCACACTATATACATGATGAGAATTTCTTTTTCAAGCCATGGTACAAATTTCATACTACCTCTAGATATCAATCTAGAAGCATTTTCCGTCAATTCAATTCATAAACAACGATCAAGTTTCAAATTAATGAAACTTAAGGGTCGTAGTTAAAGTCCTACGTGACATAGAAAAATTTGGATCCTTAGGGAAATAGGAACCTGATGAAAACGTTTTGTATTTTGAAAATGCATGCTAGTTTTTACACTAGACACATTTTCTGGATTAACCCATCACTGGTGTAAGTTTTCATAAACATTTTTGTGAGTTATAGGTTTCGTATTCTCTTTTGATTTTAAGCTAAAAACATTCGGTTTTGTGTACCCACTGCTAACCCTGTGTTTGGAAAGCACACATCCAGTTTACTTGTTTCGTATATTACCTTACGGCAAACTACCGTCCGGTTGCAAAGGAGAGCGATGAACAAGAAACTGTTAAGGCGATGTCTTTTAAGTCATTGCATAAAATCATGGTCAATATCGTGTCGGATGCAGTTACTATCCTTTGTAGGAGAAATAGTAAAGATCACCCTAGAAGTTTTTGGTCTGGCACAAGGTCCTGTCTTCGACCATGCTATGCAACCACCGTTCGTACGGTTGACATCCGATTTGGTTCAGGTGACCTAATGAATTCCGGTCAATTCCTAGGATTTTACGTTCAACAGTAATGAACGTACTGAAAATAAGTTCTTTGAAAACAAACCGGTTTTATATTTTTTCAAAACATTTTCTCGGTCAAGTTCGAGTATAGATATCATCGAATTTCATGAGTTTGTAATTCTCAATCTTTAAGGTCAATCTCAAGGATTGAGTAATATCAGGCTTAAATGCTGATTTTTAATCTTTAAGGAGATTATCCTTTCTGGGGATCTGATTCATCAGTCTTATCCAGCTGATTTGTAAGGCGTCCTCCCCATTTTACAAGACAGATCCTCTCATGGATAGGATAAGTCTGACCACTTGGCGACCCTATTTGATGCTGAGGTCCGTGGATTTCCAGCTGATTTTTGAGAAAACTTTACAAGGTTTTTCGTAGACTCTACAGCCGGTCTGGACGATAACTTCTTGACCTAAATCAAGAAGCGCGTTTCTTTTTCAGAAGACTTTACTTCCTCTAGGATGGAATTGATTCATCCTGAAGACCTCGTGTATTGAAAGATTAATGTTTTTCTTAAGGAAAATAAGATTTTATGAACACATTTTGATCTTTTAAAAACATTTTGTATGAAGGGTCAGTTGGGTGAAACACTATCCCTTATAGTGTAGATCGCCTTTTTAGTTCTCCAATTGGCTCATGTCTTGGTTTCAATCACTGTTCTTTATGGATTACAACAAAAGTACCTGCAAAACTTCGCACAAACATGTGATATGCAGTTTTAAACAAATAGATTGGTAAATCTCCCCACACTTGGCTTTTTTCTCGAATCTTTTTATCCCTGTTTTTAATTAAATAAATTCACGAATTGGTTGTTTCTCAATTTATGTCCTTCTGAGGTAACAATAATTTCGGCTTTAACACCTAGTTTTATTGTTCATAAACATATTAAACAAGATTTGAATTCATTTAGTTAAAAAAAAATTAATTTTTCACAAAATTTAGAAAATAAGCCAAGTATAAACCGAGAGAATTATAACCCCTCCCCACACTTGAGATCATGCAATGCCCTCATTTGCAATGAAATCAGACAAAAATTAGAATTCACGAGGGCAAAAAGTATAGAAAGGGTGTTAAAACCTCTTAAAGCTAGAAAGCCCTAACTTGCGCTGTTTGGAGTTGAATTGTTCTTTATTACCAATATCTTCTCTTGTTCACATGTTTCGTCAAACATTAGTTACTTTTGCTGAACTTACTGCCAGTCTATGAACATGCCCTGTTTTACCTATTTTCACACAACAAACAAAACAAACAAACATGCACACAAAGACACACACATTTTTTATTTATTTATAATATTTTACAATACTTAAAATTAATAACTTGTAATGATAATAATAAAATTTGCGCCCCGTCCTTGGGTAGAGTAATTTCGGTTTTATTACCTAGTCTTTCCCACGATTAATTATTATTCTCATCATTTCAAGTCATTGATAAAATCGTACAAAAGGATTTGTAAAATCAAACAGAAAAAAATATTTACGCATTATTTATTTTTTTATTATTTTTTTTATACTTTAAATTAATAAGGATAAAATAACGATAACAAAATTCTCGCCCCACCCTTGGGTAAAGTAATTTCGGTGTAAACACCTAATCTTTAACTCGCGACTAATTTATAACAATCATCATTTTAAAGTTATTAATTAGAAGTAAGTTTGTATCCCACTTAAATCAAATTATCTTTTAATAATAATAACAAAATTTTTGTTCTACACGATTTCGGCAGGAACTTAATTTCACTCATGAATATTTTGAAATTGTTATATTAAGTATTTTACTTAAGAATTTTATATCTTCTCAATAAACGATATTCCCTAATTTAAAATTTAAAATTTTGTTTGATAGCAGTAATTTCAGTTATGGGTACCCAATTTTACCGATTACCAATCTAAACACTTAAATTAGAAGATTTATCGCTTGAAAGCAGAAGATTGAATGTATTTAAATAAACAAACTTAAATTACAAATACACTTGTCTTTTCAAACAGGCATACTTGTTTATCACACAATAGCACACTAAAATAAATCACACAACAAACTAACACACTCACACACTTGCACACTCGCACACTTGCACACTTATGAGAATTTCAGAATCTCGCAGAATTATCATCTTGAAAGCGACCTGAGCGAATCGCTTCGAAAGCGAGTCGACCAAGTTGATTTTCCATAGCTTCATATGCATACCCTTTCGGGTTTAGTAAGTTTTCTTGGAAGCACTTGACTGGCCCTTCTCGACATAAAGTTACGAACTCGAAATTAGAATGTGTTGGATTCTTCGGACATTCTCCTTTGTGGGACCACTTTCTGCACTTGTAACACTTTTCAAGATGTTTTCCTCTTTGTTTTACAGCAGATTTAGATGTTCGTTGTGCGAAATTTACTTTGTTATGTTCTGCTCTTTTCTCTTTTCTCACAGCAGTCATTTTCTCTCTAATCTCCAACATCATATCACTTGGTAAGGTGTTATTCTTTTGTTTGCTAATCAGCGCTTACATGAGAAGAGAATGGTTTTGATCGAAAGAAAGTGCGCGACTTATGAGTTTGAAAATAAATAGAAACAAAAATAAAACACACGAAAGAAAAATAAAAATTTAGAATGGGGGGAGAAGACTAGTTCTTTAGTGTCTGCTAGGGAAAGACCAATCGGATTCCATTCGTGAAAAACTAAACAAGAACAGAATTTTAAACACGAGATCTTTCTCTTTCTTGGAACATTCGACTCTCCCCAAACTTAGTTGTTTGGAGAGTCGAAGTTGAAGTTTACTTCATCATCGATCTTGCGTGGACCATCGAAGTAGTGTTTTACTCTATGACCATTTACTTTAAATTCTTCCCCTTTTGCGTTTATTAATTCAAGAGCGCCATGAGGAAATACTCTTTTTACTACAAATGGTCCAGACCATTTGGATTTCAATTTTCCAGGAAATAATTTAAATCGCGAATTAAACAGGAGAACACGGTCTCCTTCACAGAATTCTTTCACAATTCTAAGTCGTTTGTCATGCCATTTTTTTACTTTCTCCTTGTAAATGAGCGAGTTCTCATAAGCGTCGTGTCTCAATTCCTCCAATTCGTTCAATTGATCTAACCGTAGGCGTCCAGCTTCATGCAAATCAAGATTACATGTCTTGAGAGCCCAAAAATCTTTGTGTTCAATCTCCACGGGGAGATGACATGCTTTTCCATAAACGAGACGAAAAGGTGTGGTTCCAATTACAGTTTTATAGGCCGTTCGAAAGGCCCAAAGAGCGTCATCCAATTTGGTGGACCAATCGTTTGGATTTGTACCTACAGTTTTTTCTAAAATACGTTTTAATGCTCGGTTGGTATTTTCAACTTGAACATTGGTTTGTGGATGGTAGGCTGTCGATATCTTATGAGTTACCCCATATCTTTTAAGAACTTTCGCAAGTTGAGCGTTACAAAAATGTGTACCTTGATCACTTATCAAAGCTTTCGGTGTTCCAACCCGTGCAAAAAGAGGTTTCAAGAAATTGACTACAACTCGTGCATCATTTGTTGGGAATGCTTGCGCTTCTGCTCATTTGGACATATAATTGCTAGCAACGAGGATGTAGAGATGATTATGAGATTTTGGAAATGGGCCCATGAAGTCAATGCCCCAAATATCGAAAACTTCAAAAACTTGGATGATATTTTGTGGCATTTCATCACTTTGTCTTATTCCTCCGGCCCTTTGACATGCGTCACATGATTTGTAATAATTGTGGGCATCTTTGAAAATCGAAGGCCAATAGAATCCAGCCTCATAGACCTTTCTCGCAGTGAGTTGAGGTCCATAATGCCCTCCTGTAGGTCCTGTGTGACAATGGAGTAAGATTTATCTAGCTTCATTCTCGAATATGCATCTGCGTATTACTCCATCGAGACAATTTTTAAATAGGTGTGGATCTTCCTAAAAGTAGTATTTAATGTTGCTAAAGAATTTCTTCCGTTTTTGATACGACATACCCTTTTCAAGAAATCCACATGCCAAATAGTTCACGATAGGTGCGAACCATGGTGTTTCATCACTCTCTATCTTCATAAGATGTTCGTCAGGAAAGTCATCCAGTATCGCTGATTCATCGAGAGTTTCTAGCTCAGGGTTCTCAAGGCGTGAAAGACGATCGGCGGCAAGATTTTCTGCTCCCTTTTTATCTCGGATTTCAATGTGAAACTCTTTCAGGAGCAAGATCCAACAAATTAAGCATGGTTTAGCATCTTGTTTTGAAAACAAGTACTTAAGAGCAGAATGATTGGTATAGAAAACCGTTTTTGCTAGAACAAGATATGATCGGAATTTATCAAAAGAAAAGACTATAGCAAGGAGTTCCTTTTCAGTGGTTGTGTAGTTCGTTTGTGCTCCTTGTAAAGTCTTACTAGCATAGTAAATGGGTTTAAATCATTTTTCTATCCTTTGACCTAAAACGGCTCCTATTGCAAAATCACTTGCATCGCACATGAGCTCAAATGGAAGGGCCCAGTTTGGAGCTATCATGATTGGCGCATTGGTGAGCTTTTCTTTGAGGATGTTGAACGATTTAATACATTCGTACGAGAAGACAAATGGATTATCTTTTTCGAGAAGTTTGTTCATTGGAGTGGCAATTTTAGAAAAATCTTTAATGAATCGTCGGTAAAAACCGGCATGCCATAGAAAACTCCTAACTCCTTTGACATTGGTAGGATGTGGAAGTTTAGTAATTACATCAACTTTTGCTTTATCCACTTCAATTCCTTCACTTGAGATTTTATGACCTAGAACGATGCCTTCTTTAACCATGAAATGGCATTTCTCCCAGTTAAGCACTAGGTTTGATTTCTCGCATCTAATAAGTATTCATTCAAGATCTGAAAGACACGACTCAAAAGAGTTACTGAAGACTGAAAAGTCATCCATGAAAACTTCCATGCATTCTTCTATCATATCATGGAAAATTGCCATCATGCACCTTTGAAAGGTTGCAGGGGCATTGCAAAGTCTGAATGGCATGCGTTTATGCGCAAAAGTGCCATATGGGCATGTGAAGGTGGTTTTCTCTTGGTCTTCGGTGCAATTGGGATTTGAAAATACCCTGAAAAACCATCAAGGAAACAATAGTAACTGTTTCCTGCTAACCTTTTCAACATTTGATCGATGAAAGGTAGGGGAAAATGATCTTTTCAGGTGGCGTCATTTAATTTTCTATAATCAATGCAAACACGCCATCCAGTTACAGTCCGAGTAGGAATAAGCTCATCTTTTTCATTTGTGATCACAGTAATGCCACCTTTCTTAGGTACGCATTGCACCGGGCTTACCCATGGACTATCAGAGATGGGATAGATTAAACATGCATCAAGTAGTTTAATTATCTCTTTCTTCACCACATCTTGCATGTTAGGGTTTAGTCTTCGTTGATGTTACACACAAGGTTTAAAATCATCTTCCATGAGAATTTTATGTGTACAATATGAAGGACCTATACCCTTGATATCTTGGATCTTCCATGCAATAGCTGGTTTGTGGGCTTTTAACACGGAAATCAATTCAGATTTTTCGTTTTTAGAAAGGGAGGATGAGATGATTACAGGTAATTTAGATTCACCATGCAAATATGTGTATTTCAAATGGTTTGTAAGTGGCTTTAATTCCAATGTTAGTGGTTCTTCAATCGATGATTTGTACATGTATCTGTCTTCCTCTTTCAGAACTTGAAGTTCTTCTGTTGTTGGTTCATATTCATTAGCCATGAGTGTAGCTAATAATTCAGCTTCATCAATTGGTTCTGTTCCTTCTCCTAAAGAACGTTCGCCCGTTCCTTGTAATTCTGGAAATTCTTGTAACAATTCTTGATGTTCATCTATAGTTTGCATATAGTAGCACGCGTCATCTGCAGATTGAGGTTGTTGCATGGCCTTATCAACAGAAAAGGTCACACTCTCGTCATCTATACTTAGGGTCAATTTCTTACCAAACACGTCTATTATTGCTCTAGCCGTGTTTAAGAATGGTCTTCCTAAGATAAGAGGAACTCGAGAATCTTCTTCCATATCCAGAATCACAAAATCTGCTGGGAATACTAAAGTACCAACTTTAACTAGTATATTCTCCATTATCCCTCTAGGATATTTGATTGATCGATCAGCTAGTTGTATGCTCATTCGTGTTGGTTTTAACTCTTCAATGCCTAGTTTAACGTATAATGAATAAGGCATTAAGTTAATACTAGCACCTAAGTCTGCTAATGCTCTTATTGAATCAAGACTACCCATTAAACATGGAATTGTGAAACTTCCGGGGTCGGAGAGTTTTTCGGGTATCTTGTTCAATAATACTGCAGAACATGCATCATTCATTGTGACAGCTAAAAGTTCTTCCATTTTCTTTGTGTTTGTGATCAGGTCTTTCAAAAACTTTGCATATCTTGGCATTACTGAAATTACATCGATGAAAGGAAGATTGACGTTTATTTGTTTGAACATGTCAAGAAACTTTGACTGTTCGGCCTCGAGTCTTTCTTTTCTTTGTTTGCTCGGGTAAGGAAGCGGTGGTTGATATGGTTTAACGTATGGTTTAGGTCGTACTGAACCTTCTGGGATTTCAGCTTGTTGTTCATTGGCTTTCTCAACTACTGGTGTTGTCGCCTTCTCTGGTTCTGGTTGTGGTGGTGGAACAGGATAATCGGAAATGACTGGTATAACAGGTGGCGTAAGCGTCAAACCACTTCGGGTGGTAATTGCTTTGGTTGCTTCATTTCGAGGGTTGGTATTTGTGTCGCTCGGTAAACTCCCTGGCTTTCTTTCACCAATTAACCTTACTAGGTTACTTACTTCTTGTTCCAAGTTTTGGATAGAAGCTTGTTGGTGTCTGAATGATTGCAAGTTTTGTTCATTAGTTTGTTTTTGAGATGCAACAAACTGTGCTTGGGATTCCATGAGCTTTGTCATCATTTCCTCCAGGTTTGGCTTTTTCTCGTCGGTTTGTGGTGGCTTATTAAGAAAACTGGGTCTTTGCTGATTGCTAGGACCTTGTTGGTTATACGAGTTATTGTTGGGCCCATTTGGATTGTAAGGGGTGTTGTAAGGTCGGTTGAAATTATTCCTTGGCGGTTGGTAATTATTTTGATAATTATTTCCCGGCCTTTGGTTCATGTAGGAAACATTTTCACGTTGTTCCATCGTTTGCTCGACATTACAATCTTTTACCAAATGGGGTCCTCCACACTGCTCACAACTGATTTGTAACAACCCAAACCAATAACCAACAGAATACGCGAAGCAAAAAAAAAAATTTTTTTTACAGTAGAGTGAGCCACGCGCACCCCTTGGGGTGAGCGGCGCGCACAGGCCCCCAACAGCTTCTGTCCAAAATCGTCAAATTTTAATTAAAGATCTCCCACTTCCCGACATAATTAGACGAAACGCTTTTCACAACATGTTCTAATATGGAAAACTCATACGATTCAAACATAAAATGAGTTTTACAAAACGGAGCCCACATCGGCCCTTTTACGAGTTTCATACAAAAGTTCGAGTTTCAACCACACTGGTTTAAATTCCAAACGACACTATGAGCATGATGTTTGGGGTTAAACTACCCAAATCTCGGTCAAACTCCAAAAGCTATCACATCCCAAAAGCGTCCCCTAAACAACAAGCGGGATCTCTAATCCAATCGAAGCCCCTTACCCTTGTCAACGTCGGAGCCTATAAAAAGATAAACAACGAGAGGGTAAGCAAAGCTTAGTGAATGCAATAATTAAAAGCATATATATATATATATATATATACATACATATATATATATATATACATATATATATATACATATATATATATATATATATATATATATATATATATATATATATATATATATATATATATATATATATATATGTAATATACCTACTTGCAATCACTTACACATATACCGCATACACGCTAGAAATACAATTAGCATACCATCTCAAGTACAAAGCTAATAATCTCCAACAAACCGCTACTAGCGTAATCAATAACATATAATCGACATAATATAATATGCTACAAAACAATACACAACCATGGTTAACCATTCTCGCATCATGGTGCTACCGGCTCTTTGGTTCACACCATACGCATTTGTCATGATGCTACCAGCTCTTTGGTTCACATCACAACTCGAGTCATACTCACGCTAGAGTGCTACCGGCTCTTTGGTTCACACTCTAACAACGCTAAGGTGCTACCAGCTCTTTGGTTCACACCCTAACAAATCGTGCTATAGCGCTATCGGCTCTTTGGTTCACACTATAACACACGTACTATAACACTACTGGCTCTTTGGTTCACATCATAGCACGCTCGCACATACTATGGCACTACCGGCTCTTTGGTTCATACCATAGCATACAAATAAATACATTACATACATATGCATATAATCATTCTACTCACCTTTAACGATTTGGTGATGGTTTTATACTTCCGCAAGCTTCAAAGCAAAGTACATAATATAATAAGTACTTTAATCAACCCACATAACTAGTTGGACTAAATACCAACAATTTCACTTATGTGCATTTAATGACTTAAATGCATTAAATGCCCCATTTTCACCAAAACCGCCCTTTAAGGGTCAAGACCATCATTAATCACTTAAAAGCTAGTGATTAAGGTCCAACAACACTAACCATTACACAATTAGGGTATTTCATACCCATATTTCCTAATTAGGTCAATCATTAGCCCTTTGACTAATTTAAAGTCAACACACCCATTTCGGGTTATCTACTAACCCATCTAACACCCATTTACTTATTAACTAGGTGTGCTAGTGATTAACTAACCAATTAGAACTCATAAACATCAATTACCATTTTGAAACCCTAGGTTAGTCACCATTGAGTCTTCATGACTCCCTCTTACCCAAGAACACCCAAAATCATTAATTATGGGTTTTATATTCATCACTATCCCAAACCCTAACCCTTACACAAAACCAAAGTAAGGAAATCCAAGTTAGAACATACCACTACAACCAAAACGTAGCTAGAGAGGAGATGGATAACTTTAGAACTCGAGCTAAGACCCAAAACTAACTCCTCCTTCCTTGGCACGAGCTTTCTCACACAAGAATCACACTCTCTCTCTAAAATTGAAGTGGAAAAGGATAAGTTTGTTGGAAATGGAGTGAATGACTCCCCAAGGTCTGACCTACTGGCCTCAAACTCGTCCACAAGTGAAATTACCAAAAATCCTATCAAAATATCTGATTAAAATAAGCAGAACCCGGCTACAGTAATAGTGCGCTGCGCGCACCCTTAGGTGTGCGCTGAGCGCACCTTGCCCAGTTCAGCTTCTGACCTCCGTTTAAATACGCAAGGTCACCCACACTTCATGTACTCTATATACGCTTATGTACAATAAATAATCGGGTCTTACAACTCTCCCCACTTAGATTGGATCACGTCCTCGTGATCCGCACCAATTACTAGAAGTTAAGCACTTCTACCTTGAACATTTCCGTCTCCAATGCGGAATTACACATGAAGTCATCACCCATCCAGGTTCTCACTTCGTACACTAACGCATCATGTTACAATGAGCAAGGGTAATCATCCCTCGAGACAAAACAACCGCAACTGTTCGCTCCTACATCTAGTATTTAACTCGTACCATATATTCACAATAAATCCAAAGGTGGAATAATCCCCTAACGACCTCCGTCATCACGCCTTCCCACCATAGAATACTCGGGAATCATCCTGATACCTTCCTAAAACCTCCCGCAAAGATCATCGGAAAACTCGCCACTTTGACTCGTGTCACTAAATATCTTCATAATTCATTCCAAAGTTCAACTTGGGACTTTTTCGAAGACCACTAAAGTCTTTCTTTCCTATATAAGCGACACCCGTTCGCTCATTACATCTACTAGTTAGGGACTTTTTCCGCATTCTTCGGTACTTAACTCCCCCATTTAGGGTCTTAACCCCCTACTTTCACCGTCAAGGTGATAACGCCCCGCGGAATTCCGACATTCCACAACGCCCATTACATTTTCCGGCGTTGGTCATACTCAATAGTCCTTCCAAGGACTCACTATAAGATATTCGAACCTCAATCTTTCAAATCAGTTAAGTGTTAACGCCCGCTAAACACCACAATATACCACAGTTGTAACTTCAGGTTTCTCACCGGTACCCGAATCCAAAGTAATCATACCATCGGAGTCAAAAGTTACACTAGCAGGTATAAGGAGGCACCTGACGTTATGTTATCCAACTCCAATTTCTAACACCGACTCTCCAAAGACTCGAGCCTTACGGGGTCTACTCCCGGCGTCACACGTCACCTGACTACAAGCGGTCACATAAATCTAACGAACCTTACGGCTCAACGCCCATGACTTCCTAGAGACACCCGTTAGTCACTACCCACCTAGGCCGCATAGCTAGTCTATTTATCTTTCAACTCAACACTAAGGAGGCGCTTGGAACACCAACGATTACACCTTTCTAACTTCGTCATAACCATTAACCCGGTTACCTACATACATAAGAATACTTAACCACCTTGACTCTACCCGCACACGAACGTGGTTAACGGAAATGCCTCTTGAACGGCATACCGCGTACATCCCCAAAAATCATAAAAGGAAAGAGTGGCCGTCAAGAGCGTACGACGCTCGCCACATAATCACAAAACCGCCATCAAAATCAAATCGCCAATTAACATGTGTATATACATCATAGTATGTTATTATCGTCAAGCGTACTACCACACTCTGGTTACGGCCTAATTGGTTTTACCATAAGTTCAACACAACAATTGGGACTACGCCTTACACGGTCTCATCACTATAAACTCGGTTAAGCTCTCGCGGCTACACCAAATCAAAACACAACACTCTCTTGATAAGACGATTACACGTCACGTACTCTCACATGGTGATATAACACCCGGTGCATACTAACCCAATAACACGCGCACACAAGCAATTAGTTGTTAAACTCACATACGAGCAACAATACACACACAATCTACAAAGCCTATGGGTCTCACTCGAACGAGCTTAACGACCCAAAACCACAACCATCTCGTAAAAGAGAGACGAGGTTCACCCGTCTTGCATCTCATAACACACATATCACCAAACTTTGCTCCATCCTTGAGCATACGAAGGATTTCGGATTATCCTTTGCTACTTAACCGAAGCACTTACCTAACCGTATGAGTATTACTCTAGCAATCATCGAGTTACTATCATTTGTAACTTCCACACCGCCACTAGAACACCTATGGGTTTCTTGCCAATACCCTATGTTCGATGTAACTGTAACACCATCGGAGTCAAATACCACGCTAGTAGTTATGAAAGAGACACCTAACGTTGGGTCCCATAGACTCCATTACCAACATTCGTCTAGATCAACACCTTGTCTTAACGGTTTCATCAACTTCCACACGAAAGTGAACACGCTCAACATCCGAAAACCAAAGCCCGTCTCCATGGCTTGGTAGAAACATTTTCCCAAACACTAAGGAATGCTTGGTTGCACCAAGTCTTACGCCCTGCAATCGTCAATCCAACTCCAACGTAGGGTAATTCCATTAGGAATGCTACCC
The DNA here is from genome assembly GCF_046630445.1 of Rutidosis leptorrhynchoides. Lineage (NCBI taxonomy): Eukaryota > Viridiplantae > Streptophyta > Magnoliopsida > Asterales > Asteraceae > Rutidosis > Rutidosis leptorrhynchoides. The sequence continues at coordinate 339,393,229 of NC_092337.1, read as the reverse complement.
GTAACAATACCACGTATTTACACTAATGCATTCGCCCCCAAGTCGCATTCTCATGAGTCAATGACTCAAGTGCTACCCTAGTGCACCATCATCGTAATTACTAACCCCGCACTTATATGGGTACTATTGAAATATACGTTCACTCGAGACTAATTAGGTTTCGTAACGAGACTTAAGTCTCAACTTCATAACCGAATACATCGGCATACAACAAATAATAATAAGGCATATTTGCATCGAAAACGAAAGTACCTGAAGCAGTATCGCTGGACTTCTGTGCTTCACTACCCATCAAGTAGTCGCGCTCTAATCTCTTAACCCGATCAGTAAACGATTCGGAACACTCTGACCTTTTGTGTCCCTCCGCCTGGCATATAAAGCACCTGATCGTGCTCACAGGTACACCCGTACAATCCCGTGCCAAATGGCCTCGTTGCAGACAATTATAACATGTAGGCACGAAACCTCCTAACTTCTTAGTCTGATTACTAGCCCGATCGGGACACTCAGACCTTTGGTGCCCTTCTTTCCGACAATAAAAACATACAGTTTTGCCCGACGGACATTCACAAGACTTATGTCCCCGTTGCCCACAATTGTAACACTTCAACCCACCGGAGCCCGACGCTCCCTTCCTCATGCTACTAGCTGCCTCAATTACACCTCTACTTTGATCAATAAACAATTCGGGACACTCCGACCTTCGATGCCCCTCTTTATGACAATGGTAGCACATTCCGTTATCACTCCTCAGCAACGTGCACTCCCATATCTTGTGGCCCCTAACACCACAATTGAAACATTTAGATGTGCAACCTCCCTTACTCTTCTTTTTCACATTCCCGACGCCTTCAGATGTACCTCTTTTCCTATTGCCCGGAGCACCATGTGGCTCTAGCCTTGCAAGTACTTCTTCTTCACCACTACCTTGAGGGTTGGAGAACCTCTGCTCGAACTCTTCCCTTACAACCTTAGTCACTTGGTCTCGGACCATCTCGGTTACTCATCCTTCGATTGACTCCTTGACTAATTGACTAACTCCATTGGTAAAACCAGAGACGCATTGTTCAATCGCGGCTTCAACCATTACCGTTAACTCATTCCTCCTTTCATGAGTAGGCTCTTCCGTTCCGTACCCATCTTCAGTCTTCATTCTTAAGAAATGAAATAGATTAAACAACGAAACGAAAATACATAACACGTATGTATATATACATATACACCACACTACCCCATCTTGCTCAACAATCGTCGTACATTGCTTGTTTGACACGATTTGAACCCGTAACAATGGTAGCTAATCATTATTACGCGAGCACGTCGCATTAACTTGCTAGTATAACGTCTATCTCGCTTGATGATTGCTAACACAACACAAAACAATTAGCGCAAGGTTAGTTCACATAAACCTAAGCACTAATCAACTCCCGGTCCGACCCGTCTCCTACAAGTCCCGCATAAAGCGCATACACAAATAAATCTAAGTCTAGGCACCTATCTCAAGTCGCCTAAATCCCTTAGACCACGCTCTGATACCACTTGTAATAACCCAAACCAATAACCAACCGAATACGCGAAGCAAATTTTTTTTTTTTTTTACAGTAGAGTGCGCCACGCGCACAGGCCCCCAACAGCTTCTGTCCAAAATCGTCAAATTTTAATTAAAGATCTCCCACTTCCCAACATAATTAGACGAAACGCTTTTCACAACATGTTCTAATATGGAAAACTCATATGATTCAAACATAAAATGAGTTTTACAAAACGAGGCCCACATCGGCCGTTTTACGAGTTTCATACAAAAGTTCGAGTTTCGACCACACTAGTTTAAATTCCAAACGACACTATGAGCATGGTGTTTGGGGTTAAACTACCCAAATCTCGGTCAAACTCCAAAAGCTATCACATCCCAAAAGCGTCCCCTAAACAACAAGCGGGATCTCTAATCCAATCGAAGGCCCTTACCCTTGTCAACGTCGGAGCCTATAAAAAGATAAACAACGAGAGGGTAAGCAAAGCTTAGTGAATGCAATAATTATACCCATATATATATATATATATATATATATATATATATATATATATATATATATATATATATATATATATATATATATATATATATATATAATATACCTACTTGCAATCACTTACACATATACCGCATACACGCTAGCAATACAATTAGCATACTATCTCAAGTACAAAGCTAATAATCTCCAATAAACCGCTACTAGCGTAATCAATAACATATAATCGACATAATATAATATGCTACAAAACAATACACAACCATGGTTAACCATTCTCGCGTCATGGTGCTACCGGCTCTTTGGTTCACACCATACGCATTTGTCATGATGCTACCGGCTCTTTGGTTCACATCACAACTTGAGTCATACTCACGCTAGAGTGCTACCGGCTCTTTGTTTCACACTCTAACAACGCTAAGGTGCTATCGGCTCTTTGGTTCACACCCTAACAAATCGTGCTATAGCGCTACCGGCTCTTTGGTTCACACTATAACACACGTACTATGACGCTACCGGCTCTTTGGTTCACATCATAGCACGCTCGCACATACTATGGCACTACCGGCTCTTTGGTTCATACCATAGCATACAAATAAATACTTTACATACATATGCATATAATCATTCCACTCACCTTTAAAGATTTGGTGACGGTTTTATACTTCCGCAAGCTTCAAAGCAAAGTACCTAATATAATAAGTACTTCAATCAACCCACATAACTAGTTGGACTAAATACCAACAATTTCACTTATGTGCATTTAATGACTTAAATGCATTAAATGCCCCATTTTCACCAAAACCGCCCTTTAAGGGTCAAGACCATCATTAATCACTTAAAAGCTAGTGATTAAGGTCCAACAACACTAACCATTACACAATTAGGGTATTTCATACCCATATTTCTCAATTAGGTCAATCATTAGCCCTTTGACTAATTTAAAGTCAACACACCCATTTCGGGTTATCTACTAACCCATCTAACACCCATTTACTAATTAACTAGGTGTGCTAGTGATTAACTAACCAATTAGAACTCATAAACATCAATTAACATTTTGAAACCCTAGGTTAGTCACCATTGAGTCTTCATGACTCCCTCTTACCCAAGAACACCCAAAATCATTAATAATGGGTTTTATGTTCATCACTATCCCAGACCCTAACACTTACACAAAATCAAAGTAAGAAAATCCAAGTTAGAACATATCACTACAACCAAAACGTAGCTAGAGAGGAGATTGACAACTTTAGAACTCGAGCTAAGACCCAAAACTAGCTCCTCCTTCCTTGGCTTGAGCTTTCTCACACAAGAATCACACACTCTCTCTAAAATTGAAGTGGAAAAGGATAAGGTTGTTGGAAATGGAGTGAATGACTCCCCAAGATCTGACCTACTGGCCTCAAACTCGTCCACAAGTGAAATTACCAAAAAGCTCATCAAAATATCTGATTAAAATAAGCAGAACCCGGCTACAGTAATAGTGCGCTGCGCGCACCCTTAGGTGTGCGCTGAGCGCATCTTGCCCAGTTTAGCTTCTGACCTCCGTTTAAATACACAAGGTCACCCACACTTCATGTACTCTATATATGCTTATGTACAATAAATAATTGGGTCTTACATGATTCGTATCGCGTGGATATCTTTGGTCATCTTTTCCATTTGTCTCCCGAAAGCATCAATCTTTACGGAAATGGAATCAAAGTCATGGCTAGAATCGGCTCTAGCCACTTTAGATGAATGAGAGATATCTTTTTCCTGATGCCACTCATGTGAGTGGGAGGCTAAGTTGTCAATAATCTTGTGAGCTTTGTTGCGGTTTTCTTCATAATGGAACCACCAGATGCTGTGTCGATGTCCTTTTGTGGAGCGACGTCGACTCCTTTGTAAAAGATTTGCACTTTTTGAAAAGTGTCTAAACTGTGTTGAGGATATCCTCTCAACATCTTTTTGAATCTTGTCCATGCCTCATATAATGTTTCCATTGGCTTTTGCATGAACATGGAAATTTCTCCTTGAAGTCTTACGGCTTTTGATGCCGGAAAGAATTTTTGAAGAAAATTTTCAACTAAAACATCCCAAGTGTCAATCGTACCCTCTGGTAACGCTTCTAACCATTCCTTGGCTTTTCCCTTTAAAGTTCAAGGGAATAACCTAAGAAACAGTGCTTGATCCTCAACTTCTCGGATTCTAAATAGATCACAAATCCTATAAAAGGTTCTAAGATGTTCGTTTGGATCTTCTTTTATCGTACCACTAAATTGACACTGGCTAGTGATCAGGTGTAGGACTTGCCCTTTGATTTCAAACTCCGACGCAGTGATGGCGTGTCCTTGGCCTGTTCGTATGGCTCTCATTCGGTCTTCCATGCTTTGGGGATCCTGGTCTCCCATGTTTGAAATTGTTGACTCTGAATCACTGGAGGATTCCGATTGAACGGTTACTTCCTCAACAACCTCTAGTTGCTCAATGATTACTTCTGGATGAATGATTTGTGGTTCAGGACCTTCGAAGTGTCCTTGAATATCTTTCGGGTGCTCAATCGTGAAGTCGGTTTCAAAAATTGGATTATCGAAAGTTCGAGTTGGAGTACTTGCTCGACTAGATGATGATTCTAAAGAAAAATCAACGGCGATAATATTGGCTAGATGTCTTGATCGGGTTACATGTGGTGAACTTATGAAAGGTGGTGAACGTTTCGCTCAGTGCATTCACTGAATATCCTATTAGTTATAAATCCAAAAATTATTATATAAGTTATCAAATTAATAACTTTTCTGCTTTTGCCCACGTTTCGAATAGCCAAAAGATGTAGCAGGTAGCCAGGACTCGTTAAATTGGAAATCCACAACTCGCCACTAACAAATCCAACTATTACTACGAACCAGAAAATTGGTGTCTATCAATTTAATCGCTTTTAATAAAAAAAAATTCGACATCTAAAGTTTTAAAAATTATATGTCCTAAAAACTAGAGTGTAAAAATGAAAAATAGAAAGCACGCGCAAAGAAATAACGTAGCGTCGATAAACAAGAAATCAAAAATACGAAAGAAAAATGTAGGATCTTAAAAGTCAAAAAACTAATAACTAAAAGTTGCGACTAAAGTCTTAAATCTAAAGATAATGAAACTTAAAATACTATTCTAAAAGGAGATCGGCAATTACTTCAATCGGCACTAAAATCTATAAAAATTTATAAAGATGAAAAAAATACTACACTTATAAAAAAAATCTAAGTTGATTATTTTTAGGATACGAATATTAAACAAAAAAAAATTGAGTTTCTAGTGAAAACTTTGTCAATTATCCTAATATACTAAGCTAAAAAAAATAATGCCTACGGCCTTGTTGGTAACTGTTCCCTTTGACTTTTTTTTTTTTTTTTTTACAAACACAAATCTAGTGACAGACAAATGGGACAGACAAATGGGAATCCAAGGTTAGTATAGAGACTGACACAAATTCTTGAACACACACATTTACATATACTCGATAAAAAAATAAAAAAAAATAAATAAAATAAAATCATATCAACACTTCTATCCACCAACTCAAGTTTCAAGGAGCAAGTTTGAAATTTGCCCCAACATCGATTGTTCCCAACAAAATGATTCTAATTTTTTTAATAAATTTTTTTTTAATTACCAGTACTAATTAAATTACCTAATAATTAAATATAGTATAAAATCTAATTTAACTATCTAAATATCTAAAATGACCCGTAGAGACACAAAAAGTGTCCCCGGCAGCGGCGCCAAAAACTTGATGTGTTTTCTAGGGTGTATGAAACGGTTATCAGTTTTATATTATTTACTATAAGAAATTACCTAAATTAAACTAAAACACAAAAGGCAAGTATACCTATCGTGTAATAATATAGCTAAGGTAAAGTCCGGGAGGTCGATCCGTGGACACTATTATCGGGTGTTCCACTAGGTTAAATTAGTTAATTAAGTAGTTAAACTAGATTTAGTAATATATAGTAATTTTAGTAACTTTCGGGGGATTTACCGTTTAACGACCGGTATGTCTTTTTTGATTTTCTTTTTAATTAAAGTAACAAGATAGTAAATTTAAACTATATTATAGCAATAAAGTAAATAAAAATTACTGCGGTAAATAAAAATTACTTTAGCTAAACGAGATGAAAAATGCAATAAAAGAGTATTATGCTTATCTGACTTCCGTAATCGTGATGTTTAATATTTTTCTATTTCTAACCTGGGTTAATTTTCTTTATACTAGAAACATTTAATAGATTCACCTGGATTTATCCAGTGTGAATAAATAGTCAAAATTATAAGACGCAAGTCTCTTTGTCGCCACAGATCCTCGTGACTATTATTAAATATTTCTACTAATTAATGACCTATATTGTGGCTCGGTTATCACGTCTGCCACAGCTATACCAGTCCTCACTATATATAACCCATCCCTGTATCATCTAGTTTATTTAAAATTAATTCACTCCCGTCTCCGGGCAACGCACAATTATTCATATATATTATTAGTTCGTTTATCATCTTCGATCAAACGAATATGACTACTAATCTATATTTCAAATTGTAAATATAAGTATTAAATTAACGAACTCTCATTCTGTTAAACAAATACAAAATCCATTAATGCTAAATATTCCTATTTTTACAAGAATCGTTCTTTTATATAAACATTAATTATGATATAAATTAAATTAACCCAAACCGTTGATTATTAATTAAACATCACGACTACTTAGTTCAGATAAGCATAATATTTATTTAGCTACTAAACATGGTAGAAAAATAAATAATACTTACAGAAAAGTTCTTAGCTTCCATTAATTCGATGTGGTAGAAACTTGATAGAAATCGCTCGTACAATAATATATTACAATACCCAAACTAATATTACTTGAAGTGAAAATAGAAATAGAAACTGGAAATTGAAGTGCTCCGTAACTGTGTACCCTCCTCTGTCTGACTCCTCTCTCAGCTCCTTTCGTACCATCTCAATATCACATATATATAATCCGTATGCACTTATGAGACTGACCAAACTTTAGCTTAACATTCCCATTGATATTAATTCTTTTGAGTATTAAATTTGGAAAGTAGCCACCCAAATTCAGTTTATTATTTGTTTAGTGTCTCGTGAAGAGTGAGTCATGATCAATTTATTAGAGTCTCCTTTTGTAATACTCCATTTGGTGTACCCAACAATCCTTCTAGTGCAACAATTCTTTTGTTTATAAAAAGCAGCACTTCACTTACCAATACCTAACTTTTATATAATTGTTTAATCCTTGTTAAGTGTGACTCAGAATCCATCGATTAGTATGGATAATTTTGTGGTATAAACTTAAATCAAAGTTGTAGTCCCCTGAGTTACGGACGTCTGGGCTTTGGATTCACCTTTTTTCGAGTCCGAGTGATTTAGTTATGATTTTTTTCGTGCACGCGCGCAAATTTCCATGTTATCAGTTTACGTCAGTGATCTTGTGATTTGTTGACTTGTACTTTGACGAATGATTTAGTTTGTAGCTTAACTCCCTTGTACACTTCACTTCTTCCCTTGTACCTATTCATTTATGCATTAAGAACTTGTACCTTTTGGAGTATAACTTGTACATTGAGCGTTTTTTACTGTTTTCTTCATTAATCTTCATTTTCGCACTCCGTCTTCACTTTTATTTATTTGTACAATTACAACGGAAATATAATACAATTACATATGAAAACCTATTATTTAGGAGAGATATTGAGACTAAATATATGTTCATTTTGAGCAATATCACCGACCTTAACAGGATGCATATAGAATATCCCCATCATTCCGGGACTCTCATCGGATATGATAAATCGAAGTACTAAAGCATCTGTAACTCGGATGAAGCTTGTTGGGCCAAATAGATCTATCTTTAGGATTCGCGTCAATTGGTGGCAATTATACCAATTCTTAGGCTACCAAGCTAAAAAGGGGCATATTCGGTTCGATAATTCAACATAGAATGTAATTTCGATTACTTGTGTCTATTTTGTAAAACATTTATAAAACTGAATGTATTCTCATCCCAAAAATAATAAATTTTAAAAGTGGGACTATAACTCACTTTCACGTATTTTCACTTCGTCGGAAAATAAGACTTGGCGACGGGTCGATTCACGAACCTATAACAAATATATACATATATATCAAAGTATGATCGAAATATAT